>NC_081406.1:258941141-259302019 GCF_030272615.1 Cryptomeria japonica
ACCAAAACGATTATCCTCCAAGTTAGACCCAAAATATAAATAGCTTAGAAAACATTAGCATCCAAGACAATATTAAATTTTTAAGAGTAATTAATGGCTATTGTGGTGCAAGAGCACCTAGGACTTAGGATATTAGTCTTTTCTCAATTTTGGATTGTACTGAACTTAGCCAAGTAAGATGCTCAATAAGGACTCTAGGAAGGTCCAAGAGTGAGTGTGATGATTAAAATGTAGGCCTAGATTGAGTTAGTTCTTCTTAGGTTTGAATTTTGTGCATAAGTAGTGGTTTGAGTAGGAAATTGACCTTCTTGATGGTCAAAAGTGGTAAAAATTGGTGTAAGAATTAGGGAGGGTTAAAATAGTCTTAGGAATGCTTGAAAAGTCATGATTAATAACTTAGAATAGGTTTCATATTTTAGAAAAGAAAAAAGTGCAAAAAGTGCAAAGTTGCAAAAAGTTGTCATGACAACTTTTGAAAGTTGTCATGACAATTTTTGTCCTAAATTGCTTAGCGATGGAGTTAGGGATAGCCAAACAGCCTATAATTCCTCCACACATGGGGAATAATATTAAAACCTTATCTTTCATGATTACCAAGGTTGGATTTTTGTTTTTGTAAGATCAACAATCTGAAACTACTTATTTTCGGACTGTTTGACATCATTTTGGCTTATTTTGCTCATATTGTGAATACAAATGGATTGAATCCATTCCAGTAATGGATTGAGTTTCTTTGGTGTGTTTTAGAGTTATTAGTTTCATTTCAAGCTTTGAAGTTAGGCTGTATTAGTGTTTTCATTGCTTTGTTTGCAAACAGGCAGTTTTGGCTTGTAAATAACACTTTTGGTATAAAATGGTTGCCCCATGAAATCCCTCCATGCTACCATCATGGCCTATTGGGACATGGAATTAAACCACTTTTACATTGTACATATGCAGGGAAAAGTTCTGAAGATGAAGTTTGATATGACTATCACCTTGTTCTAGGCGAGTCCAAGAGCAACCCGGCTAGAGGAGACGGGGTGAATTTGGAGTGTAAAGTGCAGGGGTGAATGCAAAATCACAATATAACCTTTTGGAGGGGTCCACAAAGTTCATACAGAGTTTAAAATGAAAGGAGAAGCCTTGAAAAGACCATTTTATTCCCACACACAAACTTGACCAGTCACTGCCGATTAGAAAGCCTAGAAACCCTTCAAAACCCTCATTTTTGGGTTAGGGCATTGTACGGTGGGTTGAGAAAACAAAACCACCTAAATCACTTGGGGATAGGTGTATCATTGAAGAATATAAAACCTTGTTGTAGGGTCTTTTGGACCATTTTCCTCTAAGCCCTAGAAAACCGGATTTTGGAGGCCTAATAGGGCTCATTTCCTTGTAGCCCTTTTCTAGGCAAAATGGTGAAATCGGTTAGAAAGCTAATGGATGCAAACCTAAAATGGACCCAAAAGGTATTCAAATCATGTTATAAGTCACCTCCACACCTTTGCATCAACTCACAATAGTAGGAGGTCAAATTGACAAGTTGAAGCCAAGACAACCATAATGAGCACATGGGAAACATTGTGAATTGGTAGGGTTCCTAGTTAAACACTTGAAGCAAACACCTTGAGATTGACAAGAATCAAGCTCTAGAATAGATTGAGAAATAATTTTAGGTCTTATAGCATAGCTATACCTAGAGAGTTGGTGTAATTAAGCAACACCAGCTAGGTTAACCCCACCAAATTGGTATTAGAACCTAAAAGATTTGGGCTAGGTGAGTAGATGTCCTCAGTGGAATCTATAGGAGACAACAACATGGTGACCAATGTAGAGTTGGCAAAGAAAGTGGATGATCAGGAGGAAGAAAATAGACTGCTGAAGGAGAAGGTGCTAGAATTGGAGAGTAAGCTTGGTGAGGTTGAAACCAAGGCAGATGAAGTGTTGGTAAAGGTTGAAGGAGCATAAGGGAAGGGTAAAGAAGTGTCAGAGATAGACAAAGTACCTGAACCTTTCCTAAAGGCATTGAAGGCCTTAAGTGGTAAATCACTAGAAGGATTTCCATTTTTCACTGGTAAGATGGAAGCAGAAGTGGTCCTAGAATGGATAGAAGGCATGGAGAACCATTTTGAATGTGAAGGCATAACTCAAGCCCAAAGAGTTAAAGTGGCCAAGTCAAGAATGAGAGGAGCTACTCTCACATGGTGGAAATTTGTGCAAGATGAGAGAAAGAAAATGGGCAAAGCACCCATCTCTTCTTGGAAAGGGATGTTAGTCAAAATCAAAGAAGTTTATCTCCCTAATGAGTATGAGGTGCAAATTCATAGGAAGAGACAAAACTTAAGACAAAAAGAACTTGATGTCAGTAGTTATACGGAGGAGTTCCATAAACTTAGCCTTAGATCTCATCTAGTGGAAGAAGAGAGTCTTAAAGTTGCTAGGTACCTAAATGGTCTACATTGGAACATCTAAGAAGAAATCAGTCTAATGAGCCCAAAGACATTACATCAAACCTATCAACTTTCCCTTAAAGTGGAAGAAAAACTAAAAAGAAGACATG
Organism: Cryptomeria japonica; assembly: GCF_030272615.1. NCBI lineage: Eukaryota > Viridiplantae > Streptophyta > Pinopsida > Cupressales > Cupressaceae > Cryptomeria > Cryptomeria japonica. The sequence goes on from NC_081406.1 coordinate 258,943,684, forward strand.
ATTCAAGTAAGAATAGGGGCAGAGGTAGAGGAAAAGACAATAGAGGCCATAGGGGAGGCTTTGGAGGAAGAAGTTCGGAACAAAGAACACAAGGTGAGTCTAAACTCACTGAGCAGTAAGAGAGTGGAACTAGTAAAGGAGGATTCAATAGAGGAAGGGGATCAAACAGTGCTTTTAGAGGAAGATCTAGTGGATAAGGTAGAGGTTCCTCATATTTTGCAACAATGAAGTGTTACCATTGCAACCAACTTGGTCATCCAGCATATAGGTGTCTAGATAAGGGGTCATCATCACAAGGTGGTGAAAGAAGAGTGAACTATCTTCAAGAAGAGTCTTCAAGCAACAAGACTTTAGAGGTTGCCTTAGAATCAGAGGTAGGTGACAAATTGATGATAAGGAGAACTTTGATCAAAGAACCAGTCAGAGAAGAGCCAAGCCAAAGAAGGTCCTTATTTAGGATCAAATGTAAGATTATGGACAAAGTTTGCAAAGTGATCATTGATTCAGGGTCAAAAGACAACATTGTGTCAAAAGAGGCAGTGAGTAAGCTCAAATTGCAAAGGATACCTCACAACAACCCATATAAAGTCTCCTGGTTAAACAAAGGCCAACATGTCCTAGTCAATGGGCAAGCATGGGTGGATTTTACCATTGGAAGGTATAAGGACAAAGTGTTATGTGATGTTCTACCCATGGATGTCTGCCATCTTCTATTAGGAAGACCATGGCAATTTGATAGACAAGCTATTCATGATGGAGCCAAGAATGCATACTCATTCAAGAAAGATGGAGTCACATTCAAGATCCAGTCTATCCTTGAGGAAAGTGAAAAGAGGGCAGAAAGTCCTAATGTTCTTTTGGTGAGTGAAAAATAGTTCTTGAAGACACTTGAGGAAGGTGAAGATATAGGGTTTGCACTAGTAATGAAGCCTAAAGAGGAAGACAAGAAAGAGCAGCCAGATTTGCCAATAGAGGTTCAAGACTTGTTGAAGAAGTTCAAAGGCATAGTGAGTGATGGACAACCAACCACCTTACCTCCAAAAAGAACCATAAGCCATCAAATAGACTTCATTCCTAGAGAATCCTTACCTAACAAGGCAGCTTACAAAATGATTCCCCAACAAAATGTTGAGATTTCCCAGAAAATCCAAGAGCTTTTAGACCAAGGCCTAATTAGGAAAATCATTAGCCCTTGTGTTGTCCCTACCATGTTAGCTCCAAAGAAAGGTGGTACTTGGAGATTGTGTATTGATTCTAGAGCTATAAATAGGATCACCATCAGATATAGGTTTCAAATTCCTAGAATAGAATACCTAATGGATTGTTTAGGGGAAGACAAGTACTTTAACAAGATTGACCTTAAAAGTGGATACCACCAAATTAGGATTAAGGAGGGTGATGAGTGGAAAACTGCATTTAAGACTACAAAGGGTCTTTATGAATGGCTTGTATTGCCATTTGGCTTATCCAATGCTCCAAACACCTTCATGAGACTCATGCATGAGGTGATGAAGGACTTCATAGGTAAATTTGTGGTGGTATATCTAGATGATATTCTCATTTCCAGTAAGGATGGGGCATATCATATTAATCATTTGCAAAATGTGCTACAAAGATTGTATGATGAAAAGCTAACCATGAACTTGGACAAGTGTGAATTTTTTAAGAAGGAGTTGGATTACCTTGGGTTTGTGTTGTCTTAAGGAAACCTCAAGATGGATCCCAGCAAGGTTGAAGCCATAGTAAATTGGCCTACTCCTAAGTCAGCAACAGAGGTGAGAAGCTTCCATGGACTAGCTCAGTACTACAGGAAGTTCATTAGGCAATTCAGTGCTATATGTGCACCAATGTTAGACACCATTAGAGGTGGAATGAAGGCAAAGTTTCAGTGGAGTGAACAAGCAAATAGAGGTTTTGAAACCTTGAAGGAGAAGATAGCTACTCAACTAGTGTTGGTATTGCCTAGTTTTGAGAAACTTTTCATAGTGGAATGTGATGCAAGCAATGTTGCAGTAGGTGCTGTCCTAAGCCAAGAAGAAAGACCAGTAGCTTTCCATAGTGAGAAGCTAAGTGATGCAAAGAGGAATTACTCCTCTTATGACTTGGAATTATATGCTTTAGTGTAGGCTTTGAGGAAGTGGAGACACTATCTCCTTCCTAAGGAATTTGTAGTCTATACAGACAACCAAGCATTGAGCTTTCTAAACTCACAAGACAAACTCAGTCATAAACACATGAAATGGGTGGAGTACATGCAAGACTACGCATTCATAATCAAGCACAAGAAAGGACAATTAAACTAGGTTGCTGATGCATTAAGCAGGAGACTTTTGACAGTCCAAGAAATCCAATTGAGGAGCATAGGAGTTGACAGTTTTAGAGACCTATACCCGGATGATGAAGATTTCTCAAATGCCTACAAGGTATGTAAGGAGTATCAAAATCACTTCCATAGTGAGTATTCTGAATTTACTTTACAAGATGGACTATTGTTTAGATGTGGGCAACTTTGTGTGCCTAGAGGCTCAATGAGAGAAAATCTCATATAAGAAAAGCATAATGATAGCCTTAGTGGTCATTTTGGAGTCAATAAGACTCAAGAGTTGGTTCAAAGGTATTACTATTGGCCTAGGATGAATCAAGATGTGAAAAAGTATGTGGAGACTTGCATAGCTTTCCAAAAGGCCAAGGGTGCTTCTTCAAATGCCAGTTTATACCAACCTCTTCCCATACCAGATAGACCTTGGGAGTGCATTAGTATGAACTTTGTAGTAGGTTTACCAAGGACAAAGTAGGGATTTGATAGCATTTATGTCATTGTGGATAGATTTGGTAAGATGGCCCACTTTGTACCTTGCAAGACTACTCATGATGCATGCCAAATAGCTCATTTGTTCTTCAAAGAAGTGATAAGGATACATGGTTTACCGATGAGCATTGTTTCAGATAGGGACTCAAAGTTCATGAGTCATTTTTGGAAGACACTTTGGGAAAAGCTTGGCACCAACCTATCTTTTGAATCAACCTACCATCCTCAAACAGATGGGCAGACCGAAGTGGTGAATAGGAGTTTGGAGAACTTATTGAGGTGCCTTACCAAAGATTATGGTCAGACATGGGATCAAGTGCTTTCACAAGCTGGATATGCTTATAATGACACAATAAATAGGAACACCAGCAAGAGTCCTTTTGAAGTGGTCTATGGTGTTCACCCAAGGGGTATTTTGGAGTTGAGAGACTTGCGTAGTGCAGCAGAAAGAAGTGGATATGCAAAAGACTTTTCTCAGTCAATGAAGGAAGTACATGAATCAGTCAAGCAAGCCTTGATGGAGAACACAAGCAAAATCAAGCACAAAGTTGATGAAAGAAGGAAGAGCCTCCAATTTCAAGTGGGAGATCTTGTCATGGTACACCTAAACAAAGCAAGGCTACAACAAGGAGTGCCTAACAAGTTGCAAATGAGAACATTGGGTCCATGTGCCATTCTAGCCAAGTATGGATAAAATGCATACAAGGTGGACCTACCTAGTGACATAGGATTGTCGCCGGTTTTCGACATAGCAGACTTAGTTGCCTACAAAGGACCAATTAAAGGTTCATATTGTAGTCACTTAGAGCTATCAGATGATGTGAACAACCTTCAACTGCCAACCAAACCAAATCCAAAGGCTGAGAAGGTCTTGAGTTCAAGGATCGCCAAGAAGACAAGGCATCAAATCTATTGGGAGCACCTAATCAAATGATAAGGTATGGATGATGCTGAAGCTACATGGGTGCTTGAGGTAGAGTTTAAGAAGCTAGGAATTGATTGAAATCTGATTCCCAAGGAGGTGACTTAGTTTTCTTTTGTTTGGGAGAATGGTGCAGGAGCACCTAGGACTTAGGCTATTAGTCTTTTCTCAATTTTGGCTTGTAATAACCTTAGCCAAGTCATATTATTAATAAGAACTCCAAGAGGGTCCAAGAGTGAGTGTGATGAGTAAAATGTAGGCCTAGATTAAGTTAGTTCTTCTTAGATTTGTATTTTGTGCATAAGTAGTGGTTTGAGTAGGAAATTGACCTTCTTGATGGTCAAAAGTGGTAAAAATTGGTGTAAGAATTAGGGAGGGTTAAAATAGTCTTAGGAATGCTTGAAAAGTCATGCATAATAAATTAGAATAGGTTTCATAGTTTAGAAAAGAAAAAAGTGCAAAAAGTGCAAAGTTGCAAAAAGTTGTCATGACAATTTTTGTCCTAAATTGCTTAGCGATGGAGTTAGGGATAGCCCAACACCCTTTAATTCCTCCACACATGGGTAATAATATTAAAACCTTCTCTTTCATTATTACCAAGGTTGGAGTTTTGTTTTTGTAAGATCAACAATCTGAAACTACTTATTTTCGGACTGTTTGACATCATTTTGGCTTATTTTGCTCATATTGTGAATACAAATGGATTGAATCCATTCCAGTAATGGATTGAGTTTATTTGGTGTGTTTTAGAGTTATTAGTTTCATTTAAATCTTTGAATTTAGGTTGTATTAGTGTTTTCATTGCTTTGTTTGCAAACAGGCAGTTTTGGCTTGTAAATAACACTTTTGGTATAAAATGGTTGCCCCATGAAATCCCTCTGTGCTACCATCACGACCTATTGGGAAATGGAATTAAACCACTTTTACATTGTACATATGCAAGGAAAAGTTCTGAAGATGAAGTTTGATATGACTATCACCTTGTTCTAGGCGAGTCCAGGAGCAACCTAGCTAGAGGAGACAGGGTGAATTTGGAGTGTAAAGTGCAGGGGTGAATGAAAAAACACAATATAAGCTTTTGGAGGGGTCCATGAAGTTCATACAAAGTTTAAAATGCAAGGAGAAGCCTTGACAAGACCATTTGATGCCCACACACAAACTTGATCAGTCACTATCGGTTAGAAGGCCTAGAAACCCTTCAAAACCCTCATTTTTGGGTTAGGGCATTATACGGTGGGTTGAGAAACCAAAACCACCTAAATCACTTGGTGATAGGTGTATCATTGAATAATATAAAACCTTGTTTTAGGGTCCTTTGGACCATTTTCCTCTAAGCCCTAGAAAATAGGATTTTGGAGGCCTAATAGGGCTCATTTCCTTGTAGCCCTTTTCTAGGCAAAATGGTGAAATAGGTAAGAAAGATAATGGGTGCAAACCTTGGAGCCAAAAGTTATTAAAATAATGTTATAAGTCACCTCCACACCTCTACATCAACTCACAATAGTAGGAGGTCAAATTGACAAGTTGAAGCCAAGACAACCATAATGAGCACATGGGAAACATTATGAATTGGTAGGGTTCCTAGTTAAACACTTGAAGAAAACACCTTGAGATTGACACGAACCAAGCCCTAGAAGATATTTGTAAGTAATTGGAGGTACTAGAGCATAGCTAGACCTAGAGAGTTGGTGGAATTGAGCAACACCAGCTAGGTGAACCCCACCATATTGAAAAAGAGAAAGAATACAATTTATAAAAGGATCAACTTGCTTATCAAGCTCATCTTCATCAAAAACAAATAAAAACATAAAGAAGGCAACTTGAAGATAGTCTTTCTAGGAAAATTAGTACTAGAGAAGAATATATTGAACAATTGGCAACTAGGGAGAAGAAAATTATACAAGATATTGAACCAACCTCCCAAAACCTCATTCCAATATTTTTAGCTTTAAGGTCCTCATCCCTTGCAAGTACATGTACCTATGCAAACACAATATATTATCCATATAGAGCAATCCTCTCAAAATACTTACCTTCATCAAGGGATTAAAAAAACTCCTTGGTTTCCCTTGCAAAAACCTTCATTCGTTCAAATCTCATATCCAAATACTATTTCAATCTTCAAGGGTGGACCTATCATCTAGCGAGCCAATTAATTTGATTAAAAATAGGGAGATGTGCCTTATTGTTTGTGAGCACTCACATGTCATTAAAGATGAAAATAAAACCTATTACAAGAAAAAAGATCAACAAAATTAATTGTGGCAATAGAAGAATGAATAAAATGAGTTGGAACAACAAGTGGGTAATGATATAAATGAAGAGTTGATGTTCTTGTTTGGTGGGCTTACTTATTTTGTTGATAATGATGAAGAGAGAACTCACACCCATGTCAATATATGACTCAAAGAAACAACAATCTAGTTTGATGAGTTGGAATGAGGGTGATTTTTGTGATGTTGGGCAATATGTTTTCCTATTTGATAATGTGGGCAATGAAAATCCCCAGCCTAGGGATCTTGGCAACATCTTGGATGAATAAGGATGTGTATTTAATAGAGATGAATTATATTCATTAGCTTGTGGAGTTGATTACTCAGAACATAAGTCAATAAGTTATTGTAATGGTGAAGGATTTTTTTTCTTGTTTAATGACTTGCCTTCTTTTATTAAATTTTCAAAGTTTGAGGATATTAATTATGTTTCTATGCATGAGAATAACATGTATGTTGTTGTTGATGATGATAAAATCATTTTGGATAGCATGGATAAGATATGTGTATGTGGAAGATGGATTTTGCAATAGGCCTAAAGATATTACATCCAATCGCTAACAAGGGAAAGGAATTAAAGTAGATAGACAACTTGAGGAATTCATTTCTTCATTTGAATTGTCTCATAAATCCAAGGTTTGTGATAATAAGACATGAATCAACACATGTAACTATGAGGTATTTTGGTTTCCACTATCCTTGAATATAACAAGAATAAATATGAGGTCTTCATTCAAGATGAAGATGTGAAGTTTTACATTAGGGATAGTATGCCTAAACTTTAATGTTTCACTTGGAACTATATACCAATTAAATTAATAATGTTGAAAATCAACAAATGTTTCAAGAAAGTAATTTTGTTGTTTTTCAAATTAATAGTATGTAGTTTCAAATTTTATGTTTGATGTGTAGATCAACAAACATGTATGGCATATATTGTATCACTGTGTGAGCTAGAGACTTTCTTTTTCGATTTTATCTCATGTCATGAAGAGGTCATCTATTATAGCAGTTACATGCTTGTGGGTGGGAAAGGTGTATTTTCCTCTACAAACTATGTTTGTTTTGTTGCTAATCTACTTCTTAAAAAGATATCTTTGTTGTTGTATGCATGCATTATGCATCATTAAATGAATTTGGCACTTATGTTTTGTGGCGACTCTATAGTGACAAAGTTTATAGTGAGGTAATCCTTCACTATATAGGTAACATGTGTGACTTGATGCATGTAGAAAAAAGAGCTTTCATGGTGAGAGTCAAGAATTAAAGGCAGCTAGATCAATTAATTCCAAATATTTATCTTTAACTGAGGTACGATATGACAACCAACATCCATGTTTGTAGATCTTTGTATATATTAGTCTAGTTTTTTTTTTTTTTGTAATGATGTGTTCTTGCATACTCTTCGTAACAACATAGGATGAAGGTGGTTCTTACAAGTAATTGAATCGTGGTTGTGAGATGATAGGTTGTGAAGTCTCTTATAGTCGATATTGAGGTTCACTGACAACTTGTGGCATGGATTGCATAGGTGGGGGCATGGATGGTGTTGGCACTACATAACGCATGCTCTTGGTCATAGCCTGTGTGATAGGTGGTGGCAGATAGCTAGGCATGGTGGTGGTCCAAGCCAAACCTTGTGTGGACGGTAAGGTCAAGGATCGCATGATTGGATTGACAAAAGGTGTAACATGAACCACACTAGAAATCATGGGCATTTATGTCATCATGGGCATCAAAGATATAAGTTGCATGAATGGTACAGTCATGGGTGCGGTGTGAATAACTCCCCTTGAAGATGGTAGTGGTGTGAACCATGTCAAGTTGGTATAAAAGGGTTGATAATGCCTTCCCAATGTACCCAAAGGTGGTAGTCCCATTGATACAAATTGGGTACTCTATGGTGGTAGCAATATTGACGTTTGAACTTCTTGTTGAATTGAAAATGATAATGGGGATTCTTGGGGAGGTACTTTCTCTTGAGGAGGTTTCAATGGACTAGTAATCATAGGTGTCTCGAGTGATGCAAAAGTCATTCCTTGGGCAACCATATTTGCAAATATGAGGTTCTTGTGACTTTCAATGATTTTGTCCACCATTTAAGCATTATCTAGATTTGAGAGGAACTGATCAATGAGAATTACTTGGACATCTGTCTCATCAGGTTGATTAACCATAGTTTTATCAAAGACAATCAGATTAAGAGGATCATAACTAATAGGAATGCCTTCTGACATAATGGGATTGACATCCAAACTAGGATTCAATTATGAGTTGGAAAATCCTACTCCAAATTGAGCGAATTGTTGTTCCATTACTTGTATAGATTGGGACTACATGGTGACAAGCACGAACTGTGGAATGAAAAGATGCGATGATGGAAAAGTAACGCTAAATTCAAGGATTGGATTGATTGACTGATTTAATCAAATTAATGAAATGATTGATGAAACATGAGTAATGACTGAACCAAAGATGGATTGATTGGGATATTGACAATCAAATTACAATTGGATGAACTCTAAATAGAGAAATACGACATTGAATTTACTCAATAGGATACACTCAAGCAACAAGATAGATCAATGTGAACCAAACCTCTAGCTCGAGATTGTAGTGGAGGAAAATTTTTAGCTCAAAGATGATAAACCCAAGAGGACAAACTAATCCTCTAGTACCTCACTTATACTGGTGCTAAGGGTGAACCATCGGATGAAAACAACAAACTAAGATAACAAACTACAAACAAGACTCCTAGATGACTATGTTGAGTCTCTATCCTTGGGATGAGGGCGCGGAGATGGGACACCAGTGCGGCACGCTGTCATCCTGTATGGACGAGACACAAAAGTCATATGGAAATGATAAAACAACTAAACTGACTGACTAGATAGTATGAAAAATGAAATAAACAAAATATTGCAGAATGCGAAATGAAAGAGTAAGATAAGTGAGGATAATAAAAACTCACAATTGGTCCATGATAAAAGCCTCTCACAAGATGATATATTTTCCACCACTGCAAGCCTACACACAAGCAAGAAGGGAAAATGTTGGGGTTGTGTTTTGGAGTCTCTCTAAGTCAGACCCCCATTTTGTTGTTTTCACCCCCACGAACAACCCAGAGAATAGCCACAGGAAAGAGAAAATGATAGAGATAAAATGATAAAAACAATATAGATATGATAATAGATTCGAAGTAAAGAAATAAAAACGTGTAAATAAATCGAATATAGGTGAGTAAACTCCCCTTCTATGATTTGTGAAGATGACACTATGAGTCGTTCGAGAGACTACAACAATGGTGGACTGTAGAGTGCTGGAAAATCTGTGAATGTTGCTCAATAAGATCACCAAGAGCTCCAACCTACAAGAAGTGATCTCAAAATGCCAAAAGATCCCACATATATCATCAAACGGGAGAGATATAGGCTCTGGACCAAAAACCAATGTCGATGCGTGCATGCAAGGGCATTATGATTCCTTCCAGGCGCAGGCATAATTCTCAAACGTTCACCTGTGAACTATCAAATTCGCAGGACGTCTTCACATTGCACAGACGTCTCCACGCCGCACTATATATAGTTTCAAAGGTGACAGGTTGATAGAGTTGGTGAAATATCATTTTGAAGCTGACAAAGTGATCTCGAGTGGACAAAGGGATAAAGATGATGGTACATGACCTCTGATGACGTGGAGGAAAGTGCCATTTATTGTGATGAATTGTGCTAAGTGTAATTTTTTATATTACATTTTGCCCCCAGTTTAGCGAGCATGTCTTTGCTGAGAGATGTGAAGCTAAAGTAGAGGAAGATAAAGGAAGAGTCGCAACAAGGAGGCCGAATTTCATTGATCAGATGAGGTTGCCCCCAACGAGAATTTTGAAATAGATATTGCTAACCGATACATCACAAACATGCTAGCTGCAAACTAACATGTCAAATGATAAGATAAAGGATATATTTAAGATAGATGATAGATAAGATAGCATAACAGAAATGAATCTCGCTTTGGAGGAAATCCCCTTGTTACGAAAAGATACAATTTAAGTGGTCATCATGATGCGAGATACGTCAGTATGGATAGCAAAAATGTGTTATGCTAGATAGTCATATGATAGGGCGAGATTGCACCAACATGGGTAGAAATACTCTAGATAGCCATGTGATAAGGTGATGATTCATGCTAGTATGGATAACCATACAATAGGGTGAGATTTTGGCGGCATGGGTAGCGATACGCTAGACAACCATGTGACTGGGTGAGATTAAAGATAGATTTGATAAGCAGTAGATTGGCCCCTACAAGGAAAAACATAAAAAAAAAAAGAAAAAGATCAAATGGTTTGGCCCCCATATAGGAAAAAATATCAAGTGGTTTGGCCCCCACCTAGGAAAGCATGAAAAAATGACTGGTCAAAAAAACAAATACAAAAGGCTAAATGACAAATGTAGATTATGAAGAAATGCAAATATGATGGACCCCCCATTAGAGTGATATGCATGTTATTCTAAGGAGAAGAGTAGTTGTGGCATGTCAACATAGTGAGATGTTTCTGTGGAATGCCACCAGTAGCTGGTGGCACATAAATGTCTACAACATCGATGATGAATGTAAGAGGGCAAGGGGATCCAATAGTTTGGCATCAGAACCCATATCACTAAGAAAAGATATATAATATAGCTGCGAGATGGGTATATCATCATAGCACCAAAGTTATCAAAATTTGAAGAAGAGCACATGAAAACAAAGATAAAATTAAAAAATTGGGTCAATATGGAAGAAGGCCCAAAATACCCCCAATGCATTGCATCATCCCCAAATATCGAAAAAGCAAGATACGACAGATAGAAGAAGTAGAGAGACAAATAGAAGAAGATATAAAATAGAAAATCTCCCATATCCGAGCACCTATGGAGTAACACGGGTCCTCCAGGAGAGCACAAAAGATAAAGACAGTTAACCTCTCATATCCAAGTACCTACAGAGTAACCTGGGTCCTCCAAGAGGCAAAAAACCTATAAAATAAGCACAGGGGAACACAATCAAGCGTACACACAAAAAAGATGGAGGTAAAGGATAAATATCCTAAAGGTCGACCTATAGGAGATCATCGTCCTCCCAATCTATATTATAGGGAGAAGGGGTACAAGCTCAAAGAGGGACCACCGCAATAGCTTCACCAGGTGCCTCACTAGTAGCAAGGGCAAGGAACAAAGCAAGGGTAACATCTGCATCCATAGTCTCGAAGGAGGCAAGGGTCAACGACCATGTAAAGATCGTAGACAAGGCTAGGATTTCCTCCAAGGAGTGGTACAAGCAAGCCTCCATAGAGGAAGCAGGTGACTAAATTAGAGAAGATGAAATAACAACAAGACTATCAGCCTCTGTGAGAGGGGTAGTGACAAACTTAGGAGAAGTTGCAGCCTTCTCAATCACGCACATAGAGATAGACAAAGTAACAAGCACTAAAACAAGAAGATAAAAGGATGAGGAACATACCTGCGAGGGTTTCAGCTGTCTAAACTCTATAACAAGGCCCTGCTCAATCTTGCACTTGGGTCAGATAGGAGAAGCAAGTCTCCTATTGATTGTAGTAGGTTGGAGGACCCCAGGAAAACTCTGATGCTGGAATGGCTATAAAACAAGGGGAGCAGACAACGTTGCACTTGACACCACCTGCATATGCAACATATCAATGGGTTGAGACAATGGAGGTACGTTCGAAAAGGAGGTGATGAGGGGTGGATCCAATTAAGGAGCAATCAAAACCTACACCCGCTTAGGGGGAGGCTCATCAACAAGCCCCGAAGAAGTGGGAAGCAAAACCAAAGATGATGTAGAAACAAGAGCGACAGACAAAACAAGATCTGATGCAACAGAATTGGGTGTTGAAGATGCACCAAAAAATTTCAAGGCAACCTTGCGCTCATGAGTCATGGCCCGTTGATAATGCTTATGCTCATGCACACACTGATTATGATGAAGATTAGGGCCACCGATTGAAGCCTGAGAAGACTTAGGAGCATCATGCTCCATAAGAGAGGCCTCTGGAACCGTGTCAGGGATAGGAGAAGGCCCAATCGATGGAACAAGAGGTGCATTCGAGATAGGTACTACATTCATAGTAGTAGGCACCCTACCTCACTTCACTCAAGGAGCAGTCAGAGGAATTGAGGGTGTCAATGCAGGTTGTGAAACTGGAACAAGCGGTGATGAATTAACATGAGAAGAATGCCTCCCTCGTTTGTATTGAGAGGGCCAAGGGATATCGACCATGATCGAGAGCTCGAAGGGAGGGTGCGCCACAAAATTTGACAATGTGGTTGCCTTTCCACTTGTTTGTGTTGGGTCCAGTTGCAAGAACAAAAGAAACCATTGAAGGTTGAGCAGTTTGGGGCGGATAGGGAGGTCTATTGAGAGGGACACACGTAGCCTCAATTCCTGACAATGAAGGGACATGAGGCACTACCCACTCCAAGACATGAATAGATGGAGTAGAGGTTGATGCAAGAAGAGGCAACAAATAGATAGGCTGAGTTGACTTAGGAGCCAACTCCCCCATCTTATACTAGTAATAAGCGTGATACATTAGATCACCACGAGCAAGCATGGGTCCCATTGGAGCAGGCCAAAAATGATCTAGCGAAAAATCCCCACGGGTTACCAGGGGTCGATATCTAGTATCCTAGATGACATGCACTGAACCCTCATGAGAGAACTTAAGACATTTATGAATCACTGAAGGGACCACGTCCATAGAAATCAACCAGGGAATGCCTAGTTTAACCCAAAATAGGATTGATTCAGGAATGATCACAAATATAGACGACACAGCCTTGGGTCCAACAAGGACCGTCAAGGCAATGCTACCCAAAGGAGGAATGGAAAAACTATCATGCATCCCTAGGGTTGCTCGACACTCATCATATGCAAGCCTATGTCAACCGTTTACAAATAGAGTCTCCTTTGTGATAACATTGGCTCTGCAGGATGAGTCAACCATCACAACTGTGATAGTTTGACTGTTCAACTTAGCAGGGATGTACAAAGGAGTTGGCTCTCCATAGAGCATCCAAAGGGGTGAATGACAAGTCAAAAACCTTCTCCTTCTGGCTAGGAGGTGTAAGGAAAGCAAAGTGTAAAAAATGCATTCCTAATGTTAATTTCTTAGAGGAGAAAAGCATATATGTGTTTCAATTTGAATCACAACAACTTAAGAAATACAACACAAGATAAATAGAGCAACATGTAAAACACAATCACGGAGTAGTACACTAGAATTCACGTGTGAAAACCCTTACGAGTCAAAAACCCACACACCAAAGAAATCTCTTGTATTACAGTAAAAAACTATTTACATACAAGTTACAAATTTTCAAGCTTTGATCTGGTCTCTGTTTAGGCAACAATAGTTCAAAAGATTATGTTCATAGTTTGCTTTTCAATTCAACATTACAGAATTACCAATTCGACACTTAACCTCTCTGCACAATCACAAGAATCAATATCTCAACAACCTATCATCCAACACGATCAACAACTCTTCTCTTCAATCATTTTCCAGACATTTATATGTCTCTATTGAAAATAGTTTGATTCAATTACCACATCTCCAACCGTCAAACTTCCTCAAATTATCAATAACATCCCATATTGTCTCCATCACTTCCTCTAATTTGTTCTAGTTTCTGCCAATCACCTACATATAGCTCAACAAGTTGTCTCACATTCGGTCATGGTCCCCACCTCAATCGCTATAAGATTCACTTATCAGCGACAACCATTCTGACATCTCACGGGATGGCAAGATGAGCATGTATCCTGCTCCCCTAGTTAGCCCACAATTCTTCTTGGGAACTAGCGGGAAAAATAGGCCTCCTTGCTTCCCTATTAGCCTACAACGCCACTATTTGATCATTGTTCACTATGCGAGGTGGCGGGAAGAAACTTCCCTTCACCCTCCAACTTTATCCTGCAATACACTTGTGTTATCCAAACAACCCTCGTTGGGTGGTGGGGAAGATCAAGTTCTCTGTCTTCTACCACCCCAAAAATCTTCTTACTATACCCTTAGAGTCTCGCAGGGTGGCAGGAGGGAGACCAAGTCTCCTTGTTCCCGCTATCATGGGACCCTATTCATCATGCCTTTGTCGGGCTATAGGGTTAAATAGGAAAGAATAAGTTTCCTTTTCCTGCTATCCTGTAGCGCTTTGTACTTTGCTTCTCATGCTGATATATAACACGAAGGTTATTCAGTTCCCTTCGAAGATGATCAATAACATGAATGTTATCCAAACCGAACTGCTCATTTCAAAGACCAAGTGCCATCTATTCAAGATTTCAACCAGTAATTTTGAGACACCCATTCTCAATAGAAGGCGAATAAATATGAGTGATGGTGAACATGTTCACAAATTGACCATCATTCGAGGAAGGATCCAATGCAAAAATGAAAATTTTCGAATGCGTGGGAAACAGATCAATGTAGATCTGCAAATCCCTATTAGTCTTATCAATAGATTTGTTTGACTTATGTTTACGTGCATCAACTTTAATCATCCCACTATCGATGTGGTCTTGGATAATATTTTGAAGACGATAACATTCCTTAGTTTCATAACCAGGCACACAATGGTAATGGAGAAATTTTGACCCGTCATACCAGTGCGGATATGATTTGTTATCGGCCAGCAGTCGAACCTCGGGAAGGGTAATCATATTGTCTTTTAATGATCATTACATAATTCTTAGGTAAGAATCATTCAATTTAGTGAAGGATCTATTTTGTTGTGATCCCTGCGGGACAACCACAACCTTGTTCTTTCTAGACCCTTATGTGGACATGCCCGCAAAAAACCCACCAAGAGGGTTTGAAGTAGAGTCTATGAACTGTGTCATGGTGTGCTGGTAGTCTATAAGTGTGAAACACATATTAGCAAATTTCTGGTAATGATTAAGAGAGAGTTTCTCCCTCAATGTCAGCTACAAATTGCCAATGAACATCCTCTGTAAGTTGCTATTTGGCAAGGCAAAGGGGATTCTAGTAGAGATCGATTGATAACTTGAGATAAAGTTTGTGATCTTTTCATTGGGATTTTGCTTACAGTGAACGAGGTCAATGATAGTGACCCTGCTGTCGATGTTAGCTTGAAATTGTCTAAGAAACGGATCCATGAGCTAATCAAAGGTACGAATAGAATGATTTGGTAAGGAGATATACCACTCTAACATGGTTCCCTTAAGGGATTGCGAGAATAGTTTAAGCAACACAAAGTCCAAGTTGTGGTAATCGCTACACATGGTCATGAAAGAATAAATGTGCACATTAGGGTCCCCATCACCATTGGACCTCTCGAATTTCAATGATTCAGTCGTGGGAGGAAGGATGGTGTTTAGGATAGTGATATCAAGGGGACTCTTCCTATAATATGCAAGCATAGATGATTGACCAAAAGAAGTGTCCAAGACTAGATTAGCGGGCAGAGGAGGCAGAGGTAGGCCAGATGTGCCACCACCTCCACCGACACTTCCAAGGGAACCAATGCCACCACCTCCACCAACACCAACAAGAGAATCAGTGCCACTGGCAAAGGTCATACTAATACTGAACGTAGAGACCACAGCTGCAACAGAGGTAGAGCTTGAACTATTTGACATAACCATATACCCCAAGGGAGTGGTCAATGCATTGATGCTAGGAATGGTAGGCTCGGGTTTGACCATGTATACTATCAAACCAGGTATGTCAACACCCAACTGAGAACTACAAATGTCAAACTAGACATCTTGCAGGGATGCATCTGCCAAGGGTACATGGTTTTTGACAATGATAGATAATTCCCTCAGCATCTCTAAACATTTCTTGTTCGAGATAAGCACGTCTCTCAAAGTATTAACTACATTCCCAACTTTAGGGAGGACATTCTCCTAATTTAGGAACCCTTTGAAATCTCTCAGGTTCTCCTCTAGAGACCGAATCTTGTCAAAGTCAATAGTGACAGCGAAATCGTGGTCAACAACAGGGGGAGAAGGCGGCGGAGAGTTCTTCAGGGAGTTGTTTTGATATCTAGTAGTTGATGAGCCTCCCATGAAAGGTATTTGGAGACTATAAGAGGGAAAAGGCTCATTGGAGTTAGGCAAAGGGTTTTTTATCATCGTTTCAGATAGAGGAGGACTGTAATGATCAAAAGGGAAACTCCACCTAGATGACCTCTTGACTTCGGCTCCTATGGCAGTCTGGATCATAAAGCTCATAGATAAGCCTCACGACACTAAGACTAAACTACATGGACACGAAATATTTTGTCTTCTACTAAAGCTTACTAATCAGAAAGATGAAGATGATAATGAAAATGCTAGAACAAAGATGCAAATTATGTTTTAGATTTTATAATTTTAGATTTTAAATGTATGCAATGAGCTATATGATAAAAACATGATGCAAAAATAAAATTAGCTTCATGTCGGGTTCACTAAAATGTAGTGGAGGAAATTTTTCACCTCAAAGATGATAAACCCAAGAGGAAAAATTGATCCTCCAGTACATCACTTATACAAGCGTTGAGGGTGAGCCAGGGGTTGAAAATAACAAACTAAGTAATAGACTAGAAACAAGCCTCCCAGATGATTATGTTGAGTCTCTATCCTTGGGACAAGCATGTGGAGTTGGGACACCAGCGCGGCACACTGTCATCCTATACGAACGGGACACAGAAGCCATACAAAAATTAGAAAATGACTAAACTGACTAACTAGATAGTACGGAAAATGAAATAAATAAAATATTGTAGAATACAAAATGAAAGAGTAAGATAAGGAAGGATAATAAAAACTCACAATTGGTCCAAGATAGAGTCCTCTTGCAAGATGATAGCTTTTCCACCACTGCAAGCCTACACACAAGCAAGAAGGGAAAATATTGGGGTTGCTTTTTTGAGTCTGCCTAAGTTAGATCCCCGTTTTGGTGTTTCCACCCCCACAGGCAACTCATAGAATAGCCATGGGAAAGAGAAAATGAACTAGAGATAAAATGATAAATAAAATATAGATATGATAATAGATTCAAAGTAAAGAAATGAAAACGTGTAAACAAATTGAGTACATGTGAGTAAACTCCCCTTCTATGATTTGTGAAGATGACACTATGAGTTTCTCAAGAGACTACAACAATGGTGGACTGTAAGTGTTGGAAAATTTGTGAATGTTTCTCATGAATATCGCCAAGAGCCCCAACCAGCAAGAAGTGATCTAAAAATGCCAAAAGATCCCAAAAATGCCATCAAATAGGAGAGATATAGGCTCTGGACCAAAAACTAATGTTGGTGGGCACATGCAGGGGCATTACAATTCCTTCCGGGCATAGGCGTAATGCTCAAATGGCCGCCTATGGACTATTAGATTTGCAAGATGCTAGCGAGTTGTGTAGACGTCACCATGCCATGCTATAGTCCCAAAGGTGACAGGTTGAGAGAGTTAGTGAAATACTTGTTTGAAGATGACAAAGTGATCCCAAGTGGGCAAAAGGACAAAGATGGTGGTACATGACCTTCGATGATATGGAGGAAAGCACCATTTGTTGCGATGAATTATGCTACGTGTTATTTTTGATATTACAGAGGTGATAAGGCCACAATGAATGTGAAAGACTGAACTCAAGACATGATATAGTCAACACGTTAGTGATAAACGTCGGACAAAAGGATGTAGACTATATTGCAATTCTGAAATATGAGAATGACGATTGAAAAAGGGATTGATTTTTTATTCGATTGATTTGATGAACGGGATGATGAATTGAATGAAAGGACTAAATGATTGACCTAAAAAAGGATAACTGATTCAATACGATGGCCACCCAAAAAGGACTAGAGATGAAGGATCAAATGACTCAATTCAGTTATACTGGTTGACCAATTTCAGACTCAATTAATATTGGATAATTCAGCTCATGACACAATTGATTGGATAAAAAGATCAATTGAATGAAAGATTAATCCCTGACTTAGGAAAGATGTAATGATGATAGTGATATGGAAGGCAGAAAATGATGAAGGGTCCAAAAATTAACGATAATGATGGCATAAAATCGAAATGATGTCTAAGATGACTCAAAAACTAGGATAATCAATGTGATGATGCAAAGCGAGACCTCAATAGATGGTAATGACGATGCAATGGGACCACTAAAAATTTTGAACTACAAGAAAACCTGTTGAACTTGGCTCACTTCTGGATGTGAAGTCGTCGTTCTAGGCAGCATTCTCATGGTTTTTGACAATAAACCCATGGTTTTGACAAACTCGGTAAAACTGGAGATACGAAATAGTGTTCCAGTCGTTCTGGGATGCAAACCTGCTATTTTGTGACTAGGTAAACTGGCCTGGAAAAATACATTCCTGCTATTTTCAAAGACTTGGTAACTGATTTGGAAATTTGGATGCAAACCCACTATTTGGTAAATATGATAAACCGATTGAGCAAATAAATAACATTTCCAATGTTTCAACTAGCTGAGCAAACTAACTTGGAAAAACAACAACGTTCTTACCATTTTAGGAGACCTAGAAAATGACTCAAGTGAGAGGCATTCTGACCACTTCAAAGTGCAAACCCACTACTTCACACACATGATAGATTGACTCAAGTAAATAACATTCCCATCATCTTGGGATGTAATCCGATGGTTTCGATACAACGAACTCGTAGTTTCTAAGAGAATGAAATGGTGAAATGGACTGCAAACTCGTTATTTTGGGCAATTTTTCAAACTTCAATTTTGGCAAAAGATAGTAACACAAAAAGAACGACAAACATACAAGAAAAATGTCTAACTCAAATGGAAGATGAGAGCCTCGATTAGCCCATAGTGATTTACTGGTATGAACAAACAAAACGCAGTTGTAACCATGTACTTCCTAGGTTGGAAAGATGCTACTACTTGTTGAGTCCCCACTTGGATTACTCCATATAATTAGACAAAGTGGATAGAAAGAGATTTTAGTGGCATTGGCTCCCCCACTATGACACACACTTCTTGGGCACACCAAAATCTCATACCTCTAAGATCTGGAGATCTTATGAACCAAGGGACATTTGTCTCAATAATGAATTGTACAAATCAGGGCGGCTTGAGAGGTCTGACCTCCTCCACCAGTAAATAAATGGTTTTTGGGCTACTACAACGTTAGTGTTTAGTTTGAATCCGGGGAAGCCAACACCTTGCATGCACCAAGACAATTGTATTTTGAGTAGATTGACAAGAACGACAAAAGCTAATACCAGCGGGCTATGGCTTTTGTCTCACCCTCATTTATATAGCAGACTGGATTAAATTATCGCTTGATTCGTTCCCTCTCACCGGAGTATAGCACTAGGAGGCAAGCTCGCTAATAAGATAGTACATGTTCTCTTACACCCAAGGTCACCCAAAGGCATGAGGGGAGAGGATACTTGTATGCTATCTTAGGGATCTACTCTAAACAATGAAGATACAACAAACAAGGTTAATTCCTCTTAAGGAATTGAAGTGTTTTCTAACTAAGAAGAAGCCACATTGTTCATTTTAACCAAAAAAAGTTTACAAGTGCACCCCTTATTGGAAGTCCTACAAGAAACAAGGTAGATGTTTGATTTTTGGGGTCTTCTACTATCAAATCTGTATAAACGTTAGTGAAAAATAACAAAACAACAAAAAATTAATGGTGGACACATAAATCTGTCCACTTAATTAAATGAATACTTAGTATTTATTTGATTATTTAGCCATCAATGAAAAATTAACTAAATTAATATTTAATTAATTCACCCTAGCCCTCTTCTTCTATTAATTAAATAAATGATTCAATTTATTTGATTTAATTCACTTAACCAAATTCAGACAATTAATTAAATAAATAAAACATATTTATTTAATTAATCCCTCCCTACACTTTTAAATAAATAAACATTTATTTAAATCCCCTTTATCCTTCACCCACTTGCATTTTCCTAAAAAGGCAAGTTGCACACACATTTAAATAAATGAAATCCCTATCCACTTGCATTCTCCTACAAGTGCAAGTTGCACCACTATTTTAAATAAATGAATTATTTATTTAAAATCTCATTTATCCTCACCCACTTGAAACCTTTAATGGCTTCCTTCTAGAGTCTTCTTAAGCCTTTAATGGTTTCCCTCAAAGTTTTCAGGCCTTTAAAGGTTTCCTTCTAGAGTCCGCTTAAGCCTATTTACTTAATTAAATCCCCCTCTCACATTTAAATAAATGAATATTTATTTAAATATCTATCCAAATGCAATTTGTCCTAAAAATCTCCCTCACTTGCATTCTCCTACAAAATCCACTTGCAAACTAACCCTTCTTCTAGAATATTCTAATCCATTCTAATTAGCCTAATTCCCTCCTAATCATTTGCAGTTTCCTTAAGAAGGAATAACTTCTCAAAAACATGCAAAGTCTTCATAGAGCATTAAAATATTTATTTCTTCAACAAGATAACCTCCAAAGTCTTCCAAAACTTGTAAGTCTCTTACATAACCATTAATGGTTAACTCAACCTTGACCCTTGGTTAGAGACTTTCTCTCTAACTTAACCATCATTTTAACTCATGGGTCTCTTCAAGCATTCATTGTTTTAACCATGGTTATCCCTTTAACTCTTGCTTAAGAGTTTATCCTTTGGATAAAAGCTTTATCCACTAACTCAACCCCAACCCAACCCCCTAGGGTAACTATCATGTCCCTTCAAGAATTTAATGCCTCTTCTATCTCCTCTCAAGCCTTCTCATGGTGACACTTGTCAACATGAGATAGGGTTGAAAGTATCACATGGATTTAGGATCATTCAATCCTAGCCCTTATTAAGATAATTTAATCTTAACCATCTAATTTCCTATTTCTTCTATAAATAGAATCTCATTCCTCAAGCAAAGGGGGAAGCATTTTTTAGTATGCATTTTTTAGTATTGTTATTATACTTACATTATCATATAAGAGCTTTTCTCATAGAAATCTTGTTCTAGCATTTGCATATTAATAGGAAGTTTGTCATATTCAACCATTTGAATATCCACTTGGCATCCATAGTTAGTGCTAAAGCTAAGAGCCACACTCAAACATTTGGATCTTGGAGAGGAGAAGAATAAGGGAGAACCATCAAGCATCATGGGAGCATCTTAGGGAGTCTTCTTATTCCTCTTTCACTTCGTATGATTTTATCTCTTTTGATATGTATGTGAAGGATTTTAGTTCATTTGTGTTGGTTTTTGGTTGGAACTAACTTATTAACATGTGAACTTGTGTTTTTGGCTTGTGTCCCATTTTCCATGCATCACTTTGGTGAACCTGGCATGAATTCCTTTTTGGGCATAAAAAGAACTTCATTTTCTTTTGGTGTTTAAAAGGAATCTCTTTTTTTTTTGTTACAAAGTGATTAAAAAGAACTCATTTCCTTTTTGGGCATAAAAAGAACTTCATTTTCTTTTGGTTTTTAAAAGGAATCTCATTTTCTTTTTGTTACAAAGGGATTAAAAAGAACTCATTTTCTTTTTTGGGCCTAAAAAGAACTTCATTTTCTTTTGGTGTTTAAAAGGAACGTCATTTTATTTTTGTTACAAGGGATCAAAAAGAACTCATTTTCTTTTTTGGGCCTAAAAAGAACTTCATTTTCTTTTGGTGTTTAAAATGAATCTAATTTTTTTTTTGTTACAAGAGATTAAAAAGAACTAGTTTTCTTTTTTTGGGCCTAAAAAGAATTTCATTTTCTTTTGGTGTTTAAAAGGAGTCTCATTTTCTTTTTGTTACAAAGGGATTAAAAATAACTCATTTTCTTTTTTGGGCCTAAAAAGAACTTCATTTTCTTTTGTTGTTTAAAAGGAATCTCATTTTCTCTTTGTTACAAAGGGATTAAAAAGAACTCATTTTCTTTTTGGGCATAAAAAGAACTTCATTTTCTTTTGGTGTTTAAAAGGAATCTCATTTTCTTTTTGTTACAAATGGATTAAAAAGAATTCATTTTCTCTTTTGGACCTAAAAAAACAACTTCATTTTCTTTTGGTGTTTAAAAAGAATCACATTTTCTTTTTGTTACAAGGGGATTGAAAATAACTCGTTTTCTTTTTTGGGCCTAAAAAGAACTTCATTTTCTTTTGGCGTTTAAAAGGAATCTCATTTTATTTTTGTTACAAAGAGATTAAAAAGAACATCATCTTTCCATTTGGTGCAACTAAAACAAACACAATTTTTCATTTGGTGCATAAAAAGAACTTCATTTGTTTTATTTTGCTACAAAGGGGACTAAAAAGAACATCATCTTTCCATTTGGTGCAACTAAAACAAACTCAATTTTTCATTTAGTGCATAAAAAGAACTTCACATTTACCTTTTTCTATGAAGAGCCACATAATTTTATTTTGTTGACCAATTTTGCTACATAATTTTATTTTGTTGACTAGGTTTGTTTTCCAAAGTTTTTCAAAAATGCAACATTTTGCTATGAGGGGATAAAAGAACACCATGTATTTTTGAACAAAATGTCCAAGTAGCATTTAGACAACATTGCAATATTGATTAAAAAGAAAGAGTGTTCATTGTGAATCGAATGTGATAGGTATATGCTCTCCCCTTAACTGGGTGATCAAAAAGCAAAACTCACCATTTACTTGCTTTCTTTCATTTTTTCAATAGAATAAAACCTTTAGCAGGCTTGCCCTCCTGAGGAGCCTCTTAGGCTCAATCCATTAAGGCCAGTGAGAGGGGAATGACCTAGATGGGGAATGACTAACGCCAAGTATTCCAACCCACTATAATCAAATGTGGATATGATGAAAATCATGTTCAACTATTTTGCTCAGCGATTAGCCTTCCCCTAGTATCCTTGAGATATGTAAAGTCTTTGTTCTAAAGGTTGGGAAGCCTCCCAAGGGAGTTTATCACTGAAGACCGAATGAAAGCCTGATTAAAAACTTTAGAAGTAGAAACTTCATCGAGTCAGTTACCCAAACATTTATAATATCATAGTGCAAGGGTGGGGAAGAATCTGCCCCCAAGACACTCACCATATATCTCCCAATAAAACGATCCAATTGAGGAGCAATTTTCTTTGGTTCAAATTCTTGACAAAGGCAAAAAAATGGGCGCACCTTATGGTGTGATGGGGATGTTTGAGATGACAAAGTATCAAGTGCGGGCTATTGATATTAGAAATGACCTTTTTGACAATACTAGAGTCTATATGATTTGTCTTTTATTTGTTCAAAAACTGTGAAAACAAAAGGGGATTTGAAAATATTCTTGAGCAAATTTGAAAAGATCCTAAACATACATCAACTATTATCAAGAGAAAAGAAGTGTTTATATGTGCTTGTGTGTTTGTCATGTCTTCTTGTCAAATAGATCATCAACCATTTGAACCAAGTTTAATCCTCACAATGATCTAAAACAAACAAAACAAACATTCTTGAAAAATCCATCAATGCTTTGTGTTTGGAAATCTCTCAAATACGCCAAGAAGTCAATTTATTGAAAAACCAAAAAGAAGCAAAGTGAAAATAAAATCCAAAAGAGAAGAAGTTTCTTGTACAAAATCCGTAAGTTGTTAAAACACCGCACCTTCATCCATCAATATCATGATTTTAGTCACGGTTTTACCGTTGACTTTGAATTAGAACCACTTGCATCCCAAGCTTTCTTTCAAAGAAGAGCTTTGTCATATTGTCACAATCACGGTCAACGCAATCATCCATCATACATTCCACAATCCGCAATCACCTATTAGGCTTTTTCAAAGCACCAACTCATTTTCACTTCAAATCATTTCCAAAAATTAAAACATCATCATCATTTCTTCCATCCTTCTACATTTTCTTAATTCATTCACATCAAATCATTTCTAAAAATCAAAACATCATAATCATTTTTTCCATCTTTCTCAAAACATCATAGTCATTTATTCCATCCTTCTACATTTTCTTAAGTCATTCACGTCAAATCATTTCCAAAAATCAAAACATCATAATCATTTTTTCCATCTTTCTCAAAACATTCCAAAACATCATAGTCATTTCTTCCATGTTTCACAATCCAAAATCAAAACATCATAAGCGTATTCTAAATTTATTTCTTCCATCCTTCTATATTTTCTTAAGTTAGTCACTTCAAATCATTTCCAAAAATCAAAACATCATAATCATTTTTCCATGTTTTTTAAACTATTCCAAAACATCATAGTCATTTCTTCCATCTTTCACAAATCCAAAATCAAAATATCATAAGCTTATTCTAAAGTCATTCTTCCATCCTTCTCACTTCAAAATCATTTCCAAAATAAATCTTCAAATTCATAGTTCCTTAGTAGAGATTCCAAGGATCACATTCATTCCAAAGTTCACAATCCAAAACATCCCAATTTCATTCCTCTCAACATACAAAGGTCTTGTCCTTAGTTCTTTCAAGATATTGCTAAATCCATTACACTCTCAACAAAATTACTCTCTAGTTTGTCTCTACATCTAGGATAAATCATGCTAAAAAGACATTACTAAGCATCATAGATAGGTTAAAACTAGCTTTTGAGTGCATCCTCTCAAAGTTAGGTAGCTTGTGATTTGTAAACACACACCCTGCTACACCTCATCTCTCAATTGTTGAAACACCAAACAGGCAATTCTAAAGAGGACTTTGTTGATACCCAACCTTTTGTGTAGGAGATTAAACATCCACAAAATAATTTGAACTCGTCATCATCATCATATCATCTTGGAACTAAAATAGGGGATCAACCACCCACTTTGCACCCGTATTGCTTCCACTTTCACGAATGCATGCTTCAAACATGGCTAGGAATAGGTCTCAAAGTCAGAGACAACCTCAAAATGAAATATGGGAATAAGAAGAAGAGAACATTAACCCCTTTTCTGAAAGAGAAGGCCCAAACACCCCTACATAAGCACAAATAGAAGAAGCCACTAGTAATCCTAGATTTAACAGACTCTTTGAGGAGATTCTCAGGGGAAATGTTGACGCCCATTTTCTAAGACTTTCTCAAGAAGGAGAAAAACTCCTAGTAGACTTTGATGTGTCACAACTTAGGGATATACCAAAACAAGCCCAACATAGCTATCGACAAGAACAAAATTTTGACAACATAAGGGCAAGAATACCCACAACTATGATGATAATTATCAACAAGGGAATATTCTGCCTCCTTCCACAGAAATAGATATGTTGAGACAATAGATGCAATACCTCACCCAACAAGTACACTCAGGAAGTTCACAAAAGAAATATGCTCATGAAGATATTTGTGCTTATCCATTTTATAGGAACATGATTGTGCCTGCTTTCCCATGCAATTTTGAAACACCAAAATTTGACAAATACAAGGGGAAAGGAGATCCAAGAGACTGGATGTGAGAGAATTTTACTCCGCATTCTTAGAGGTGGCATATGATGAAACATATCTAATGTGCCTCTTCCCTCAAATTTTAGGCGGATCAGCCATGGAATGGTTTTTATGTTTGCCTAGAGGAATAGGAACATTTGATGACCTGGTACAAAAATTTATCACTCATCATTCACATAACATAGAACGAGATGTCTCCATGGCTAATCTATGCAATACAAAACAAAATAATGGTGAGTTATTCTCGACATTCTTACAAATATGGAGACATCTTTCTAGCAGATGTTCTTTCCCCATTCCATAGGAACAATTAGTTGAAATTTTCATTTCAAACTTAAATGAGGAAATGGAATTCTACTTAGACATCAAATGCTTAGACACCTTCAAAGACATAATAGCCCAAGGCCTTAAAATTGAGAAATCCCTTATCAAAAAGGAACTTGTCAAAATATACAAAGGCAAGAATGATGGTACACGACCAGCCTACAATAATGACAAACCAAAGTTTTGGGCCAAGAACAAAAACATTGTTAATGATGGTGTTGTAGATGCATGAACTATCAAAATTGCCCATCCCACAGTCAAAATTGTAGGACAAGTAGATAATCATAACAACCCCACTACCAATCAAGGTAATCCCCAAAACAATCAAGAAAATCAAACTCCTAATACACAACAAGAGGCACCTAAGAACAGGTACCCAACCTACAAACCCAATCACACATACACACCCTTGGGAGAACCTCTTGAAAAGATATTACGACAACTCATATCTTCCAATCTCATCACATTGCCTAAAACATCAAAATATGAACCACAAATTAAACCTTCATGGTGGAGAGATAATGAGTATCGTGAATTTCATAAAGGAAAAGGACACAAAACAAACAGCTACCATCAGTTAAAAGATATTATTCAAGACCTCGTTGATCGAGGTGACATAGAAGTGGATGGCCATAATGCAAAAACTTCCAATAAAGATCATACCATGTTCAAAAATCCACTCCCATAATATGAGAAAGGAGGTCCCTTCCATCAAGGTAAGAACCAAGATAACACGATGAACTATACACGTGCACCATATACCTATACTATCAACAACCTTTATGATGCAAGTGAACAAATTGCAACCATTACAATCAAAGGTAAAGATCTCACATGTAACATTGTTACTAGCTATAGAAAAATTACCATACAAGGAGCACCATCAAGAGCAGCATACGTGCCCAAAAATTATAACCTTGTGGACCAATTGGATAACACGTCAACACTCATTTCCATAGTAGAGCTTTTATGCCAATCACCCTCACATAAAACCATCTTGGACCAAGCTCTCCAAGAACCATCAACTCCATCCAACCTCGATACAAATCAATTTCAAGCCATGGTTGGAAGTCTCAAATCGTCACCATGTCTCACTTTTGCTGAGAATGATGATGCATCCTTTCAACAACTGCATAATGCCTCTCTTCACATTGAGGGATTCATACATAAACACATAATCAAGCGAGTCTTGATTGATAATGGAGTTGGCCTTAACATATGTACTTTATGGTTAATCATAGCATTGGGAAATGCAGAGGATGTAGTAGATGCTAGAAAGAGGATAACCATAAAGCCCTATGATGATGTAGAACACTCCTCTAAAGGGTGTGTTACTCTACCAGTTAGGGTATGACCTATGGTGAAGAATGTGGTTTTCCAAGTCCTATACCTCCCTCTTCCATACAATATCCTATTAGGTAGACCATGGATTCATGCTATGCAAGCAGTATTGTCCACTTACCATCAATGCATCAAGTTTCCACATAACGAAGTAGAGATTACTATCCTCGGTGATGCCAACCCATTGTCCTTTTGAAACAATATAAGGCATCAACCTGATATCACAGTCCCTAGCAATAGAGAAGCCACTGCCTCATCATCTTACATCCACCCAAAAAATCTCACTAGCCCACCGATCGCTACACCCAAACAGGAGAAGCTGAAAATGAAAGTAAAGGATGAAGGCCTAGGAGAGTATAATATGAGTCAACTTTTCTGTGTTGGCCAACTACCCCTCTCACCTAGGAGTCATGGCAAACCACAAATGTCACTCAAGCCTCTTATGGAAGCCAACACTACTACACTTGATGGATTTATCCCAAACAGATCACAAGAACAGGAAACTATTGATGAAGACTTGGTAGGATGGCTCTACAAAGACCCTTCCGATGCCATTAGACAACAAATCAATATCCCTATAGAGAGGTATGGTAAAGGTTTTACCCTAATGCAAAAGATGAGCTATGATGGACATAGTGCATTGAGATCCCACAAATAAGGTGTACAAGAGCCGTTGCAACCATTGTTACAACCACGGGATAAAATTGGACACAGATTGAACCCTTGTTCAGGAGGCTCTTCTAAGCTCAGGATTCCAAGAAAACAAAAGCATACCACTTTTAAATTCATCCCTGCCAAAAGCAAGATAATGTCCATTGCAAACCAACCTACAAGATCAGAAAATCCAAGTCACGAAAGTACTTCTCAGTTGAAGTCTACACATACAATAAATAAGCAAAAGAGTTATGTTGAATGAACACCCGTCACTCCAAGGATAAAACTCTTGTCCACTTGAGACACCTAAGCAACATCAACAACCCTGTCAGATACAACCCCTAAAACTGTGATGCCGACAAACCTTTCACACCTACAGATATCCCTATAATATATAGTGACAGAGTTCTACCAAGTGATTCTGAGATGGATTCACATGAATATGAATGGGGTTATTTGTCTTCACATGAAGGAGAGGTGTGGATTAAAACCTTTTGGGATTCAGATACTAAAGATACTTCAAGGACAGATAGGTCACCTCTAAAGCCTAATTACGAAGAGGATAATACTAACGATGACCTTGATAACTCCATCCTAACCATAATTGGTGCATCCTATGAACTCAACCTTATTGATGAGGTAATGCCAATAATCCACCCCGATATCATTGACTGGGACCAGCAAAATTCCTCATACCTTGACACCTTCCAAAATGATGATGCGATAATAGACTTTCTTGAATTACGGGATAACATACCAAGTGGGGATCACAAGGCTGGATTCGCTACTGAACTTAACAACGCAACTTACTTTGGAGAGAATGTCAAACCTTTCAGTCACAAAAATATTATAATCAAAATAGGATACTCAAGTGAAAACCACACTGTGGCACTTTTGGATCCCAAAAAAGTAAAAACAAAGGATGCATCTAAGGGTGAAAACCTCTCTAAGGAACCTAAAGATGGAAGGTTTTA
Source organism: Cryptomeria japonica (assembly GCF_030272615.1). Lineage (NCBI taxonomy): Eukaryota > Viridiplantae > Streptophyta > Pinopsida > Cupressales > Cupressaceae > Cryptomeria > Cryptomeria japonica. The sequence goes on from NC_081406.1 coordinate 258,972,382, forward strand.
CATTCTTCCCTTCAGCACTAATCGGGAGAGATCATTCATTCTTATAGAAGAGATAAAGGAAGTCAATTTGGGACCATCAGAAAATCCACACATAATACATCTAGCAGAATCATTAACTCCAGTCGAAGATCCTGATTTTGCAGATTTCTTTCAAAAGCGACAAATCAATTTTTCATGGTCCTATGCAAACATGCCAAGACTAGATCCAGAGATAGTAATGCATCATTTGATAGTAATAGAAGGAGCCAAACTAGTCAAACAAAAGGTCAAAAAGATGCATCCTCATATCACATTGTTAGTCAAAGCAGAACTCAAGAAACTGTTAGATGTGGGTTTCATAATACCAATTGATTATATGGAATGGATATCCAACATCGTACCAGTGTCAAAACCGACGGGACCATCCGCATCTGTACAAATTTCAAAGATCTAAACAAAGCATGTCCTAAGGATGACTTCCCATTACCCAACAATAGGGCATGCTATGCTCTCTCTCATGGATAGATTCTCGGGATACAACAAAATAAAGATTGCTCCAGAAGATCAACATTAAACTGATTTCACATGCCCATGGAGAACATACTATTGGAATGTGATGTCATTTGGTCTAAAAAATGTAGGCGCCACATATCAAATGGTAATGACTACCATTTTCCATGACATGATGTATACACTAATACAAGACTATGTGGATGATTTACTGGCTAAATCATTAACAAGAGAGGGTCACCTCACAGTGTGGGAATTTTTTTTTACCAAACTAGAACAATATAATGTTTGATCCCACAAAGGTAAAAGTAATCATGGAAATTCCACCTCATAAGAACATAAGTCAATTGCATACATTACAAGGAAGGCTACAATCAATCTAGAGGTTCATTGCACAATTGGCCGATAAATGTCACCCCTTCACACATCTGCTCCATAAGAAAGTCTGCTTCAAATGGGAAGAGAATTTCCAGCAAGCGTTTCAACAATTAAAGGACTACCTGATGACGTCGCCATTATTGACACCACCATCTCCAGATAGCCCATTATTATTATAGATATCAGCTACATCAATGGCCTTAGGAGTACTACTAGCACAACAAAATACAGAAGGCAAAAAATGTGCAGTATACTACATTTCTAGAACATTGGTAGGGTATGAACTCAATTATACCCCTATTGAACGAGCTTGCCTAGTAATGATTTTAGTAGCAACCAAATTGAGGCATAACCTGCTAACACACAAGATACAACTCATTGCCAAGATAGATCCACTTAAGTACCTACTTAGTAAAGCAGCACTAATAGGTCATTTGACAAAGTGGGTTATGCTCCTCAGAAAATTTGAAATAGAGTATGTGGACCAAAAATCAATCAAAGGGCGGGTCATTGCAGATCAGTTGGCCAAAGCACCACTCATAGAAGACCATCCTCGCATCTCAAATTTTCCAGATGAGAAAATATTCACAGTCATACCGGCACAACAATGGAAGTTATATTTTGATGGGTCATACATTAGACATGGTTTAGGAGCTATCATTCTTCTCATCACACCTCAAGGTGATAGCATTCCCAAATCATACATGCTCACATTCCCATGCACAAATAACATAGCATAGTATGAAGCCTTGATCATGGGATTAAGAATGGTCATCCAATGGAACTTAAAGGAGCTCCAAGTATATGGTGATTTATAGCTAGTCATCCGATAGGTCAATGATGAATACCAAACTAAGGATGATAAGCTCATGCATTATAAGAAAATGGCTGATAGCTTCAAATAATTATTTACAACTATCACTTTCAAGTAGATTCTTTGAGATCATAATAGAGCTATAGATGGAATGGCTACCATAGCATCTCTCCTCGATCATCCACAAAACTCAACATGCTATGAGTTCTTAGTTTAATAGCTTTGGATCCCCTCTTATGATATCCCAGAATCCAAGATGGTATGTCAAATCACCAGTCCTGATTCCTCATGGTATGGTGAGTTTTACGCTTACCTATGCAATCAAATCCTTCCACCAAACCAATCAAACAATCAACAAAAAACCTTCATATGCCAATCCGCCTGATACACTATCATTGTTGAAACCCTATACCATTGAAGTCTTGATGGCCGATGTTTAGAGAAAGGTGATGTCACCACAACTTTAGAAGAAGTAAAAGAAGGTATTTGTGGGGCTCATTCAAGTGGCCCTTTGTTGGCTAAAAAGATCATGCAGGTTGGATACTATTGGCCCTCCATGGAAAAATACTTCTACTACTATGTCAGAAAGTACAAAAAGTGCCAAGTTCACAGAGATTTGATACATGCACCAACGCAAGAACTGCAACCCATCGCAACACCATGGCCCTTTGCTAGTGGAGACTAGACCTTGTGGGTAAAATCCATCCAACTTCATCCAACTATCACAACTTAATTATTACCACCAAAAAATACTTCACCAAGTGGATCCAATTCGTTCCACTTACCCAAGTAACTAGAAAGCAGATCGCTTTATTTATCTTAAACTACATCATCTGTCAGTATGGTTTATCCATGTTCAACATCACAGATAACAGGCTCCCTTGAAAAAATTAGGATGTTCTTGTCTATGAGAAGTTTCATATCCAATACCATTTCTCCACCCCATATTACCCACAAGGAAATGGTCAAGCACAAGCCTCAAACAAGAATATATTGAGGATCTTCAAGAAGATAGTCAATGATGTCGATCGTGATTGGTACATTCATTTGAATCCAACACTATGGGCATATCAAACTAGCATTCAAACGCCTACAAGCGCAACCCCATACTCACTTGTATATGGAGCAGAGGTCATCCTACCTATTGAGGTTGAATTACCAGCCCTATGGGTTTCCTTGCACAATTTGATAAATGATGAAGAGTATTGAGTCTCACGTCTTCAAGACTTGGAACTGCTTGATGAAAAGAGACAAGTTGCCTACAATCACCTAAAAGCATATCAACAACGCATCAGAAAAAGTTACAATCATAGGGTCAAACCTCACACATTTGAGGTAGGTGATCTTGTTCTCAGAGGGAATCCTCACAATCAACCAAATAGAGAACACCGAGGCAAATTTGAATCCAATTGGCTGGGTCCATATGTCATCACTGCAGTCTTCAGGTTTGGGGCATATCAGTTAGCAACTTCAGAAGGAGAACCACTGGCAGATCCAATCAACAAAATGCATCTCAAAAAGTTTCATACATAAGTTGTATAGAGCATCAGGCTCATCAAATATCAGAAAATACCAAAAAAATTCATAAAAAGCCCTGAACAAAATACAAAAAAATGAAAAATTCAAGAAAATAGTAAAGAAAAATCATTCATCCAAATGGTGAAAACCACTTTGGTGGTGCCTTGGATAAGTATGGTGGTGAAAACCTAGTAAACAGGTGCCATTCGTAAAGGTTACAGATCCATTGTCTTTCAGACTTGTTGCGATCACATCCATTCATACATCATATCTATCATGGCTTGTTATTGATCTGTAATCAAGGTTATTGCATCATATGTCTTGCATCATGCTTATACACCAACACCTAACTAAGGAACCTTTTTACTATATTATGGGAGTGGATTCTCAATGCTAGTGATTCATCGAGTTAAACATTTGAAAAATGTCCTAAAATAATCCAAAAACATTCATAAAATAGTAAAAAAAAAGACCAAAAACATTCATAAAACATTCAAAAAACAAAACAAACACCCAAAAATATGAGAAAACATCAAAATCAATCAAAAACATTGCAATAAATTTTTCCTTGTACATAAACGTTCAGTTAGATGCAAAACAATATTTTGAGCTACATACAAGATGACCAACTATTAGACACATAAACAACCACCTGCGCAACACATACACAAAACCATCTTAAACAAGGATGCATTCTTCCTTCAAAACAAGACATGGTCACATATATCTTTGACAAGAAGATGTTGTTTGGCTCATAGTCACTTGGTCAGATTATTTCTTTATATATCAGGTTCCTATGCTACTCTAGGATATCTATAATTAATTAGAGTAGCCAGGATGGTTCATGATATATTTTCTTTGTTTTCTGTCTCTAGATTTGTTCCAATGAAGTTTTGGGGCACATACTAATGGTGTCTACGTGGGAAGTTCACTAAGCTATGAGATCCTGAGAAAAAATACAAGTCATGGATCACTATGGCTTATTGACTACAACGTATACCTCGACCATGTGTATATGAACTAGAATGGAGGGGAACCTTCCTTGTCTGCGATGTTTGTTTACAGGTGTGACGCTCAACCTTGGTTTCTGATACCTCCACCAAGATTAGTACTACCATGCTCAATGAGGAAATAAAGAATTATGAATAAGACCATGGATCAACATTTCATCTCATCTGTATGTATTGCATTCCATTGCATGTTGCCCATACATATGTTCACTTATATACTATAAATATTTGGTGTGCATGCATACGCAAGGAATAAAGTTTCTATGAGAAATCTAAGTGTGAAGGACTATCCTTACAAATCATGACTGAGTATAATGATATACACCCCATTCATGTCAACAGATAACTCTATTTTGATCCTCTTCAATAGGAATGAGTACTAGGTCCTCCATACCTTCTATCTAAAATTGACTTCCCCACCTCACCCTCCCCATCTCAATCATCAGCATCACATACCCTACATCGTGTCCCATCAAACCAATCAAGCCACGTTCATCACAGTCCATCTCTAAAAGGAGGGGTTGTGTAACCTATGTTACCTAAGTCTTCCTATAAGAAAAGCAAGTTACTATGTCTGCACAGGTACATCGACTCAGACACACCTAGACTACAATAGGCATTTACATCAATTGCCTAGTCTCAATAGGTACGTTGAGTCTAGCAAATACCACAAACAACCTACAATGCAAACACTTTCAATTGATCAACCAATCAAACACAATCAAACCAGACAATTACATCAATTGTCTAAGTCTCATCGGTTAATTTGACTTAGATACCTTGACTTCATCAAGCAATTACATCAATTTTCTAAGTCTCCACAAGTCAATTTGATTCAGCGACTTAGACTTTATCTTGTCTGAGCGATAATAGATATCAACTGTGACACTTTGACTAAAATCGGGGCAATTCACCTAATTCCACCAGCCTGTCCAAAACAATATTGATCAATTGAAAAGCATCAATCAAATGCACCACAATACCGCCTTTGCATCATATCTCTTGCATGACCTAAGGGTATTTACCAGCTTCCCATTATTCTCTATTGCTCGCCATTCACCCTCATTCATTCTAGCTTCCTCAATTCTACCATGCCTCATTTTTTCAAAAATTTTGAGAGATCGCCCAAATTTTCAAAATTTCATCCCATCTCTCAAGGGGGCATACCTAACTACCAACCTAGTGCATGTTGGGGCATGTACCATGTTGACTTGTTTTTGTTTGGAAATGATGCAATAAACCACGCCATCTCAAAGAGAGGCAAATGTAGACACATAAATTTGTCCACTTAATAAAATGAATACTTAGTATTTATTTGATTATTTAACCATCGATCAACAATTACTTAAATTAATATTTAATTAATTCACCCTAGCCCTCTTCTTCTATTGATTAAATAAATTATTCAATTTATTTTATTTAATTCACTTAACCAAATTCAGACAATTAATTAAACAAATAAAACATATTTATTTAATCAATCCCTCCCTACACTTTTAAATAAATAAACATTTATTTAAATCCCCTTTATCCTTCACCCACTTGCATTTTCCTAAAAGGCAAGTTGCACACACATTTAAATAAATGAATATTTATTTAAATCCCCATCCACTTGCATTCTCCTACAAATGCAAGTTGCACCACTATTTTAAATAAATGAATTACTTATTTAAAATCTCATTTATCCTCACCCACTTGAAACCTTTAACGGCTTCCTTCTAGAGTCTTCTTAAGCCTTTAATGGTTTCCCTCAAAGTCTTCAAGCCGTTAATGGCTTCCTTCTAGAGTCCTCTTAAGCCTATTTATTTAGTTAAATCCCCCTTTCACATTTAATTAAATCCCTCTCACATTTAAATAAATGAATATTTATTTAAATATCTATCCAAATGCAACTTGCACACATTTAAATAAATTTATATTTATTTAAAAATCCTAAAAAATCCCTTCCACTTGCATTCTCCTACAAAATCCACTTGCACACTAACCCTTCTTCTAGAATATTCTAATCCATTCTAATTAGCCTAATTCCCTCCTAATCATTTGCACATTCCTTAAGAAGGAATAACTTATCAAAACCATGCAAAGTCTTCATAAAGCATTAAAAGCTTTATTTCTTCAACAAGATAACCTCCAAAGTCTTCCAAAACTTGTAAGGCTCTTACATAACCATTAATGGTTAACTCAACCTTGACCCTTGGTTAGAGACTTTCTCTCTAACTTAACCATCATTTTAACTCATGGGTCTCTTCAAGCATTCATTTCTTTGACCATGATTATCCCTTTAACTCATGCACAAGAGTTTATATTTTGGATAAAAGCTTTATCCACTAACTCAACCCCAACCCAACCCCCTAGGGTAACCATCATGTCCCTTCAGGACTTTAATGCCTCTTCTATCTCCTCTCAAGCCTTCTCATGGTCACTTGTCAGCATGAGATAGGGTTGAAAGTATCACGTGGATTGAGGATCATTCAATCCTAGCCCTTGTTAAGATAATTGAATCTTAACCATCCAATTGCCCATTCCTTCTATAAATAGAACCTCATTCCTCAAGCAAACGAGGAAGCATTTTTAGCATTGTTATTATACTTACATTATCTTAGAGCTTTTCTCATAGCAATCTTATTATAGCATTTGCATAGCAATAGGAAGTTTATCATATTCAACCATTTGAATTTCCATTTGGCATCCATAGTTAGTGCTAAATCTAAGAGCTACACTCACACATTTGGATCTTGGAGAGGAGAAGAACAAGGGAGAACCATCGAGCATCATGGGAGCATCTTAGGGAGTCTTCTTACTCCTCTTTCACTTGTTTATGCTTCTTTGTATGCTTTTATCTCTTTTGATATGTATGTGAAGGATTTTAGTTCATTTGTGTTGGTTTTTGGTTGGAACTAACTTATTAACATGTGAACTTGTGTTTTTGGCTTGTGTCCCCTTTTCCATGCATCAAGTGGGCTAGAAATAAACTAATGAAATCAACATTCGAGAAAATGACAGTAAAATGAAACATAGAGCATTCTCGCCATTTGATAGAGAAAACCTGCTATCCTAACCAACTACTCGCAAACTCGCCATTTCACTAAGAAAACCCACTATTTTACTAGACAAAATAAAATCTAATAAAAAACAAAAGGTAAAAAACACAGACAAAGAAGCAAGCACGTTGCTCCTTAGTGCAATCTCGTTATTTCTACCCTCAAAATTGCTACTTTACCCTGCAAACCCGTTGTTTATACCTTATGTATGGCAGCGGGACTGCGTTCTTGTCATTTCTTTTATCAATCCTATAGTTTCAGGTAGCTTTCTCATTGTTTCGAAAAATTGAGTTGGAGGTGAAATACACTTTTGCTGAGGCGAAAATCCACCTGTACTCCCGTGCTTTTGCTTGCAAGTGTTCAAAATCTGCAAAAAAACACACTAAAACAACAAAAAACGTGAGAGATGACCCGTGAGGTGGATCCCACTAAGCATGCCAGAAATGTGTGCGTGAAAATGTGAGTGACTAAATTGATTGAAATTATTTAACAATCTAACTACACAATAAACAAGAAAAACACTCAAGATAGGACAATAAGAAGAAGCTAAAAGATAATTCATAAACAAAGAAATTCAAACTCAAATAGATTCTTTTGTTCAAGATTTGTCCTTTCAATTTAGTTTTGATGTATGCTCACTTGACGTTCAAGGATGCTAGATGTGATCCATGATTATGAATGTGAAAATTAGACTAAGATGGATGTAAATGATGAATTGATGTGGTTACAAATGGATGTGATATGAGTAATGAAAATGACATTACAACAATATGGTTGCATGAAAGGGGATAATTTGATGAAGGGAGGGATTAAATAGGAAAGGATGGGAGGAGAAGAGGCTTAAAAAGGAGGCACTTGTCCTAAAAATGCCATGTGGAATGATATTCCACACTTGTCCTCAAGATGACAAGTGTCCTTAAGAAGGGCAAGTGTCATAGAGAGGAATGACAAGTGTCCTCAAGGATACATGTCTATTTGGGAGAGAAACACCCAAATAAAAAGGATTCTTTTCCAAATAATAGGATAGTAGGAATGTGCACACATGTGAGGGGGGAGGTTGGAAAGGATAAGATTTGTTTGGAAGGGATAGGGTTGATTGAAACCCAAGATTAATTAGTGGGTTGGGTTAGAAGAAGGGTTGGATGACGGGTTTAGGTTAGGAGACATGTTGGGGAATAAAATTAATTTAATTAATTATTTCCATTATGGAAAAGGAGGAAAATGACAAAAGAGAATTAAATAAATAAAATTATGCATTTTATTTATTTAATAGAAGAAGGGGGTTCAATTCAATTAATTAAATGATTTGTGATTATCATGTAATTAATTAAAATGGGACTATAGCGTAATTAATAAAATTAATTAGCTAGGAGGGAACACTAGTTAAATAAATAATGCATAATTATTTAATTTAAAAGCATTTAGGATAGTTAAATTCAATTAACTAGATTAATCAAATTTAGGTGTCTACAATAACTAACAAGGTACAACACCTTAATTACACCAACAAGAATAAATAAACAATTTTTTATATTTTGGTACCCAAAAGAGGTATACTATTTTGAAACATATAGGTTATGCTTAAGAACACATATCCAATTTGTTGAATTTTGCAACACAAGCTTGCAAGCTCAAACAACAAACTAGAACACCTTCCATAAATGAGAGTAGCAAGAGAAATATCTCATATCCCTCAAAAGAAAAGATTACAAAATGAAATTGCAATGCATAATGATGTGCTTTGATAAAGAGCACAAAGATTTCCTAAGCTAAATTTAGGAGAACTAAAGTGAAAGCATGAGGAGCTAGAAAAACCTCAACTCTAGCTAGACTAGAAGAACAACATAGTGAACTTAAGCATGCATAACTAAAGTTAAAATTCTCTAACACCCTCCCTTAAGTGAAACTTAGGGTGAAGTAAAAAACCTCTAATGCATGAATGCAAAAATGGGTCCCAGCAACAAAACGCCTAATGAGGTACCCATGTACAAACCAATGTAATGCAATATCTCACAAACAGAGAATAGGAGAAAAAACCACTAGGAGAAAACTCCTCTCCAAAAGAGAGAAAAGAGAATGAAAGACTAAGAAGCCTTCAATAAAATTTCCTAAAAAAGAATAGGAACATGAAGAACAACCTCAAAGAACAAAGAAGTTGTATCTAAAACCAAGATGATGATCAAGATCAAAATGAAAATAATTTGTATGGGTGCTCTTAACGACACTACTAAAACAATTAGATGGAAAACAAAAGAAAAACATATAGAAATTGAAGATATAGATGCCACGGGAATCTCTACAAGTGACCCTAATGACACTACTCAACCATGCAAGAGTAAACTGCTAAGGAAAAATAGAGGTGCCAATAGTCTAAACAACATTGATCAACTGAGGATAACTCACCTCCACAAAACTAGAATACAAGAGTGTCTATATGGTAAAATCTCCATCTCACTAAAATACAACCACTACACCCAAATAGTGCATAGGAGAAAAAAATGAATACGTAGCTCACTCCAAAACAAAACCAAGGAAGCATTAACAACAACAATTGAAACTCCTCCATAATGCTAACAAGGGGGAGGCATGACAGGTCTACTAAAGCAATGTGTCACCATGGAGTGCATGAAAGAGAATAAACATCTAAATGTGCACAAGAAAGTACTTGCAACTAAGAAATGGTATACATCCAATGCACACACACATGAGACAAGAATATCTAAGACTCGATATCGTCATGAAGGGACACTCACCAAATAGAGGTATGATGGAAAAAAAAGGAACTACACAACCCCCCATGGCACTTTATAATGTAGTGCATGTACTAAATAAGGCACAACAAAATGTGCAAAATCTCAAAAAAAACATATACAAGAGTGGCACTTTATCTTAGTACATCTAGCAACAAATAAGTGCATGAAAATGATGCTCAAAATGCCCAAATAGGGAAAAGTTCTAGAAATACATGTAGAGCAACCCAAGAGAAGCCATCAAATGCAAATAGAAAGTTTTCAGGAGTTAAAATAACCAAGTAATCAGCCATAAAATTAAAACATAAAAGAATGAATAAAAATCCCTAGGAAAAAATCTAGAAAAATAGCAGTTTATAAGGATAGAGGACTCCACTAGCTTTCCAACAATATCTGATTTTCAAAAAATGGAGTCTGAATATGCAAGTTATGGCCCTAGTAGCACAAAAATAAAAGTTGACTTTGGAAGCTTGGTACAAAAATTGGTGCAGAATCTAACAAAATTACTTACAAATTTAAATCGGTGTCAAAACCATCTTTTCAATGATATTTTGTTTGTGCAAAATGAAGTTCATATGACCAAGCTATGGCAAAAAAACCAACTACGTGTCAATTAGGGATAGGAAGGCTAAAAGGGTTTCCAGAAATAGAAAATTTTTGAAAATAGAAACTTTTTGAAAATAAAAACATTCTGAAAATAGAAACTTTTCAAAAATAGAAATTTTTCGAAAATGGAAATTTCCAAAAATACAAACTTTTCGAAAAAAATTTATTAACATAGAAACTTTCTAAAAATGGAAATTTCTACAAATAGAAAGTTTGCAAAAATAAAAAAATTTCAAAAGTAGAAAATTTTCAAACATTTTGATGCTTTTTTTCTCCAAAAGCTAATAAAAAATTGTTCACCTCTAGAATCACACGAGGCAAACCTGGAGATCCTGCAATGCTTTTGAGAAAAGAAATCTTCAAAGCTTGAGAAGGGGTTTGTTGAATCCATGCTCTGATACCATGTTGAATTTTGCAACACAAGTCTACAAGATCAAACAAAAAACTAGACCACCTTCCATAAATGAGAGTGCTAAGAAAAATATGTCATATTCCTCAAAGAAAATATTACAAGATTAAATTACAATGTATAACGATGTGATTTTATAGAGAGCACAAAGATTCCCTAAGCTACATTTAGGAGAACTAAAGTCAAAACATAAGTGTAAAGTGGAAAATTGAACCCTAGTAACTCCCCACCTAGGAGAGAGAAAGGAAGTCACTAGGATGATTTTCACTTGGGAAAACTTTACATTCAAAAGAGGCGCTTGAATCCATTAGATCTAAATCCAAGGGAAACAAGGATGTGAATTTCAAGTGGATTGCAAGGGTTGAAGTGTGATTTGCCCTCTTTTGTAAATGAGAAAGTTGACTTGTTGACTATGCAGAAAAGAGAGGGGAAATGAGTGAAATAAGGGGTTACCAGTTCGGGATCGTGTTGTAACTTCGGATATGAGCTAATCATACTGATACAGATTTGTCCTGCAAATTTGGAGAAAAGTCGTCGAGATCGTGGCGGGAATGTACATGGTCATCCACAAAACCCGTGACATGAAAAGGGTTCTTTTGTCTCTGCAAATGAAACCCAAACTTGCAATTGCAGTTGAGCACCTGCAACCTACACACATAAAAGAGAGGAAAAGGGGTTGTGGATAGGGGTTTGCCTCAGTCAAACCCCGATTGAGGAATCAACCTTGAAATAAATTAATTGCGAATGCTTGAATGTAAACAATGGAAATGTATACCTTGCTGATCTGCAACTTGTCGATGATGATTGCTTTGCTTCTTGAATGTAAATTACAAGTGTTGCATGTAATGGCATGTAACATGACAAAATCTTAACACATATACATGCTTGCAAATGAATGTTGTAATATTGCTCCAATGGATGAATGAAGAAGACTTGAATTCTCGAATTCTTGATGATGTATATCTTCGCCTATGCTTGCTTATGATCCACTTCATTTGAATTTTGCCTCCCACAAATGAGAAAACCAACTCCCTTTTATACATTCCTCAGAAGATTAATTCATCTCACCAAAGGCTGACATCTGGGAGATTTGGGATCCTGAAGTGCAAATAGAGCCGAGGAGACCTATCTTGGGGCCACCCTAAGAGGGTGGGATAGGGGCACCATTCCCCTATCCAAGGGGGACAGGGGTGACACACCCCTATCGTGCCCTATCTTGGGTCCTGGACAGGGTCCTGAGGCTATCTCAGGGCTCAACCAGGAAGGGGTCAATGGGTGAAAATGCAGAAAGGGGCCTCGGCTAGGAAGGGGGATGTCATCGCCAAGGTGAGGACCTCAAATGTGGTTAAAATTGCAGGAGGCACAATTTTATGACACTACAATAAGGAGCTAAAAAAATCTCAACTCTAGCTAAACTAGAAGCACAGCTAAGTGAACTTAAGCAAAAAATAATAGCTAAAGTTAAAATGCTCTAGCATAATTAGATATATAGTTTCCTTACAAATCTATTCAATTATATAATTCTATACAATTGAGCTTGATAATTTGAAGCAAAGGTTAAAGTTAAGACAAATATTAAAATAATTTAATTTTTAAAACAAGCACCAAATTTGATCCCCCTAGATAAAAGTTGAACATAAGAAATATATCTTAATGTTATGCATAGAAGAAGTAGAAATTGTACACAATGATCAGATTAAAATGAATACAAATGACAAATTATGTTTATATCATAACTATAGCACTCATTTCAATATACAGTGTCATGCTAAAAAAGATCTACCTACATGTAACTTGAGTCAAAAAATACTAGCATTGTAACAAAAGATAAGAATAGGAAAATAATGAAGTCTAAACCTAGTGTCATGGTGGGTATGAAAACATATTTAATTCCCTTGTAACCATAGAGGAATTAGAAAGATGGTTCGACTCTTAGATATGGATCAATGCTCAAACAACACACTTTATTATTGATAGTGGAAGCTAGAAGAACCTAATTTCTTCACAAGTAGTTAAAATATTAAACTCGCCTCTAACATCTCAACTAAAATCATACTCTATTGGATGGTTTAGTGGATAATCTAGAAAAAATGTCATTGAATAGTGTTAATTAGTATACAAAATAAAGTTTTTTATAGATACAATCCTTTACAATGTCACTCCATTAAAGAGCTATATGATGTTGTACCTAAAAATATATATATTTATTATTGAATTGTAGTCTATGAAGAAAATTCAAGAAACATTGTCAAGAGTGTTGCTGATGAAAGATAGCATGTGCCAAAGGTACTACCTAAATTGTCACTCATCAACACTAAATAATATAATAAGTTAGATAAAACTTCCATTAAAAAAAATTGGGCTTTTAATGGTGAGACCTAAATGAAGAGATGCCTTTGTAGTATAACTAGTAATTGCACCTTGGTGTGCAATGGGTACACCGAAGAGTTGTGGAAGGTCAATCAAGGAATTTTTTTGGTCTTCTATTTGCATGTGTCTGTGTAGTAGATGAGGTCAATTGGCAAACCATTTAACAAATAATGTTGTTTTGTGTAATAAAGGTCTCAACTATGCATCCATTACCAACAGGGTCAAGTTAGGTGTGTGTGTGTGTGTGTGTGTGTGTGTGTGTGTGTGTGAGAGAGAGAGAGAGAGAGAGAGAGAGAGAGAGAGAGAGAGAGAGAGAGAGAGAGAGAGAGAGAGAGAGAGAGAGAGAGAGAGAGATGGACAAAACAAGATTAAGATAGAAATATGGGGAAATAAAAAGGGAGAGAGAAATAAATATGGGAAGAGAAAGATACATGATAAAATATGCAAGGGTAATTTATGGGAGGGTCATCAAGTGCCAAATGTATGACATAGTGGGGGTGTGAATACTCGTACTAAATTGTATGCAAGTTGCAATCATTATGAATGTAGAGCACAGATTTGAGAATAAGTTTCATGTTGGAGACATGTTCTAAGACTACTTGGGTAAAGAGAAACAACAATAGTCTTCATAGAAGGTAGAAATTTTGTAGTATGACCAGTTTATTTTAGATCATTGAGTAGATATGAAAGCATTTTTTTGGTTGGGATTGTCCAAATATGTGAATATGTTTTAGTGACAAATAAGTAGCTTGTTGTGTTGAATTAACAATAAGAGGATGGTATTCTTGTTTTTAAATCCAACACATAAAACTCCAAACAATCACAATTGTAGTTAGAAAAATCTATAGAAACTAGGAAAAAAGTCAAAAAAAATTTCCAATATTTTTTAAAATACATTTAATATGGGGAAAAAATGAATTTTTCTATTCCAAAATTAATTACAATTTTACTATTGATTATCTAGTCAAGATAACCATCTTTGGTTAGTGATACATACAAAATATTTTCTCTACAGTTTAGCTATTAATAGAACAAGTGATTTTCAAGCAAGGGCCTCGTGGATATGTACTTTGTACCATCTATTAAGCTTTTCGAGCCTAGTTTATAAATTTTAGTTCAGAGAATTTTGGCTTGAGTTACTAGGGATTTAGAATTTTTGTGAATTTAATTTGGTTTTCTTGGAAAGAAATAATACTTCATAGTGAAATATATCTACACCTTATGTTGTTAGGTTGTTTGTATAAGAAGTTTGGATGTGTTTGGAATGAACCTACACTATACATTGTTGGGTTGTTTGTGATGTCATGGAAATGGGGACAAGGCAACAACAAAGTTCAATGTTAATAAGTTAGTTTCAACCATAAAACCAAAACAAAGAACTAAAAACCATTCCAAACATATCAAAAGAGATTTCAAAAAGCATGAAAGAAGTTTAACAAAACAAAAGAAAGGAGAAGAGACTCCCTAAGATGCTTCCATGATGCCTTTTGATGCTTCTCCCTTGTTTCTCCCCTCTCCAAGTCCCAAATGAGTGTAGCTCTCAGCTTTTAGCACTAGCCATGGATGCCTTATGGAGATTCAAGATGGTTGGATATGATAAACAAATGCTATGCAAGTGTAGATAGTGATGCTATGAAAAAGCTCTATGCTAATACCAGTATAGTAACAATACTCTAATGCTTTTTCCTTTGCTTGAGGATAAGAGTTCTATTTATAGAAGAAATGGGGAGATGAAGGGTTAAGATTGAGCAATCTTAACAAGGGTTAGGATTGAAAGATATTCAATCCACGTGAGACTTTCAATCCAATCCCATGTTGACAAGTGTCACCATGAGGAGGCTTAAGAGGAGAGATAAGGAGCATTAAATGCTTGAGGGGACATGATGGTTACCCTAAGGGGTTGGGTTAGGGTTAGGTTAATGGATATTCCTTTTATCCAAGGGATAAATGAATGTGCAAGGGTTAAATGGTTACCTTAGTCAATGAAATAAATGTTGTGAAGAGACCCATGAATCAAAAAGATGGTTAAGTTAGAGGAAAGTCTCTAACCAAAGGTAAAAGGTGAGTTAACTATAAATGGTTATGTAAGAGCCTTTAATGGTTTGGAAGACTTTAGAGGTTAACCATTTGAAGACATAAAACCTTTAATGGTTATTGAAGACTTTGGAGTTTTTTGAGAAGTGACTTCTTTTTATTTAGGAATGTGACAATGATTAGGATAGGATTAGGCTAATTAGAAGAGTTAGAAGAATCTAGAAGGGATTTAGGCATGCAAGTGGATTTTGTAGGAGAATGCAAGTGGGAGGAATTTTGGGATTTTCAATTAAAATAAAATCATTTATTTCAATTAAATGGTGTAATTTGCATTTGGATAGATATTTAAATAAATATTAATTTATCTAAATGTGAATGTAAATTTTGTATTTTATTTAAATAAATCTTAATTTATTTACATGAGAAAAAGGAAGATAAAGCATTAAATGCTTGAAGACTTTAAGGGAAACCTTTAAAGGCTTAAGAAGACTCTAGAAAGAAGCATTTAAGTTTGAAGACTTTAAGGGAAACCATTAAAGGCTTAAGAAGACTCTAGAATGAAGCCATTGAGTTTGAAGACTTTAAGGGAAGTCATTAAAGGTTTCAAGTGGGTGAGGATAAATAGGATTTTAAATACATAATTTATTTACATGAGAAAAAGGAAGATAAAGCATTAAATGCTTGAAGACTTTAAGGGAAACCATTAAAGGCTTGAGAAGACTCTAGAAGGAGGCCATTAAGTTTGAAGACTTTAAGGGAAGTCATTAAAGGTTTCAAGTGGGTGAGGATAAATAGGATTTTAAATACATAATTTACTTATTTAAAATAGTTGTGCAACTTGCATTTGTAGGAAAATGCAAGTGGGTGGAGGATAAAGGTGATTTAAATAAATGTTAATTTATATAAATGTGAGAGATGAGATTTTGGGGGATTTAAATAAATATTGAAAGAAAATTTAATTAAACAAATATGATTTATTTATTTAATTAATGGTCTGAATTTGGTTAAGTGAATTAAATCAAATAAATTGAATAATTTATTTAATTAATAGGAGAAGAGGGTTAAGATGAATTAATTAAATATTAGTTTAATTAATTATTGATTGATGGTGAAATAATCAAATAAATACTAAATATTCATTTAATTAAGTGGACAGATTTATGTGTCTACAGTTTGTATGAGATGTTATGGTGTTTTGGTATGTATCTTCACCTAACATTGTTTGATTATTTGTGTGACAAGTTTGGATATTTCTAGAATGAATCTACACCTTACATTGCTTATATTTATGAGATTTTTTGGTGATTTTGGAAGGGACTACACCTTAAATATTTACGTTATTTGTATGATATATTCAAGGGTGTTTCTGAGATGAATCTACACCTTATGTTGATGAGTTATTTTTATGATATATTTGGGTGTTTCTAGAACATGAACCTACACCTAACATTGTTACGTTATTTGTGGGAGATGTTTATGTGTTTGTTGAACTTTACAAATTGTCAGGTTATTTATATGCGATGTTTGGGCACATTACAATTTTTTTTTAATATGAATGTACTAAAATATGTTTATGGGTATTAGTCCTATTGGTTAGTACTGACAAGGTACTTTGCAAGATTCAATAAAGTAATAAGACTTTCCATGCAATAGAAATTTAAATCATTGACTTAAACTTGGTAATGTATATGGGAATAGAGAATCAATGACTTAAATTTATTGATGTCCAACAAAGAGGAAAAGGGAACTTTTTTACCCTTGATATGTGAGCATGGAAAATAGTTTGTTGCACAAAAGATTGTAATGAAAAAATGATTCAACATAGAGCTTAGATGACCAAATAACTGCATAGGCACACTTAGGTTGAAGTATGACAAGCAAGAGACTAAAACACATGTTTGAGTCCAACTATGAGGAAAAAAGAACTTGTTTACCTTTTATATGTGAGCATTGAAAATAATTTTCTGGATAGAATATTGTGAAAAATCTTTGATTCAACATAGAATCAGATGTGTTAGTCACAATAATAACTTGAGAAGTTAGTCTAGAATAGTCTAGGATTGTCACAAGAGAATAAATTTGGGTTGGGGGGAAATGTTAATGGCATCCTAGGAAGGAAAATATTTCTTTTTGGAAACAAATTAAGTACAATTAACTAGGGGATGGAATGACTCCCAATGAAGCAAAGATAATTTATTTATTTATTAATATTGGCATGTTCATTTTATCTTTGCTTCATTTCTCTTACTTTTTGTGTTTTAGTCTAAGATTGTAGAAACGAAAATCCTCAAACACCTACAAAAAAATGTAATCCTACATGCTTTAATTTAGTGTTAAGAACAATCTAAAAAATATGTTGCACAAGTCTTTTGATACTTCCATATAATAGGTTCTCCATTATCATATTTTTATGACATTCAATTGGCCAATTTAATATAGTTGTGCTAAATAAAGTGTTTGAAGTTTAAATGATTCACCCTTTGAATGATCTAATGCCTCACATGGAGTATACCTACTTAATTTTTATTGGGTTTTTAATTAGCACATCCAGTTAATGGTTATTGACATGGGTGGTTACGACTCCTTCCCGTATATAAAATATTATTTGGGTTCATATAATTCTTAATAAAAACCATAATATCCTAACATCCACAAATTTTTATTTTTGTTTGGATCAACCAAAGAAAGAAAAACCAAATATGAACATGAAAACGTATTTTGCAAGTGTTGTATTTTATAAAATATAAATTCTTTTAAAAAGTATATATAATTATATATTATATTTTATAATTTAAAATGTCAACATAAATATAAAGTATAGATCTATCTTCATGTATATTTATATCTCATTATCTCTAAATCTCACTTATTCACTCCATCTCTCCCTCCATTTGTCTTACTCTCTCTATCACGTTCTATCTATATCTATCTCTATCTCCATCTTCACATCTCCATCTCTTTCCCTATCAATCTCTCTTTTTATATGTTCCTCTATCTTTATATATATTCCTCTATACATGATTAATCTACTTCTATGTCTCTTCCTCTATCGCCCTCTTGAAGTATCTTTCCCTTTCTCTACTTTTATCTCTTTATTTACTCCATCTTTATATATCTTTTGCTCACTCCCCACATCCTTCTCTATAGTGCCTTTATATATCTCTATATCTTCCTCTTTTTCTCTCTCCCTCTCTATATATCCCTATCTATAATCTCTATCTCTCTTTCTCACTCTCTTGCACTATCTATATATCTCTATCTATCGATATTTCTCTTCCTTTATATCTCTCTATCTCTTCCTTTTTTTATCTCTCTTTACCCCTCTCTATCCATTTTTCTCCATCTCTTCATATATTTATCTTTGTATTTACCTCTCTCTTTCTCTATATCTATTCACCTCCCTCTCCCTTTATCTTCATTTTTTATCTCTATCTTCCTCTCTCCTTTTCAATATCTAGATATGTCTACCTCTTTCTATCCATCCTTGTCCTTTAGTTTTTCTCCCTCTCACTTCATACTCCTTAATATCTATATCTCTATTTATGTTCTTTTCCTTTAGTTCTTTTCCCTCTCTTTAGTTCTTCATCTCTCTTCACCCTTATATATCTCCTAATTTGAAAATTAGTATATATGGTCTCCTAAGGGGTTATATCATGTCCTAAGGGGTCATAGAACATCATATGACCCCTTAGGACACAATATGACCCCTAACGACACCATATGGTCTCCTAAGGGCTCATATGGTGTCATAAGGGGTCATAAAACACCATATGATCCCTTAAGACACAATAAGACCTCTAATGACACCATATGGTGTCCTAAGGGGTCATAAGACACCAAATGACCCCTTAGGATGCCATACAACCCCTAATGACACAATGTGGCATCCTAAAGGGTCATATGGTGTCCTAAGGGGTCATAGGACACCATATGACCCCTTAGGACACCATATGACCCATAGCACCATATAGTGTCCCAAGGGGTCATATGGTGTCTTAAGGGGTCAAAGAATGTCATATGACCAATTAGGACACAATACGACCCATGATGACACCTAAGGGGTCATATAGTGTCATAAGGGGTCATAGGAAACCATATGACTCCTTATAACACCATACGATCCCTTATGATACCATATGGTGTCTTAAGGGGTCATATAATACCATATGACCCCTTATAACACAAGAAGACCCATAATGACACTATATGGTGTCCTTAAGGGTCATATGGTGTCAGGAGACACCATATGACCCCTTAGGACACAATATGACCCCTGACGATACCTAAGGGGTCATATGGTGTCCTAAGGGGTTATATGATGTCCTAGGAACCTTTAGGACATACTATGACCCCTTAGCACACCATACAACCCCTAATTACACCATATGGTGTCCTAAGGGGTCGTAGGACACCATATGACCTATTAGGACACAATATGACCCCTAACAACACCTAAGGGGTCATAGGACACCATATGACCCCTAATGACACTATATGGTGGTTTAAGGGGTCATATTGTGTCCTAAGGGTTCATATGAGACCATATGACCTGTAACGACACAAAATGACACCTAACGATACCTAAAGGGTCATATGGTGTTCTAAGGGGTCATAGGACACCATATGACCCCTTAGCACACCATACAAACCCTAATGACACCATATGATGCATACTAATACTATATGGTGTCCCAAGGGGTCATAGGACACCATATGACCCCTTAGGAGACCATATGACCCATAACAACATAATATGGTGTCCTAGAGGGTCATAGAACACCATATAACCCCTTAGAACACCATACAACCCATAATGATGTCATTTAGTGTCTCAAAGGGTCATAAGACACAATATTACCCCTTAGGACATAATATGACCCCTAACGGCGTCATATAGTGTCCCAATGGGTCATAGAACACCATATGACCCCTTAGGACACCATACGACATCATACCACACTTTACGACACCATATGGTGTCCTAAGGGGTCATATGGTATCCTAAGGGGTCATATAACACCATATGACCCCTTAGAACACAAGAAGACCCATAACGACACAAGATGGTGTCCTAAGGGGTCATATGGTGTCATGAGACACCATATGACCCTTTAGGAAACAATATGACCCCTAACGATACCTAATGGGTCATATGGTGTCCTAAGGGGTTATATGATGTCCTACGAACCTTTAGGACACAATAAGACCCCTTAGCACACCATACAACCCCTAATGACACCATATGGTGTCTTAAGGGGTCGTTAGGCATCATCTAACCCGTTAGGACACAATATGACCCCTAACAACACCTAAGGGGTCATATAACACTACATGACCCCTTATAACACAAGAAGACCCATAACAACATGATATGGTCTCCTAAGGGGTCATATGGTGTCAAGAGATACCATATGACCCCTTAGGACAAAATATGACCCCTAACGATACCGAAGGGGTCATATGGTGTCCTAAGGGGTTATATGATGTCTTAGGAACCTTTAGGACACAATATGATCCCTTAGCACACCATACAACCCCTAACAAAACCATATGGTGTCCTAAGGGGTTGTAGGACACCATATGACCCGTTAGGACACAATATGACCCCTAACAACACCTAAGGGGTCATATTGTGTCGTAAGGGGTCATAGGACACCATATGACCCCTAACGACCCTATATGGTGTCTTAAGGGGTCATATTATGTCCTAAGGGGTCATAGGACACCATATGACCCCTAACGACACAAAATGACACCTAACAATACCTAAGGGGTCATATGGTGTTTTAAGGGGTCATAGGACTGATAACTCAAATGATGAACAGTGAGTACCAAACCAGTACTAAGAGGGGGGGGTGAATTAGTACAGGCACAAAAACTTTTCCTGAACTAGTTTGACTGCAGACTGTGAACTACTAGCAATCACTAACACCGGCCCGAACTAGATTAGCTTACTATACAACCTACTTCCACATTTCCACTTTTTCCTTATGCATGAATAGATAATCTATCATTAGAGATAAAATGATTTACTACTAAACAGGAAATAACAAAACATCACATGAAAGAGGTATCACACATGACACACATATTTTTCACGTGGAAACCCAACTGGGAAAAACCATGGTGGGGATGGATACCCACAAGCTATTTTTGAACTCTTTATAAGTTCACTCTGTTAGGAGCCAAGTCCGGTTAGAGACTGTTACAACAGGTTTTGTTAGGAATCGATCCTGTTAGGGATCACCCAGTTAAGGGATGGCTAGAATACCCGGTTAAGTGTTAAACCCTGTTAGAGGTTACCTTGCTAAAGGATTTTGTAAACTCAATGGCTTTGAGTCACCCTATTAAAGGATTTGCAGCAAGTTGATTAAAGCTACCCTGTTAAGGGATTTTCCAACTGTTGAAGTGGTTAGAGATCAACAGGTATCACAATGATCTGGTAATAGCACTCAATGCCAATGCAGATTCGCTTTAGTTTCTTCCTTCTGCACACACACTATGCAAGTATCAATCCTCTCAACTGGTCTGACAAGAAACACATATCTCTGCACTTAGATACACACACAACATTTTCCAACAACCTCAGCATGAAGCACAACATCGACCTTATAGAAAATAGATAGGTTGGTAGCAAAAACCCTAAACCCTAATCCTTTAGGTTGAGCACTTTAGGCGGTTCAATCCTGACCATTGAACACTTTGCATTTGAATACAACGGTCTTGAACAGATCTCAAGACAATCTCCATTGTTCATTCTTCATCGCTTAATGGAGGTGATAACCCATCACGCATTCTCCACCATTTGCAGAGACTTCGCACATTCCCGAGGTAGATAGGATCAATCCCCTTCATGGAAGATCCTTCACGTGCACAAGGCTGATGTGGTAACATGATCTGATCTCTATCATAATGCTAACTCATCACATCATGTCATTGGTTGAGTCACACAGGCTCAAGACACTCTAACCGGAAACCCCGAGGCTAAGATTGCCAACCGATAGTCTTACCATATTAAACCTTAATAGAAAACATTCCATATGCCAGTTCACATTTCATCATATCGGTTCACCTGAACAAGCATAGCACTTCTCCTTCTGCACATATACTAGTTCACAACATTATACCGGTTCACTTTGCCAGTTGCTTAACTGGTAGTTGCCTAACTGGTTCACTCTTCAGCATATTGCTAGTTCACTCTCCAACATATTGACATCAATGACAACATAATATCATCATGTCAACATACTCTGCACAAATGCCAATAACCTCTGCCTTTGGCATTGATGGCAATATACAAAGATGTCTCTCTTTCTATATCACATCTTCTCCTTAATACTACAGATATCTTCTCCTCTATCATCATATTCTCCCCCTTTGACAATAATGCCAAAGTGAAGGCACGAGCTTCCCCGTTCCACTATGCTACTCCCCCTGAGGAGTAGCATCCTTCAACACATCAATCTTGAAAAGATATAGCAAAGTAAGATCTGACTGATGTGGAGCACAAACCTTTAGTTTACCTCTTGAAGGGGCAACACCCCTAATTCACCTCTCAAATAGGTAAATGTAGCCTTTGGTAGAGGCTTGGTGAATATGTCTGCTAACTGCTCCTTAGTGGAAACATGTTCCAATACCACCTCTTTGTTCTGAACCTTTTCCCTCAAGAAATGATACTTGAGTTCAACGTGCTTGGTTCTAGAATGTAAAACTAGATTCTTGGAAATGTTAATTACACTTGTATTGTCACAAAATATACTTACCGATTCAGATACAAGAACTTTGAAGCCATTCAATACATGCTTCAACCAAATAGTCTAGGTGCAGTTCATAAAAGCTGCAACATACTCCGCTTCTGTTGTAGACTGAGAGATACAACTCTACTTTTTACTCATCCATGAGACTAGTCTACCACCAAGAAAGAATGCACCATCGGTTGTGCTCTTCTGGTCATCCACATTACCAGCCCAGTCAGCATTTGTAAACACTTTCAGGTTAAAATCATTATTGTATGGATACCATAATCCATAGTCAATAGTTCCCTTCAGATATCTAAGAATCCACTTGACTGCTACCAGGTGAGATTCTCTTGGGCTTTTTTGAAACTGAGCGGTAATACCCATTGCATGTGCAATGTCCGGTCTGCTATGCACTACATAATGCAACTTACCAATCATTGATTGATATTCCTTCTCATTTACCAATGCTGACTCATCTTCTTTTGATAGTTTACAACCAGTCACCATTGGTATACTAACCAGTTTACTATATTCCATGCCAAAGGTCTTCAACACCTCTTTGACATACTTGGACTGAGTAATAAAGATTCCATCTTTTATTTGTTGAATCTGCAGTCCAATAAAGAACTTAATCTCCCCTATGAGTGACATTTCAAACTCGTTTTTCATCTCATCAGCAAATTCATGACTCATCTTGTCATCACCACCAAAGATTATGTCATCAACAAATACTTCACAGATCAGAATCTGATCTCCTTTTGATTTCAAGTAGATATTGCCATCTGCACTTGTTCTTTCAAATCCAATCTTCACAAGATGGGAGTGCAAGCGTTCATACCATGCTCTTGGTGCCTGCTTTAGTCCATATAAGGCTTTATGTAGCCTGCACACCATGTCACTATCCTCAGATAGGGAAAACCCATCTGGTTGCTCTATATATACCTCCTCTTCAAGTATTCCATTTAGAAATGCAAATTTTACATCCATTTGGTATACCTTGAATCCTTTAAAAGCTGCATATGCAAAAAGCATACAAACTCCTTCCAATCTTGCTACTGGAGCAAAGGTTTCTCCATAGTCTTCTCCTTGTTCTTGGGCATACCCTTTACATACTAGTATGGCTTTGTTCCTTACCACTGTGCCATCCTCATTTAGCTTATTTCTAAAAACCCATTTGGTTCCAATGACATTTTTATGCTCTGGTCTGGGTACTAAAGACCATGTACCATTCTTCTCTATCTGATCAAGTTCCTCTTCCATTGCCTTGATCCAGTCTTCATCTTTATGTGCCTCTTTGAATGATTTAGGCTCAAATTCAGAGATCATACATGAGTTTTCTCTGACCTTTCTTCTTGTAAGAATTCCTGCATCTTTGTCTCCTATGATCTACTTTGGATCATGATTGAGTTTGACATACCTAGGTATGTTCTTAACAGCTTCCTCTTGCTTTTCTTCTTCATCCTCATCTTCATCAGCATCAGCATCTGTCGGTGTAGGAGCATTGTTACTGGTGCTTGGCTTTTTTGTAACCGGTTCCCAGAAGGTAACTACCGGTTCATCTCCTACTTGCTCACTGCCAGTTTCCTCAGATTTCTCAGAGGTTTCATCAACTCTAACATTGATGCTTTCAACAATTCTCTGAGTCCTATTGTTGAAGCATTTGAGAGCTTTTCTCTTGGTGGAATATCCTAGGAATATTCCCTCATCACATTTTGCATCGAACTTGCTCTGATGTTCACTCCTCTTGATATAACATTTGCTACCAAATACTCTAAAGTAGCTTACCACTAGTGTCTTACCGGTCCAATACTCATAAGGATTCTTATCCTTTCCTTTCTTGATGAGTACCCAGTTCATTGTGTAGACTGCAGTGCTCACTACTTCTCTCCAAAAGGTGTGAGCAACCTTTCCTTGGATCAACATAGTTCTAGCCGCTTAAACCACAGTCTGGTTGTTCCTCTCTGCTAACCCATTTTGCTGTGGAGTCTAGGGGGCAAACAGTTGCCTCTTGATGCCATTTTCTTCACAATATTTGTTGAATTCATCGGAAGTGAATTCCCCTCCTTGATCAGTTCTAAGGCATTTGATTCTTCTACCACTTTCCTTTTCTACCAGTGCTCTAAAAGATTTGAACTTTCCAAAGGCTTCAGACTTGTCCTTCAAGAATGTGACCCACATCATTCTTGAGCAATCATCTGTAAGAATCATAAAATACCTATCTCCCTGCACACTCCTAGTTTTCATAGGACTGCACAAATCAGTATGCACAAGATCAAGTATATTGTCTGCAGTGAAAGCTTTACCTTTGAAAGTTGAGGAAGACATTTTCCCCAGTTGACACTCTCTGCACAAAGGATTTTCTGGTTTTCTCAGCACCGTCAATCCTCTAACTGCCTTGATCTTACTGGCCTTCATAATGTTATCAAAGTTTGCATGGCAGAGTCTCCTATGCCATATCAAGCTATCATCAAACTTAGCCATAAGACATGTACTTATATTTGCATTCAATTCAAATAAGTTACCTTTGGTTTGCATACTGGTGGCCATCAGTTCACCATTCTTTCCTTTGATTTTTCACACTCCATTCTTGAATTCCAGAGTGAGTCCACTATCATTTAGCTGGGCAACACTCAATAGATTGTGTCTGAGACCTTCCACCCAATACACATTTTTAGCACTACTCTTCCCATTCAAAGAGATGGACCCTCTTCCTTTGACCATACAAGGTGCATCATTACCAAAATGAACCACACCACCATTATACTCTTCCAGAGATATAAACTTGCTCCGGTCACTAGTCATATGGTGAGAACAACCACAGTCAATAATCCATTCATTGGAATTATCAAAGTGGGAGACAAGATCCTTCTTGTCTGACACATCCTCCTTGACTGCAACAAACACAATATATTCATTTTCTTCATCTTCTGATTCCTCATCTGTGACACCTTCATCAACTGCTACAAAACAGTTTCTCTGGTTTCCTCCTTTGAATTTCTTGAACCTTTTCGGTTTCTCCTTATTGTCACCATTAGGATAGTTTATAGCAATGTGTCCTATCCTGTTACAAGAAAAGCATTTCAAAGGGAGCTTACCTCTTTATTTTATGGTTCCCTTAGGAAGTCTCTTGGCAAGAAGAGCTTCAAATTCCATTAGAATCTCCTCATCATCCATTTCTCTGCTTTGTCTTGGTTCACCATTGATGCTTGCTTCTTTTCCTTTTCTGGATGGTGCAGCAGATGCTCTAAAAGCTGATTTAGTCTTTGGAATACTGCCATCAAAATAATTTAGATCATAGGCTGTTAATTTTGCAATGATGGAGTCCAAGGATACCTTAGTCTTATCTATTGACCTCAACTCCTAAATAGCAGCAACCCTTATTGCATAGACCAATAATAAGGACCTCAAGACTTTACTAATAACAATAGAATCTTCCATTTTCCTTCCTGCACTCTTGATGTCTCCAACAATAGTCTTGATTCTTATTCCATATTGTTTAATGGTCTCACCTTCAACCATCCACATGTCTTCAAACTTCCCTCTAAGGCTTTCTTCCTTACCTTGTTTTACATGCTCATCACCGCCATAGATATTCTCAAGAGTATCCCATACTTCTTTGGGATTATCTTTATCGTGGACATCAATAAACTTAATGTCAGATAAGCTACTGATTAGGGCTTCCATGACTTGCCCATTCTCCTATATCTCTCTCTTTTGATCATCGGTGAGAGTACTGGTAGGAATAACATAAGCATTCTCAACATAGCTCCAATGTTGAGCACCCATGCTTCTGATGTATATCTTCATTCTGTCCTTCCATATTTTGAAGTTGTCTCTATTGAACTTTGGACCTTCCCTCTTCATCATTACAAAAGGATATTTCACTCAAGCAGTTAAGATTAGAACATAGGGGACCTGGAGGGGGCTCTGATACCAATTGATAACTCAAATGATGAATAGTGAGTACCAAACTGGTACTGCGAGGGGGGGGGTGAATCAGTACAGGCACAAAAAATTTTCTTGAACCGGTTTGACTGCAGCCTGTGAACTACTGGCAATCACTAACATCGGTCCGGACCAGATTACTACTGGTTAAATATAGTGCAATTGTGAAAGACATGAACTGGTCAATATTCTTAGCTTACCATACAACCTACTTCCACATTTCCACTTTGTCCTTATGCATAAACAAATAATCTATTATCAGAGATACAATGATTTACTACTAAACAGGAAATAACAAAACATCACATGAAAGAGGAATCACATATGGCACACATATTTTTCACATGGAAACCCAACTGGGAAAAACCATGGTGGGGATGGATACCCACAAGCTATTTTTGAACTCTTTAGAAGTTTGTTCTGTTAGGAGCGAAGTCCGGTTAGAGACTATTACAACAGGTTCTGTTAGGAACTGATCTTGTTAGGGATCACCCAGTTAAGGGATGGCTAGAATACCCGGTTAAGGGTTAAACCCTATTAGAGGTTACCTTGCTAAAGGATTTTGTAAACTCAATGGCTTTGAGTCACCCTGTTAAAGGATTTACAAGAAGCTGATTAAAGTTACCCTGTTAAGGGATTTTCCAACTTTTGAAGTGGTTAGAGATCAACAAGTATCATAATGATCTAGTAATAGAACTCAATGCCAATGCAGATCTGCTTTAGTTTCTTCCTTTTGCACACACACTATGCAGGTATCAATCCTCTCAACTGGTCTGGCAAGAAACACATATCTCTGCACTTAGATACACACACAACATTTGCTAACAACCTCAGCATGAAACACAACATTGACCTTATAGAAAACAGATAGGTCGGTAGCAAAAACCCTAAACCCTAATCATTTAGGTTGAGCACTTTAGGCGGTTCAATCCCGACCATTGAACACTTTGCATTTGAATACAACGGTCTTGAATAGATCTCAAGACAGTCTCCATCATTCATTCTTCACCGCTTCATGGAGGCGATAACCCATCACGCGTTCTCCACCGTTTGCAGAGACTTCGTACATTCCCGAGGTAGATAGGATCAATCCCCTTCATGCAAGATCCTTCACGTGCACGAGGCTGGCATGGCAACATGATGTGATCTCTATCATAATGCTAACTCATCGCATAATGTCATCGGTTGAGTCACACATGCTCAAGACACTCTAACTGGAAACCCCGAGGCTAAGACTTCCAACCGGTAGTCTTACCATATTAAACCTTAATAGAAAACATTCCATATGTCAGTTCACATTTTATCATACCGGTTCACAACATTGTACCAATTCACTTTGCTAGTTGCTTAACCGGTAATTGCCTAATCGGTTCACTCTTCAGCATATTGTCGGTTCACTCTCCAACATATTGACATCAATGACAACATAATATCATCATGTCAACATACTTTGCACAAATGCCAACAAGGACACCATATGACCCCTAATGACACAATATGGTGTCTTAAGGAGTCATATGGTGTCCTAAGGGGTCATAGAACACCATATGACCCTTAATGACACAATATGGTGTCTTAAGGAGTCATATGGTGTCCTAAGGGGTCATAGAACACCATATAACCCCTTAGGACACCATACGATGCATAATAACACTATATGGTGTCCTAAGGGGTCATAGGACACCATATGACCCCTTAGAGGACCATACAACCCATAACAACATAATATGGTGTCTTATAGGGTCATAGAACACCATATGACCCCTTAGAACACCATATGACCCATAATGACACCATGTGGTGTCTTAAGGGGTCATAGGACACCATTTAACCCCTTAGCACACCATATGACCCCTAATGACACCATATGGTGTCCTAAGGAGTCATATGGTGTCCTAAGGGGTCATAGAACACCATATGACCCCTTAGGACACCATACGATGCATAATGACACTATATGGTGTCCTAAGGGGTCATAGGACACCATATGACCCCTTAGAGGACTATACAACCCATAAAAACATAATATGGTGTCTTAGAGGGTAATAGAACACCATATGACCCCTTAGAACACCATACAACCCATAACAACACCATGTGGTGTCTTAAGTGGTCATAAGACACAATATTACCCCTTAGGACATAATATGGCCCCTAACAACGTCATATAGTGTCCTATGGGGTCATAGGACACCATATGACCCCTTAGGACACCATACGACCCCTTGTGACACCATACCACCCTTTACGACACCATATGGTTTCCTAAGGGGTCATATGGTATCCTAACGGGTCATATAACACCATATGACCCCTTAGAACACAAGAAGACCCATAACCACACAATATGGTGTCCTAAGGGGTCATATGGTGTCCTAAGGGGTTATATGATGTCCTAGGAACCTTTAGAATAGAATATGACCCCTTAGCACACCATAAAACCCCTAACAACACCATATGGTGTCCTAAGGGGTTGAAGGAGACCATATAACCTGTTAGGACATAATATGACCCCTAACAAGACCTAAGGGGTCATATTATGTCCTAAGGGGTCATAGGACACCATATGACCCCTAAGAAAACTATATGGTGTACTAAGGGGTCATAGGACACCATATGACCCCTTAGCACTTCATACGACTCCTAATGACATGATATGGTGTCCTAAGGGGTCATATAACACCATATGACCCCTTAGGACACCATACGATGCATAATGACACCATATGGTGTCCTAAGGGGTCATATGGTGTCCTAAGGGGTCATAGGACACTATATGACTCCTTAGGAGACCATGCAACCCGTAACAACATAATATGATGTCCTAGAGGGTCATAGAACACCATATGACCTATTAGAACATCATACGACCCATAACAACACCATGTGGTGTCCTAAGGGGTCATAAGACACAATATGACCCCTTAGGACATAATATGACCCCTAACGATGTTGTATAGTGTCCTAAGGGGTCATACAAAACCATATGACCCCATAGAACACCATATGACCCCTTAGAACACCATACAACCCTTTACGACACCATATGGTGTCCTAAGGCGTTATATGGTATCCTAAGGGGTCATATAAAACTATATTGCCCCTTAGAACACCATATGACCCCTTAGAACACAAGAAGACCCATAACGACATGATATGGTGTCCTAAGGGGTCATATGGTGTCATGAGACACCATATGACCCCTAACGATATCTAAGGGGTCATATGGTGTCCTAAGAGGTTATATGGTGTCCTAGGAATCTTTAGGACACAATATGACCCCTTAGCACACCATACAATCCCAAACGACACTATATGGTGTCCTAAGGGGTTGTAGGACACTATATGACCCGTTAGGACACAATATGACCCCTAACAACACCTAAGGGGTCATATTGTGTCCTAAGGGGTCATAGGACATCATATGACCCCCTAACGACACAAAATGATGCCTAATGATACCTAAGGGGTCATATGGTGTTATAAAGGGTCATAGAACACCATATGACCCCTTATCACACCATGCGACTCTTAATGACACCATATGGTGTTCTAAGGGGTCATAGAACACCATATGACCCCTTAGGAGACTATACCACACATAATGAAACTATATGGTGTCCTAAGGGGTCATATGACACCATATGACCCCTTAGGAGACCATACAACCCATAACAACATAAAAATAGTGTCCTAAGGGGTCATAGAACACCATATGACCCCTTAGAACACCATACAACCCATAACGACACCATGTGGTGTCCTAAGGGGTCATAAGACACAATATGACCCCTTGGGACATAATATGACCCCTAACGACATCATATATTGTCCTAAGAGGTCATAGGACACCATATGACCGTTTAGGACACATTATGACCCCTTAGGACATAAAATAAACCCTAATGACACCTAAGGGGTCATAGGACACCATACGACACATAACAACACCAAATGGTATCCTAAGGGGTCCTGAGGTGTCATAGGACACCATACGACCCATAACACCATATAGTCTCCAAGCATATGGTGTCCTAAGGGGTCATACAACACCATATGACCCATTAGGACACAATAAGACCCCTGATGACACCTAATGTGTCATATAGTGTCCTAAGGGTTCATAGGACACCATATGACCCCTTAGGACACCATACGACTCCTTACGATACCATATGGTGTCCCAAGGTATCATATGGTATCCTAAGGGTTCATATAATGTCCTAAGGGGTCATATGGTGTCCTAAGGGGTTATAGAACACCATATGACCCCTTAGGACACCATAAGACCCATAACGACACCATATGATGTTCTAAGGGGTCATATGGTGTCCTAAAGGGTCATGGAACACCATATGACCTCTTAGGACATAGTATGAGCCCTAACAAAACCTAATGGATCATATGGTATCTAAAGGCTCATACGATGTCTTGTGACCCCTTAGGACACAATATGACCCCTTAGCACACCATACAACCCCCAACAACACCATATGACCCATTCAAACACAATATGACCCCTAACAATACCTAAGGGGTCATATGATGTCCTAAGGGGTCATAGGATACCATATGACCCCTTAACACACCATACGACCCCTAATGACACCATATGGTGTCCTAAAGGCTCATAGAATGCCATATGACCCCTTAGGACACCATAAGACTTATAACAACATCATATGGTGTCCTAAAGGTTCATGAGACACCATATGACCCTTTAGGACACCATATTCTCTCTCACATTATTTCTTTTCCTCAATTACCCTCGATCACCTCTCTCCTCCTATGGGTTTATAGATACTTCCCTCTCCCCCTCTACCCACCCCCTAATTACTCTCTAAGTCTCTCTTCACCTCTGTCCCCATCTCTCTTCTCTCTTTGTTGATACTTTCCCTTCTCCCCCTCTCCTCCTACCCCCTAATAATCTCAAACTCTCCTTCTCATTCTCTCTTCACCCCAATAACCCTCTCCCTCTCTCCCTTCGCCTTACACCTAATTACCTATAGCTCTCTCTCACACACACTCTCTTCCCCGCAATTAATCTCTCCTTCTCACCTCTCTCCCCCTCTCCTTTTTTTGATACTTCCCTATGCCTCTCCTTGTCCCCTCTAAATTTTGTTGCTAGAGATGAGAAGGAAATGCAGAGAGACTAGTATAGATCTTAGGGAAGAGAGAGTGACATAGAGGAGAAAATTATGAAGAGGTAGAAATATAAGCACCTTGTAGAGCTTGAGAGATTTAATGAGGTATTCATTGATAGTTAGAGATATAGGTTTAGAGAGAGATGTATAAATATGGACAAAAGAGATGGAGGAAGAAACAAATAGGTGGAGTGATAGGTTTAGGAGAGAGAGGTAGAGAAAGAAACAAACATAGATAACATAGTTTATCAAAATTTATCGAACTCAATAAATTTCATAAATTTTCTATTATAATTAATTACTTATTTAGTTTATTTTGAGATGATTGTTACAAAAATTCATGCAATAGGGAAATCATATGCAAAAGTCATGAGTTTTTTATGTTAAAAATGAAGGATGAATTTAAATGAATTATAATTATTTTTAAAACAAATAATTGGAAATATACCTATTCCATATCATAGAGATCTTAATTACCTTTCCAAAGCCTATAAAAAATCAAAATTTTGATATAAAACGCAAAAGTTATGCCCAATTTACTAAAATATATTTTTTTATTTTTTCAAAAATCGGATATCCGATTTTAAAACATAAATTTTTCCCTCCATGTTTTGGTTCGGGTTTGCTTTGGGATTTGGCTTGGAAGTGACAAGCCTGGAAAGTCAACTGAAAAAATGTGTTTTTCAGTATTCCTTGATTTTCTAGACTTTACACTGGTGGCTGACGACTTTTTTTATAGCCAAAATTGATAAAACGAAAAGGTTTTTTTAAGGATGTTCTCATCTTTCCAACAATATAAGGCTTGTCTTATTTTGACTTTAATAAATAATTATTATTTATTTTCTAATTGAATTCTGACAAAAGTCTTGATTGATAGACTGATTGAAAAATACTCATAACTTTCAAATCGCATAACATTTTTTTAATCTGAAACATGCGTCACATCCTATGCTTCGTCTACTATAGGGAAAAATAAAAAAAAATTAATTTCATAAGGTTTTGACCAGGTTAAGGTGGTCAGACGTAGGCATTTCTGAATTTCTGAAAAGCTGTAGTAAAAAATTCATAAATAATTATTTACTTTATAAAAAAATTATAAAAAAATGTGTCACATCCAGACATGAGTCTAATACTTATATTATAAATATTATTAAAAAAAATTTATGATTTGATTGTGATTAGGGTGGTCAGACATACACCTACTTCTTATCTTTTTCTTGAATTTTTTGTACCACTGCATTGAAATTTGAAATTTTCATCAAATAGGATTTTTTTTTTTCAAAAAACAACTAGTAGCTTAGAAACTACATTCAATTTTCTATAGATTCTCTTCTTACATATTTTAAAAATAATGTTCACAACTTATTCAATTTTTCATGTCAAGTTGCATAACTCTGATTTTTTGAAATTTCATTGCCACTTAAGGGCCTGTTTTGGCACACCATGATCCTGCACATACCCAGACATGAGAAATTGATTATTGAGGTTGGTATAATTCATAGTAGTGAAATTAGAACACACACACACACACACACACACACACACACACACACACTGCATATGAACACACGCACACCCATATATTACATATGAATTACTCATCATATTGACAAAGTTTTTGAATCTAAAGAAAAGTACATGAAGACAAAGATAATTAAAAATTTGGGTCAACATGGAAGAAGGCCTAAAATCCCCCAACGCTTTTCATCATCCTTGAATGTCAAAATCTAAGATATAAATAAAATAATGGTGAGACAAATAGAGGAAGTGTATGATAGATATTATCCCATGTATCCAAGTACCTATAGAGTAACTTGGGTTCTTTAGGAAAGAACAAACATATAAAGACAAGTACAAGGGAACACATAACAACAATCACACTCTAATATAAAAATAAGAGAAGCACCACTCTAGTAATCATCCCTGATTAGATCATCATACTCTAAATCTTGATCATAAGGGGAGGGATGATGAGCATGAAGAGAACAATAGCTAAAGTAGTACTATGTATCTCACTAGAAACACGAGCCAAGTATGAGGTTGCCTCAACATTCTCATCAAATAACTCTTGTGTTGGCAATTGACACTCAATTGGTTGGTTTCAATATGTTGTCGTTGATGGAAACATGGCAACTTGTTCTGGCTTCATGTTTTGGTGCAGTTGTGTACCGATAGGCACTTCACAGACACTTCATCAGCACCGATAGAATGGAAGGAACTCTCAGGTTACCGACAATGCAGGCCAACATGGTTTAGAATAAGGTTATCGATATTGGAGGACGACATCTTTTGGATCCAGCATCGGCAATTGATTTGGATATTTATGTATATATGTTATTGAGTGGACATGTATATTGATATTATAATTATCTTTGTAAGCCGACATAAGGCATGACAAATTGTAAAGGGTACATAGGTCAGTTGGTTAGATCATTTTGAAATATAGATGGAGATAAGAACATGATAATGTTATGTAATGTGAAATATATGAGAGACATCATGTATGTGAGGATATTTATGTAAAGGGGTATTCCGATAAAGGGTTTAGGGTTTTAGACCGAAACAGACAGAGCTTAACCAGAACTGTATTCAGGCATATATGATGCTGTCTTAGCAGTTCATTCATTTCTCCGGATTGTACCTGGATTTGTATGTAGTTAGTGAGGTTGCTTTTGTGATTGAGCAATGTGCTCTAGGCTGTAAGCCTTCTTGAAAGTGCAGGCCCCTATATTTTATAATATCTTTTCATATGGCCAGTGAATTGATATTGTGGGTCACAAATCCCACTGTGGTTTTTCCTCTTTGAGGTTTTCCATGTATAATTATGTGTGTTATGGTATTCATTTGCAAGATTGGCTTATTGGTTGCTTTACTTCTTTCAATTCTATATGTACTGGTATACTGGTTGGTGTATGCATGTTTTAATAAGGTTAAAATTGATCTTTCTAGTAGAACACTGATTCATCCGCCTCTCAGTGTTCTTGGAATCCAACATCTTGTGACACAAGAGTCAATGATCATGTGAAGATAGTCGATAATGTTGGAATATCCTCTACATAGTCAAATATGCACCTCTCTAAAGAATAATCAAGTGACTCAACTAGAGGCTATGAAATAGGAGCCACATTGTCAACCTCTAGAAGTGGGGCAGTGAAAAATACTAGAGAAGGTGGAGCCTACTCAACAATAAGAATTGAAGCAAACAAATAGGTCATAAGAGCTAATTTCCTACAACAAAACTTAGGAATAGGGCCCTTCTTAAACTTACACTTAGGCGATTAAGGTGATACCTTCACATCAATAGTAGTAGGTTTGAGGACACTTGGAAAGTTGTGATGAAGATGTGAATTAGAAACATGACAATTAGATGAGGTCACCCTAGACACCACCTATGTATGAAGCATGTCTATGGGATATGAGAATGAAGGGAAATCAAGAAGAGAAGTGATAAGAGGTGGCTCTAAGGAAGGAGCAATGAGAAATTGCACTCACTTTGAATGAGGCTTATTGATAACCTCCAAATTAGTTGGAAGAAAAATAAGAAGAAGCAAAGACAAAAAGAGAAAAAGACAATGGTAAAGGAATGGAAAAATGGGTGGAAGTAGAAACTAAGGACTCACCCTCAATCTTCAAAGAAAATTCATGTTCCTAAGCCATCACCCATTTACAACACTTATGCTCACCTGCAAGTTGGTTATGATGTATATGAACTTCGAGAGTATAATCTTGAGAAGACTCCAGATCATCTTGTATCATAGGAGGGTCCATTTGTGCTATTGTTGGCAGAAGAGAAGGCTTGGCCCATGAAACAAGATGTGCTATAGAAGGGAGAACTGTAGACTTATCTGTGAACACCTTTCCTCTTTTTTCTCTAGGAACGATCAAAGGAATAGGAGTCCTCAAAGGATGAGAGATAGGTGCTAGAGGTAAAGGTAAAGTACATGAAGAATGCTTACCATTTCCATATAGAGAAAGGGAAGGGATGTTTGGAGGGATGGGAAGCTCAAAGGGTGGGAAATACTTAGACTTTGACAATGTACATGATAGTCAAAGGAATAGAAGATATCACTAGAGGTTGTATCATCTTTAGAGGATGGGGAGGTTTACCCTAAATAATATGCTTGCCCTTAACTTTTAACAAAAAAGGAGTTGAAGATGAAGCATGCAATTGTACAAGAGGAGATGAAGATGGAGAAGCAAATACAAGAGGAGCTAAAGAAACAATGGGTTGGACCAACTTAGGTGCTAAATTCTTGATCTTATACTTGAAATATGCCTTATAAAACAAATCTACATGGGGTAGCATGGGTTCAATTGGAGTAGGCAAGAAATAATCAAGAGAAAATCCCCCACATGACACCAATGTCTTATATCCATTATCATGGGTAGTATGCATGATGCCCTCATGAGGAAACTTTAAACATATGTGCATGACTAAGCGCATTGCATCCATAGAAACCAACCACAACATGCCTAGCTTCACCCAGAATAAGTTAGACTCAAGAATGACAACAAATGTGCTAGAAACTACCTTAGGTCCCACAAGGACCAAAGAGACCATCATGTGTAAGAATGGTGGCCTTATATTCATGATATTTTGACCTATCTAGTCCACTGATGAAGAGGGCATCCTTCATGATCACATCGAATCCATAAGAGGGATCAACCATAACACCTATGATAGTATTACCATTAATCTGAGCATGCATGTATGGAGGAGCAGGATCTCCACAATACAATGAGTCATTAGGTGTGAATGATATGTCAGGAATTCTAGCCTTCTAGCGTAGGAGAGAAATCAAAGTGATGGTAATCATGTTGACATATGGATTGTCAATCAATGGAGGACAAGATGATATAGAAATAAAGTTAGAAAATGATCATTATAGATCTATAACTCACTATTTGTTTTATCAACAAACTTATTTGATTTTTGTTTTCTGCTCCTGACCTAGATGGTATTATTACCTATGTGGTCTTGGACTATATGTCTTAGACACACATATCACTCAGTATCATGGCCAGGAACATGGTGATATTGATAGAACTTTGATCCATTATATCAATGAGGGTATGATCTATTGTCTGGGAGTGGTAGGTTCTCGAGAAGGATCACTAGGTTATCTTTTAATAACTTTTGAACCACACTTAAATAGTTTAGTAAACACCCAATTGCATTGAGGCTCCTGTGTGCTCTTCTTAGTTGCTTGAGGGTGTGTGTTGGTAATCCATGAGTGTATTGAAAAGCTTAGAAAAGGAAGGATACATGTTCAAGGAAACGGTGTCCCTTAGCATCAGCTAC
Source organism: Cryptomeria japonica (assembly GCF_030272615.1). Lineage (NCBI taxonomy): Eukaryota > Viridiplantae > Streptophyta > Pinopsida > Cupressales > Cupressaceae > Cryptomeria > Cryptomeria japonica. The sequence goes on from NC_081406.1 coordinate 259,009,931, forward strand.
ACCCTACTGATGAACATCCTCTGGAGATCACCATCAAGCAAGGCATAAGAGATCTTAGAAGATATATATTGATATATACAAATAAAATCTATAAGTTTCTCACTAGGTTGTTTCCTATAATGAACAAGTTCAGTGATAGTGAGTCCCTTGCTACCAATGTTAGATTGTAACTACTAGAGAAATAGATCCATCAATTAATCAAAAGTATGAATATGATAATTGGGTAAAATACTATAATTCTAGCATGGTCCCTTTGAGAAGCTAAGATAATAGCTTGAACAAAATATAACACTGATGATTAAAACCATTGTATAGAGTGGTCCAAAAATTTATGTGTACAGTTGAGGATCACCATCACCATTATATATATCAAATTTAGGAATCTCAATCCCTTTGGGTAGAGGAATATTAAGGATATACAAAGTGAGAAAGCGACAATGATAGTATGGAGGAAGTGATGATTGATTAGCAACATTAGTAATGTTATAAATTTGTTGTTGTAACTTCCCCATATTTTGCAATATGGTACTAAGTATCGGATTTCTAGGTGGATGGTGTTAAATAATGAATATTTTTGTTTTTTTCCCCTGACCTAGATGGTATCATTATCTATGTGGTCTTGGACTATATGTCTTAGACACATACATTGCTTAGTATCATGGCCAGGCACATGGTGATATTTATAGAACTTTGATCCATTATATCAACGAGGGTATGGTCTATTATTTAGGAGTGGTCGGTTTTTGAGAAGGATCACTAGGTTATCTTTTAATATAACTTTTGAAGCACACTTAAATAGTTTAGTAAACACCCAATTGCATTGAGGCTCATGTGTGCTCTTCTTAGTTTCTCTAGGGATTGTTATCACATTTGATATTGTTTTATTTTTCCTAGAACCGCCCAAGGAGGACACAACTCTCCAAAGTTATCAACAATAATTCAAAACAAAAGCTTTAAATTGAGTCAATGTGTGTTGATAATCCATGAGTGTAGTGCAATGATTAGAAAAGGAAGGATACTTGTTCAAGTAAAATTTCTCCCTCAGTGTTAGTTGAAGGTTGTTGATGAACATCCTCTAGAGATCATTATCAGGTAATGCATACAAGATCTTATAAGATATATATTGATATCTACAAATGAAATCTATAGGTTTCTCATTAGGTTATTTCCTACAATGAACAAGGTCAGTGATAGTGAGTCCCTTGCTACCAATGTTAGCTTGGAACTACTGGAGAAATAGATCCATCAATTAATCAAAAGTATGAATATGATAATTAGTTAAAACACTATACAATTCTAGTAAAATCACTTTAAGAAGTTGAGAGAATAACTTGACCAAAATGTAACACTAATGATTAAAACCATTGTACAAAGTGGTAAAAAAATTTATGTGTAATTTAGGATCACCATCACCAAATTATATATATCAAATTTAGGAATCTCAATCCCTTAGGGTAGAGAAATATTAAGGATATACAAAGTGAGCAAGCTACGAGGATAGTATGGAGAAAGTGGTGATTGATTAGCAACATTTGTGAGGTTAAAAATTTGTTGTTGTAACTGCCCCATATTCTACAATATGGTATTAAGTACCAAATTTCTAGGTGGATGAGGCAAAGGTGGATTACCCATGCCAACATAAACATATTCCTAGAAGAGAGAACAACCGCAGCTACTATTTTTCTAACTACAACAAAATAAATAGTGGAAGTAATATTAATAGAGCTAGGAGGTTGAATGGTGTACCCCAAGGGAGTTTGAGAAATACTCACTCTTGGAATTACATTTCCAAATAAAGGATTAATGGTGGGGCCTACATCAACCATATGGACAAACACCCCAAACATTGTGACGCCCAACTAAGGACTAGTGGTGACAAAGTGAGTATCTAGAGGTTTAGGTACAATGGAAGGCACATCCAACTCTAAAATCATAGTCAATTCCCTAAGAACTTCAAGGCCCTTGCAATCTAAGATAAGTATATCTCTCAAATTACTGATAATAAAATTAGTCTAAGAGAGGACATTTTCTCAATTAAAGAATCCTCTAAAATCCCTTTAGTTCTCCTTAAGGGACTTAATTTGATCAAACAAAACCTAGAGAGTAGACTCATGGTCCACAAATGGAGACCCAAGAGGGGTATTCATTAGAGTATTGTACTAAGAATTAGGATGAGAAATAGATGTAGGTGAACCTCCTAAATCAAAACCTAAAGGAAAATATTGAGAAGAAAAAGGATCTTTAGGACCCTCATTCCCCAAGAACATTGGACCTAGTATTGTTGGACTATAACGATTAGGGGGAATGTTTCGTCCTGAAACTGTTCTCACCACAATCCTTGAAGTAGTCTAGGTCGTAAAGCTCATCTAAGAGATTCAAAACACTATTAAAACCTCATGAATGAGAAAACAAAAGATAGATAACAAAGCTTATTGTCTTAAGTTTTAAAAGATTTTCGAACAAAGTTTTGACAAGTATTAAATAGGAGATGAGTTAACATCTAGTTCATCAAAATGTAGAGGAGAAAAAATCAAACTACTACGAAGCATGGTTGGAACCCATGAGGACTTCAAATCCAACTCTACACTTTGAGATAACCTTCAAGGTACTATGACCTCTGAGTTTACTCATGTAGAAGATAAATGTGTGTGTAACTATGATATGCTAAGTGATAAAAATATTTAGACTATAGAAGGGAAATAAATAAGTTATGATGACCAATTGGATAAATCTATAGACTCTCTGCCCACAATGTGGATCAAGGATGACAACACAATGTCCAAACGTCTTGTACAAACAAAATACTAAAATCCATAAGGCATTAAATAAAAAGTATCTAGATTTTGAGTGATACATATGATGAAATAATAGAACAAAAAGGAAATAGTAGAACATAATAAAAGGGATAAAGAGGGTAGCAAAATACTCACAATGGGTCCATGATATAAAGCCTCCTTCCCAAACAATGATGTCCTTCAGTAAAGCCTACACACATAAGACCAAGGATGAAATGTTTGGGGTGGTCGTGTTTAAAGGTTTTCAACAATCAAACCCTGGTGCAGGGGCACTCAAAGGTGTGCTAGCATCTCTCCAACATGATTTGTTTCCTTTAAGGTTTCTTGTGTAGGTCCTAAATGGATGTGGTAATGCTACTAATGCTATGTAATAATCCCTAAGGATCCAAGGTGTGTACTTGGTCACAAAGCCTTAGTATGGATTTTGTACTTGGTTTGCCCAAAACTTCTAGGGGGTTTGATAGTGTCTTTGTAATTGTTGATAGGTTCAACAAGATGGCTCATTTTGTGCCATGTAAATGCACAAATGATGCATCTCATATTGTAGGTCTCTTCTTCAAAGAAGTTGTAAGGATACATGGTCTACCTCTCAATATTGTCACTGCTGGAGATTCCAAGTTTGTGGGTCATTTTTGGAGGACTCTCTAGAAGAAATTGGGTACCAATCTGTCATTTTCTTCAACATACCATCCTCAGACTAATGGACCAACTGAGATGGTTAATATATCTCTTGGCAATATTCTTAGATGTCTTACCAAGCAGCATGGACAAAGTTGGGATTTGGTGATTGGACAAGCTGAATATGCATATAATGATTCAGTTAATAGAAGTACGGGGAGAAGCCCATTTGACTTTGTGTATGGCTTACATCCTAGAGGGATACTTGAACTTAGAGACCTTGGAGGTATGAAAAGAAGAAGTGCTCAGGGAGAGGACTTTTCCATCACTATGAAGGAGATCCATGATCAAGTCAAGGAAGACTTCACTTCACAAAAGTGCTGAAAAATACAAACTCAGGGCAGATGTTAAGAGAAGGGATGGTCAGTTTCAGGTAGGAGAGTTGGTAATGGCCTACTAAAGGAAGGAAAGGTTGCCCAAGGGACAACCCTCTAAGCTGCTCATGAAGAAGATAGGACCTCTCCAGGTGGTTCATAAATTTGGTAACAATGCTTATGAGGTTGAACTTCCACCAAATTTGGGGATCTCTTCCATTTTTTATGTATGTGATGTGACAACCTTCAAGGGTCTTTTACCTGATGCAAAACCTGGTTCATCTCTTGTGGAAGAGGATGTATATTTATTCAGGGGGTTGTTCAGAGAGTTTGGTAGATAAAGTGGAAAAAGTTCAAATAGAGGCCTAATTGCTTGTAGCCTTATTTCCTAGGTCGCTAAGAACAAAAGGCACAAAAAGGCTTGTAAAGACATACCAAAGAGGTCTAATTCAATTTAAATACCTTGTCAAACATATTCAAACACCCACACATGACATATTCCACAATTTGAGTAAAAGGTCATGTTGGCAAGGGGCTTGGGGTTGTGAGGTGTCTTGGTTTAGGGGCTGAGTACATAGGAGTAGGAGACTCCTTGTGAAACCAAGTTGTCCTGAGTGGATTGATCCTTGGTAAGGATCAAGGAAAAGCTTAAGAATCTTTGGAAGGTTGGAGGTGTTGGACCATTGGATGGTGCCAAGTGCTAGTCCACAAAAGAAGCCAAGGAAATTGCTAATCAACACCAAACCCTTTGCATCAAACCCTGATTTTGGTGTTTTCACCTCCATAGAGTATCTAGAGATGATATTGTGTCAAAAATTATAATAGAAAGAAAACAAGAAGAATGCATTGGAAGATATGCTAGATAAAAGACACAAAAATGAACAACTAGATAACCTATAGAGTTACCCTCCTTTAAGAACAAGACATGTGGTAACTTGTAGGAGTGAAGGAAGCAATAATCTCCAAGATGTCAGAGATTCATTACACAAAAATGGTGAAAGGTGGTGGATTGGGGTGCTGTGAACATGTTGTAGAGAGCTTAACAAATGCTACAATGAGTGATTTCAATCAACCAAACATAGTTAAAATGAGGTCTAAAAAGGCAATATGAAGGGAGAGGAAGTTGTCCCAACACTGGTGGGAGCCCAGAGAGGCATTACACTACTAGAATTAGTGAGTGTAACATATCAATATCAACTTTAGTCACTAATATTCGTGGGGCAAATGCGTTGTGCATAGATGTCTTTGTGACGTGCACACTTTCATGCATAATCTTGACCAAATCATCAGGAGAATAAGAATGATAGATGGCAAAGTAGGTTGATGACATGAAAATTTGATCATTGTCTTTAATTTACCTAAAGTGGAGGTCTATACAATGTGAAATTGCACAAGTTGCAATTCATGACATTACGATGCTAACTAAATCAATAATATTGTGTGTTGTTCTTTACCATGGAAGCAACTATTGAAGATCAACATGTATCTCCTTCACAATAGGATATGTTGCATAAGGTGCATAATGAACCTTAAATGTTAGGAAATATTATATTTAAACCCTAGTTCATTTAATCCATTTCCTACATAATCCCATGAGAGAAAAATATCATACAAGCTTACATAATGACCATAATGCATAGATCAAATAGAAAAACCACACGATAACACAAGATCTACCTTGGGAAAACCCTCAAGTGAGAAAAAAACATATCCTCCAAAAGAATCCATACTCCATTTATTATTCAAAAAATAAAGAAATACATGCACTTATAGAGTTACAATGAATACTTCTATTACATCAAGCCTCTCCAATGCATCTTCCATGTGTCCAAGCATGAATCTTCACATCCATGCTTCACATATGAACTATTCAAAAAGATTCAATAATATTGCAACCTACTCACCCAAACAACCTTAACCACTAAACATGTGTTTTATTTTATAGACTCGAGGCACACAAATACAACCAAGTGGTAAGATAAAAGCATGTGTCTCAAAATCATGAGAACACAAACATTGATCCCTATTTAATATTAGGTATTAAGTATTCACTTTATTAAATATCTTTCCCCTATAATTAAATAATTATCATATGTCTCCCACACATAAAATAGTTACCCCAGTTTTACAATACACATTATAAGTGGTCCCCAAATAATTATCTAGTGTCGCTAACCACATCTCCTAGATTTACGAAAACTAAATAATGATTTAATTGTAATATTATAATAAATCCATTATGCATTGGTATATAACACCAAATCCTAACATTCTACCACTTGTATACATTAGATAAGGGACAAGCAATGAACTACATAATCATAGCCATACATGAAACCACACGAATATCCAACATGCTCTCTTTCTTCATCAAGATACCTACAGTAAAACAAAAGTGGCCACCATCTCAAGCAATAATCCTCTCATTGTACAACATGCAACTTATTGAAGAAAAATAAAAAGCAAAGGTTAAGATGCACCAATAAAGAACACAAGTATCAAATCCATGTGATTACAAAGGCTCCAAGTTGTTGTCAAAGGAAAAACCCCATATGATCCGAAATAGCATCCACAACACATTGTAATACATCCAACCATCCCCACCTCTTACGTATCAACAACATTAATAAACTCATGCCAACCATATGTGAACCCATAAACCACAATCAATTCTACCAATCAACAATCATATCAAGGTTCAACAAATAATTAAAACAATGTAGTACCACTAATATATTACAACAATATACACATGTAATCCAAGTAGCTACATACTATCTCACAAAATGTCACCAATTCTCCCAAAACATATGAACATGATCCTCCAAGAAGAAACCATAAATTAGAGGGTGTTCATGTTGGTGATTGCAAGTATTTTATTTTCATGCCAAATTAAACTTGACACTGGACTTTTTTTAGCAATTGTGTGTTGATCAAGACAACCTAAATAAGGATGTCAAAGACCTCAAAGGGAAATCACCTAAATCGTACGGTCGAATGACTTGATTCTTTCAAGTTTATTTGATAAATACAAGATCAAGAAAAGATTCAACGTATCAAAAAGTCTTTCAAAATTAAAATAAAAACCAATTTCAAAAAGTTGGGGAGGGGAAGGTATTATAAAAAGGAGTTTTTTTTACAAAAGAGGGGATCCTTTTGGGGGTATTTGTGATAGTTATGTAGAGGAGTATCTAGAGTCTATGTTCTCCTTTTTATTTTAATAAGGATAATTATCATTTTTATGTCAACATTTTTTAATGGAGTTTGATTTTTCTAATGTTTAATTAGCTTATTTATATTTATATAATATCTATATTTTCTCTTAGCGTGTAGGCGATTCATAGATATTTGTGCTTCCTTGGTGCAATGTATCCTCTTCTTATTTTGATTCAAGAAATTTTTGTTATTTTCTTATTTTTACAATGGGTTTCATTTATATTCTTTTGTTTTATTTTGTTTTCCTTTTTGTACTTTTTGATAAAAGTACTTGAAAATATTAAAATTTCACCAAATGATGGAGATATCCCTCTCAAACATAAAGAAGAATCATTAATTTCTAAATATGTCTTCATTTATTAATGCAATTTTTTGTTGTCCATTGGATGAGTTAGGTAACTTTTATAGTGACAAAACTATTTAACAATAAATTTTAAAATCTACGATAGTAGAGATATTCTAGATACTAGCACACCGAATCAAAATATAACAAGAAATACAAAATAAAAGGTGGATGGAACCCTCAAAAGACCTATGATTATCATTGATTACAAATGGCTTGGACAAAGAACACCTCAATATTGGAAAAATGACTATCATTGATTACAAAGTGGGGAAAAATAACACCTTAGGATTGGAAAAATAAAACTAAAGGCTAAGAACCATAGAATAACCGAGTTGGATAATTACAAAGAAACATAACTTCCCACTTGCATGAAATTAAAAAACAAAACAATAGGATTGTTCACAGTTGTCATTTAATGTCAACTACTAAATTTTGGATTTATTAATGCCTACTTTGATAGATATAGATTATTGAGGGTCAAGTAGTTCATTTTACATAGTTTACTATATTTTAAAATATAAATACTTATTTCTTGGATTTTTTTTTTCAGAAATATGTTCATTTCATGTAGCATGGAGAGAATACCAGATAAAGTTAAGAGACATCACTTAATCTATGGAAGAGGTCAAGAGCTTTGTCTAATATGCGACTGTGTTCATACATTACTCCAATAAAAATTTGATATTCTATAAATACTTGTTGCCTTGGTTCATCTAAGTAGATTCATTTGATATCAACATCTTTAAGAAGCCTAATTCTTGTGCAATTATTTCCTTAGCAAAATGATGAAATTTCACAAATCATTTAGGACTTTAATAGAATTATGAGTAGATCCCATCAACTAGATTTTCAACCTTTTCTAATAAAAGAAACTTGCTCATATTTTTAAATGATAAATTTATTCTATGGGCCATGTAGTGAATGACAATGATGTATGGTGAAAAAGTAGTTTGTAGCTTTACACAAAAACCATTCCTATGACCTTATGTTACTAAAGCTTCATCAACTCCTACACACACCAACATTTTGGAAATTGTTAAGTCATCCAAACCTTCAATTTCATTTAAAGTTTTCTTAACTAGTTTAATAGACTTTGTGATGTAGAATTCTCCTTCATTTTACAAATAGAGAGTAAATGAGGTTGGTGGACATTTTTTAACATTTTATTTTTAATTTGAAGCTCTCATTACTTTTTTTTAACAAATTATTTTTAATTGAAGCTCTCATTACTTTTTTTTAACAAATTATTTTTAATTTGAATGCAAAGCAATAGTCTTTTTTGTGTTTTATGTTTTTGTTCCATTGTATTTGTTTTTCCCTTTGTCTTCTACAAATACTTTTTTTCCCATGCGTTGAACCAATATAAGACTTAAACTTGACAACTAATCCCTCAAAATTTCTTTGTGATGGTTATTCATTCAAATTTTCCTTCGAATCTATATATTAGAGTAATTTTAAATAATTTTTGACTATTTTTACAACCCTCTTGAGATTTCAGTTGTATTTTATGACAAAAGAACTTAAATATGACTATATAATTTAGTAAAATTTGTCAATTTTGATTAAACCAAACATGTTACATAAAAAAAAAAAAATTGAAAAATAAATATTTTCCTTTTATAGTTTTCAATTTTTATCCTTCTTTTGTTTTTAGTTTAATACAAATCTTAATTCCATGATATGCATAGTGTATCTTAAATAGACCTATATTTTTTTTCATTTATAAAAAAATTAATTTAAAAAAATATGTGTATCCAAAAAAAACTAAATAACAAAATTCTATTTCTATATCAATTTAATATTTTTTTACTGCTATATTTCATATTAAAATTTAATTTTCTTCACATGTTCTAACTATATTGTCTTTCCATTATGAAAGATATTATCTTTCCAATACATTTCCTTAAAATGATTACTTTGTCGTAATTTTCAACTTTTATATGCTTTTATTTATTTATTTTATTCCTAAATACTCATTTTTATTAATTTTAAGAAATAATTTTTTTTTAATTTGTTTGTTTACTAATATATATATATATATTTTGAAGGATAAATGAATTACAAAATAAAGTAATTTAATATTCATAAAAATATTATGTATATTTTTTTGAAAAGTAAAAGATTAATTAAAGCTTAAGTCATAATTTTTTTTCTTTCTAAAATTAAATTAAACACAAAATTTTAAAATTTCTATTTTAACAATGACAAATAATTATTATATTTATTTATCAAAATATATTTTAATTATTTTTTAATAATTAGTAATGGTAAATCAAAGAACACAAATTCAATTTATTTGATATATATAATAAAAATAAAAATAAATCTTTTTAGGATGTAGAGTGAAAATGCTTGAAAATGTGGAGGGCGAAAAAAATTGTGAAATAAATCATAGATCCTTTTTTGCCATCCCTCCCTTTGCCACGAGGGAAAACATGATTCCACTTGGAGGCGACACAATAGATTGCAAATAGGCCTAGGAAAATAACACCTCAACAGGGAAACAAATCAACAAACAATAGAGGCCCACTTGGCATCCTCATTCTCAAAATAAAAATGAAAGGAGGGAAAACTAGCATCAAGGTGCTAGGACAAATGGACAACAAAGAAATAGTCATTAAGTCCAATATCTTAACACCGACAAGGGCTCATCTACAAAGTCGTACATTCTTCTTTAAATGGTGTGGTGTGCATTATCTAACCAATCAACTTGCAAAATGGTAGGTGGACACCTTCAATAGATGGGTAAGCATCACATCCCTTGACCACATATTTTTTGATATTGAATTCATAGATGAATTCCTCAAGAAGGAAATAATGTTTGGGAAGCCATTATTTTTTGAGGGTTTTAGCTTAAATTATTATACAGACTAGGAACCAAACTTTGATCCAAGCAAACACATCATTAATAAAATGCTCAAATGGATTAAACTAAATAATCTACCCACAAAATATTGGAATATGGAAGCTGACAAACACATCATTAAGAAAATATTCAGATGGATTAAACTAAATAATCTACCCACAAAATATTGGAATATGGAAGCCATAAGTAAGATAGGGGAACAATGGGGATCATTCATTGGGGTGGAGGAATATTTTTTCTTTGATAGGATAGGAGTAGAGGCAAAAATATGTGTGAAAATAGATATAGATCTATAAACCCTAGAAAACTTGGAAATCATTATAGTGAAAGGAAGATGGATCCAACAAGTGAAATTTTCTACAGAATTGTCGGGAGGAAGATGTGTTCTTAGGCCAAGGTTTCATATTAATTTCTCTACCCAAGAGTTTAGCTCCCCCACTTTACTCAAAACCACCATTCAAAATTCCATGGTCATAGTGGACTTGACTATAGCTAAGAAGAATAGGGCCAAAGTGAAATCTATATAGTTGATACCTTTGGACTAACAAGCTATTGAGGGTTGCCTTGAAAAAATGAAATTAGTTGACAAAAAACCACATCTAGGAAATGATCATTGTGATAAAGCTTCACCTCCACCTTCAAACCAAGAAGAAGGAGAGATTGCAGATAGGTGACCAATGGTCCAGAGAGTGCTAAGATCATTGTCAATAATCAAGAGGTGGAGGAAATCAATATTGAAAATAAAGAGACAGAAATTTCTTGGCAATAGACATTGTCTATGAATTTCTAGGAATGTCTAGAGAATAATTTAAAAGAACAGACTCAAAGAAAGTTCCTAGAATAGAATTAGATTTGAAAAGGCAAGATCTTCTATAAGAATTGTAGTAGGAAGGAGAATGTGAGGCAAGGGAGAATGATCTTCTATTAACAGGAGAAGATCATATAGGGGACAACGTACGCTGGCTAATTGAGAGAAGTTAGGCATCCAACAAATTTCTTCCATCAAATTGAAACCAGATTGTGGGAATAATTCGAATGAGAAGGTTGGAAGAAAATCTTTGCATGAATTGAGAAGCAAAGATGGGGAGGCAGAAGGCTAGGTCAAGGTAACTACTCTCTTTGAATCAAGACAGGAAAATGCCCTTCCCCAGGGGCCATGATCTTCTTTGTCATGATATTTAACTACTCATTATTAAATAGTTGGGAAGCTTTTGACATTGCCTTTCAAATGGATCTTCTTCGTCATATCCCCAATACTATTAATAATGACTAGAATGATATATTGAATGCCAAGATGTCAATAGTAGAAGTGGAAATGTCTCTTAATCAAATCCACCCTGACATAACACCCAATCCTAATAGGTTCCTTGCTCGTTTTTTTCAAAAATGTTGGAACATTTTGGGTGCAAAGTTAATAGATACCTTGAAAGCTGCCAAAAACTTGGGAAAACTACTTAAAGAAGTTAATAAAACCTTCATTGTGCTAATCCCCAAAAAAGAAAAGACTGCAAAACTAGAGGAGTTCAAGCCAATCTCCCTATGCAACACCATATATAAGATTATGACTAAATTCATGGCAAATAGACTAAAACCCCTACTTTCTCATATCTTCTCAGAGGAATAGACCAAATTTGTCCCTAGAAGATCAATTCTTGATGGACTAATCATTGCTCAAGAAGTCATTCACTCTTTGCAAAATACACATAAGTTTGGGATGTTGATAAAAACATATGTCAAAAAGGCCTACGATAAGGTAGACTGGAGGTTTCTTTGCAAGGTAATGTAGGAATTTTGTTTTAATAATCAAAGGATTAATTGGATCTACACGTGCATTTCTAGTCCTAGATTATTTATTCTAGCAAATGGCTCCCTTGAGGGATTTTTTGAATCTTCTAGGGGACTGAGGTAAGGGGACCCTTTATGCCCTTTCCTTTTCATCATCATGGTGGAAGCCCCCGAAAGGGAAATAATGAATTTGCAAACATTGAGGCAGATTGAGGGGATCAAGGTGACAAATAGTTCATGCAATCTATAACTCACCAATTATTCACAGATGACATGGTGTTGTTTGGAGCAGCCAAAAGAAAGGAAGCTAGATAGTTCCTCAAAGTGTTGAGCCAGTATGCCAATGCCTCGAGCCAAGAAGTCAACTAGGAAAAATCAAAGGTATTCTTTTTGATGACCTCTCCAAGGTTGGAAGTTGAAATATTGAATAATTTGAACTTCAAGAAAGGGACCTTGCTATGCTTTGACTGTGGGACCCTCTTAGAGGGAAAATATATAAGAGATTAAGTTCATGGAAGGGTCATTGGCTCTCATGGGAAAGAAGGATCATCATGCTCAAAAATGTCATCTCTTTCTTGCCCATTTATTTTCTCTCATTCCTTGCCCTCTCCTTTGGTGTTAAATATACTATTATTAAAAAATTGAGAAGGTTTTTTTGGTAGGGACTAGTTGAAAAAGAGAAAGTTTCTCTCATTTATAGGGAGAAAGTGTTTAGATCAAAAGAATATGGAAGCGTTGGTCTAAGAAACCAATTGTTGCAGAACAAAGCATTGGGAGCCCAACTGGTATGAAGAATGTTTAGAGAACCACAACTCAAATGGGTAAGAATTCTACAAGATAAGTCTCTTAATGATAAAAATCCAACTGATATCCTAAGGATTTCCAACCGTCCTAAATGTTCCAAGGCTTGGAATTTCATGCTCAACTACAAGCCAAACATCATAGATAATGTCACTTTGGACATCTATAATGCTGGATCTGCCCTTTTTTGGGAGGACTCCTAGAGGACCAACCTAGCATTGATAGTAAGGTGGAGGCTAATCAAACCAAATAATTCCTAAAGCTTCATTGGGGCAACACAATCAAGGATTATTTGATCTTTTTCAAAATGACCCCACCTTGGGTTGAAAATGAAGGGACAAGCGCATACATTGCCCTTAGCAAGAAATGAGCTATCTCAAATAATGGAAATCATCTTAGAAAGAAAGATAGTCTTTGATAGATTAATTAGGGTTGGATCGAAGAATGGTTCTTTCAATGCTAAAGATGGCTATAAGGTTCTAGTGGGATTTGAGGAACAAACTAAATCGGATATTCCAAGTCAACTATGTTGGAACAAATATTGTATGACAAAAGTTGGAGTATTCGCTCGGGCTACAATTCAAAAGAAATTTTTGACAACTGAAAAAGTTAGGAAAATGGGTTTTGAAGGCCGCAATAGATGCGTGCTTTGTAAATGTGAGGAAGAATTTGTCAACCATCTATTGGTGGGGTGTCCCCTTTTCCCAAGAATGTTGGAGATGACTATGTGCCAAAATGGGATGGATTACAAATGATATTATGAGCCTATTTTAAGGTTGGCCAATAAAGCCTGGGGTGGGTCTTTTTGGTAGTTTATCATGGGTTATTTGCCCCTCTCCTTATCTAGGAAATATGGAAGGAAAGGAAGTGCAAGAATTTTGAAGGCAAAGAAATGTCTATTATTTCCTTTCAAAACAGTGGAAGAGACAATGATAGAAGTAGCCAAGAACATATCTAGTAGCCTCATAATACAAAAGGGTAAATTCACCGAATGGAATGGAAGAATGAGATTAAAGTGGCTCAACCTCTTTATCCTTGCCTTTGTTGGGGTTGGTGGGAATGAAACTCTGAATGCTAGATGACAAGCCAAGTGACGTCTTCCCAAACATGGGTGAATCAAACTTAATTTTGACGGTGCCTCATGCAAGAACCCTAGACCATCAAGCACTAGTTGTATCATTAGGATGTGGGATTGTGAAATTGTTGGTAGCTTGGTTGTGCTCTTAGAGAAGGATACCAACAGCGTGGCTGAACTAAGTGTTCTCACTGAAGGCCTCCTATTTTGCAAAGACCTCAGCATTGGTAGCCTTGAAATTGAAGGAAACTTGACCTTGGTTATCAATGTTGTTAGACGAGACTCAACACCCAATTGCAAATTGAAAGCTATGGTGGGGAGGATTAAGGGTATCTTGAAAGTCTTCAAAGAATACACTTTGAACAACATGTATAGGGAGACAAACTTGGAAGTTGACACATTGGCCAATTTGACGGCTGATGGAATAGAATTTGGCTAAATTGGGCCACCTATTGGAAATCGTGATACCAATACTAATCATTCCACTGAAAGGGTGATAAATGCAATAAAAGAAAACAATACATCTCAATGTTTTTTTGGCATGAGGTTTGAGCACTAATGGACCAAATGCTCCTTGTAGAGTATAATTTTTTTGATGTCATATATTTTCCCATCCGAGAATGTAAAGTACAAATGTGATCTCTCCTTGCAAGATATGGATCCATCGTGGCACCCTGATGATCATCTAGAGAAACATCGTCAATCACATCATTTAGGGAAGGGCTCCCTCCCTTGCTCTCGGTTTGATGACAATTTGGTGAGTGATTTGATAGTCGGATGGTGTGCCCTCAAATTGTCTATTTAAAAAGAAATGGTTAAACATTGATCTCATTCGATCTCTTACTACGACAATGGATAGTCCCATCTGTCTGCATTGCGACAAGAGGTAAATGGATTTTTTAGGTTACATCTCAGACCTCTGGTTGCATTCTGTGAGTAAGATTTACCGGGCTAATTACCAATGAGGCTATTTGTATGGTTTTGGGGCGATAATATGTCATCTCTGCTAATCGTTATAGGGTCAATTTTGATATCCCCTCCTGCTTTCTTTAAACTTGCTTCCCTTTTGGACTTGGGTGGAAATAAGGTGGACATACTGTTACTACCGCAGAAAGTTTTCAAGGGTGAGTACCTCCTAGACAACATTGGTGTGGTGGTAGTGGTGGAGTTGGATGTGGGAATCCCCTGGCCTGAGGATATCGCAAAACTATGGCAACTTGGGGTGATGATGACGAGGCACCCGTTCTTGCTGAATATGGACCCTGCTGGCCTGGCTCGTCATCGCAGGTGAGTTGGTGTGGGTCATGATTTTCTAAGGAAATGGGTGGGAATTGATGACTATGACAATTTACAGTGGCTTGACGACTTCCTGAAGATTTTGTTTTCGGCTCTATTTATTGGGTCCTTTTTCGAATTATTTTTTGGCCACGACACTGATATTGTTGGCTTCCTCCCATGAGGACTTTGATCGGGTGGCTATTCTACAATGGTGATGATATTCTCTATCAATAAGTATCACTTATTATGGGTTTTCTTTTTGTACAGTGGCTTACTCCCATGGACTAGCTTTATTATCGTTTACGGCTCGGTGGACAAGATATGGGTTCCTAAGCTTCCTGTGCTTGTAGTCAGCTGCGCACTTATCGGTTTTGTTTGGCCTGCTCAAACCTTTAAGCTTATTCATGATAGCAGGCAAGGCATTTGCCATTTTGTACTCCGTGGATACCAGATATCCACCCCCATGTAATTTTTATATTTCTTAATATAATCTTTGCAGCTCTGCTACATTTTATAGAGGAAAATAATAATAATAATAATAATAATTTAAAAAATTAAAAAGAGCATTAGTAGTCTTTATAGTTTCAATAATGGTGCACTCCTTGTACATTTAATCTTCAAATTATTAACTTTTAAAGAAACCAAAAAAATGATAACCATACACCTATTAATAAATTTCAGAGTGTCAATAGCCTCTCACTTTTTAGTTTTTTTGGACTATACTTGATCCGTTTGTACATGACATTTGGGTCATTTGTTTACAAGTATTGGCAATTTTAAGTGCACAGTTATTGGGGCATCTTTAACTAGATATCCGACAAAATTTTGAAATGTGTACTTTTTGACCTTTGTGTACATAAGAGATCCCATAAGGTGTGTCGTTACTACCCAGAAGCCATAACAATAGCTATAAGCAGTTAAGTCGCATGCCAATCTGATGCACCATTTAGAATTTGTAGATAAACGAAATTAACTATAATGACTACTGATATGCTTCCTTAATACCTTGTCACCCTCTAAAATTCTAACTGTGACAAGAGGTTAAATATTGTGAAATTTACTTTCATTGTTTCAGTTTATAGCCAATGCGACCTATCTTACTTGAAGCCTTTCTATGATTAAATGTCACGACTCTATTTCCTAAATTACAAAATAATTTACATATATTTCATTTATTAGTTTTTCTTTTAATTCTAAAAAAAATACATATAATAAAATATAATTTAAATTTATTTAATTAAAATAAAATATATTATTATAAATTTCTTTATTAATTATATATTTAGAAAAACTTTTAGCTATATATTTAAAAAAAAGTTAAAAAAATAAAATAATAATTCATATAAATCAAAATGATAACTATAAATAAATATGAAAAGAAAAAAAAAATTATTATTTAGATAAACTAAATTTATTATGATGCATTAAATTTCATGCATAAAGCAAATCAAAATAGTATTATTTAAAGTTGATGCTTTATTAAGAAAAGCACAAATTAAAAGTAAAATCAAATATTTAATTTACATCTAATAAACTTATAAGGAGAATGTTTAAGTGCTTTTAAAAGCACATACACAATTTTAAAACTAAAGCAAATTAGAAGAATTATCCCATGTGAGCTTTAAAGAGGAGGTTTATTTTAAAGATTAATATTTTTTAAGAAAGTCAAACAAAACTCTTACTAGCCCACGTAAGAAAGTAGGAAAGTCATGCAAGAGTAAATATTAAATTAGTCTATAGAAAGCTTTCCTTAATGGAAGCTATCGAATTTTGAAAGGTAAGCAAGAAAATTTAATAAAATTTGTATCATTCAGGGCTCAAGATAGGGCAAAATGACATGGACCTCATTTGAAATTGGGCAGTGATAAAATTAGAAGGGGTGGAAATTAATAAAGGGGAGGATTCGTATTCAATGGAATAGAATTCATTCTTTTTGGCAATATTTTTCGTTCTTTTATTTTTACTACTACCAGGAAGGGTGTTGGCAAAAATATACAGATATCAAATTCTTAAGATGAATGTACTGCAAAAAATATAGTGAAATATGAAATTAAGGGGGATGATTGGGGACCAGTGAACATAAGCGGCCAAAGGATAGAAAAAGAATCAATCTAGGAAGAAAAGAGGAAAATCGATCAGAGTAGAGGACAGCCACATAGAACTTTGGCCAAATCTTTCAGTGGTGAGCCAGGCTAATAGGAAAATATATGGAGGTGAGAAAGAAGAACTGTAAAACTTCTAAAGATAATTATGGACATGAATTTAGGTAATAATTTTTGAGTTAACTTGGTCGAAGTTTTTATATGAAAAGACGTAATGAAAATAGGCTCTGAAATATAGTGTGTAATGTATTGATTTGTTCTTTACCGACAAACTATTTTAGTGTCTGAGATCACCATTTATGTATGCACTCCCTTTTGCCTTAGTATTTTGCACACTCTTTAATTACTTTGCTTTACACCTGTAGTCACCTATGCATGAGTCTCTTAAGCTCTTCTGAATCCCATTCCTTTGAATAATTTGTGTACTTTTTCTTGCATGAGAAAGTAAAGAGTTCAATAGGTTGTAAATCTGCCTCTTTCTCCAACAGTTCTGAGATCTTGATTTTAGATCCATGAATTAATTGTTAAGAACTTTATTTATTTATAATATATAAGATTCAACACATCCGTAGAATTTCTTGTCACATGACCAAGGATCTTAAGTGATTGCATGGGGACCGAATGACTTAACCTTGATATGTCCTTGCAAACTCGGTATGAAAGTTTTCTCTACCTATCCCAAGGAATATCTACTCTTTGTATTTTCACATGCAAATGTCGATACGTTGTGCAAGCTTTAGTGATAACGTTAAGAAAGCCACCCTCAAAAAAAGATATAAAACCTTGGCGAATTTTTATTTATTTTGGATAAAAATAATATTTTTATTGGCGAATCTTTCGTTTTTTAAAAGAAAAATATTCATTTTATTGGCGAATCTTTTTACATAAATTTTTTTTAATAGAAAATCTTGGCAAATCTACGAAAATAATATGAGTATGAATTAATTAATATTGCTAATAATTTCATTTTAAAAAATAAATTCTTATAGAAAAGTAGAGGCCTAAGGTGGAAATCATTAATGGTTTTAAAGGGTAGACACTACTTTATTTAGTTACTTCCATTAATTTTAATTAATCTAATAGCCCTATTTGTATTTTGTGAGATAAAATGTATTTAGAATTTGTAATATTCATGGGGCCCAAAACTGTTTCTATACCATTGATTTCCATTGAGTTCAACAATTGAAAAGCAACTCAACCCCCATGAGCATTACAACTTGTAGGTACAATTTACGTCATGTAATGCAATGATGGTCATTGGATTATATTTTGAATCAATGATGGAAACTAAAAATTTCTAATAAAACTCTAAAGTAACTAATAATTATAATGTATTATTGACGAATTAATTTAATTTTCAACAATGAATGTATCAAATTTTCTGGCGAATCTTTGAGTTCAAAAATTTAATAAAATAAAGTCTTTGGCAATTTAAATAAGACTAAACAAAAATTTTGTAAAAAAGTGGCTATTTATGTCACCTTAAAACTTGAACTATTAGCCAAATTTTTATTTTCAAATTTAAAAAAAAAACAAATTGACAAATATTAGCCACTAAAAAAATCACTGGCAAGCTTTTGATTTACCATGCATGAAGGTTGTGTTTGGTATAATTATTAATGATGTAAAACATGCATGTTGATTTGCTTATGACTTAGTTTAAAAGTAGCTCTTAACTAGTAATAGGCTTGATCTTGTTATTCTCTTATCTAGCAAAGGGGGTCTACATGTGTAAAATCACAATACCTTAAGATGCGAGGTTAATCATTAGATGCTTAATTGAAATGATTGAAACATTGATATAAAAGCCTTAGTTCTCGTGATGATTGACTAATGGGGATAGTGAGTTTAGATCAAGAATTGAAGTGTTAGACTATTATCTTTTGGCATTGGTAAGATGTTTCTTATCAAAAGGTACAATCCTTTTTCCTTTGATATAAATTTTTATAGTTACATAATAGTTCACAATGCAATGAGTGGCAAGAACATTCCCTAACTTTATAAGTAAATGCATTGTGCTATGTTTACCTTCAAGTACAGATGTGTTAAGGTTGAATTTAATTTGATTAATAATAGTTGTGGAAATGAATATATAGATGATTTTGAATGC
The DNA here is from genome assembly GCF_030272615.1 of Cryptomeria japonica. NCBI lineage: Eukaryota > Viridiplantae > Streptophyta > Pinopsida > Cupressales > Cupressaceae > Cryptomeria > Cryptomeria japonica. Next base: position 259,029,297 of record NC_081406.1, read on the forward strand.
ACTTATATACTCTTGTATACTCTATTGTTCAAGTAGCTTCTACATGCTTATGAATGCATGGTTGTATACACATGTCTTCTTTATATGTTGATTGATAATTACTATGAAGTCACTATGTTTATATTATGATTGGGATAGGATTGAGATCACAAAAATGACTTTAGATAGATAAGAAAAGGTTGTTGCTTCCGTCTTCATATATATGTCATATGCATCAAGTGTGTGTCATGATAATGTTACATTAGTGTTAGCATGTGAATATGTCATGCTAGTTGCACAAGTTCCATTACTCTTGCCAGTATCACATTGTTAGTCTTCCTCGTGCTGGGTTGGGTATCTTTCTTGTCATGAAAGATTCCAGGGAAGTGTAACTACTTCATGGTAGAGTGGAAACGCGCTCCGACAATGTTCTCACCCATGATGTGTTTGAGGGATCTACAGATATCAAAATTTCTCGTCAGGGTGGTCATCATGATTTGGTCTTTGTACATTTATTGTTTTCGACCTTGTGGTTTAGTGTAAAGGTATATGTTTCCTTATGCTTATCTTGTTGTCAGCTTATATAATTTGACTTTATATGTTGAAATGTAATTTCTTGTCTCTAATCTTATATATCTAGACATGTGACAATCATTTATTATTAATTATGTATATTTTGTGAATTATGTTATTTTGAAATTATGATGATCTTTACATTAAATATCCCTCGCAATGCTCCCGTCTTCTACGTCTCTTGTGGGTCAGTCGACCACCTGGAAGACCATCCCACTATTTGCCATTCATCGCGTCTGTTCAAAGAATATAAGCAGGATATGCTTTTAATGCGCATTACAAAATTTTGTGTAATCAAATATGCTCATTTCACAGGGTATAATTTTGGAAATGCCAAGAAAAGTAAGAATACGATAGGATTTGATTGAACCAGATCCATCGCATGACTTGAATGGTACGGTGAAGAAACAGCTAGTGGGGTAGGCAGCGCTATGAAAGACAGGCGAATTCAAAACATTCGCGTTCCTCAGCCTGCATGTAATCCTTTTCAGTGTGCACTAAGATTGTCAAACACGCACAACTCCTTAACACGGTATGGTTTCCCAATTAGATTCAGAAGTATTAAGAGTGTTAGACTTTGAAAACTCTTTTAGGTTGAACTTTCTAAATTTTTGTGTGAGTTAAATTAGATCCAAAAGTTATGCGATTGAGTAGATTCTGTTATTTGAATTTTCTAGCTTTCTTGATATTGAATAGTTTCTGAATCTTTCAAATTTTGTTTTGAAGTAAATTAGATATAAAAATGATATAATTCGAATATTAACATTTACCCTAATTTTGATTAGTAATCTAGAACTTAACTCTTTGACCAATCAAACTCATATAATCTTTTGTCGATATACAATAGAGAAATTGAATCCACAACCTAAAACAACAACCGAAACTGAATAAAAAGAACGACAAGATTTTCATTTTGTTATTGTGAGTACCATGCTACTACACTCTACCATTTTTACAGTTTTAGTTCCAGGTTTCCAACGACAAGTCAAGAAGTCAATGTTTTGAATTCAACTGTGTGATATAACCGGTACAACTATTTGTTGACCTACCCTGCTGGTTTGTTCTTTCATTGCTTTGTTTGCTCTCCTATTTAAACGCGCCACTAGAACCAAAGGCTATGTGCCCAAATCTAGTCATTAGCAGCCAATTGAAGACTACGTGTCTCCACATATATCTATGTTAAGTTGAAGAGCTGGGGGTTGTGAGGGACTTGAAAATGGTTAGCAAAAGAAGTGTAGCCCAAATTTGGTCTCTCTTCCCCTTTGCTATGATTATTCTACTGCATAAATGATCAGAAGAATTTTTGAATTGTATATATTTTTTTAGTTTAGTCTATCTATATGTTAGTATTTTGCAATTTTGAAGGTCTTAAGGGCATTTTTAGCCCCTGCCATTGGATAGCTAAAAGCTATCCTCTTTCAAATGTGGGTCTACATCTCTTGGAGACCTTATCAACGAGATCAACGGCTCATAGTTTTGAGTCCCGAGTAGAAAGTTATGTCTAGTTGAAGTTAGGATAAATTTTCATATAGTTTTTTTGAAAATTTTGTAGTTTTTAGATATTATTATGTAATAAACAAATGTGACTGTTGGGCTTCGATTCTCAAGAGGTCTCTGTAACCCTTGGAATCTCATGAACTTCTATATGTTAGATTTTCGAATGAAATAGATTACTTTTTGGCTTGCTTCAATTCGATGATTTCTGGTTCTTGTAAACAAAATTTACAATACCGTAGGTTCTCATTCAGGTGTTGTCATCCGAATCCATAATTCGGATCAGTGGTATCAGAGAAAGTTCGCTCCTGTATGTCATATCACACGCGATCAACATATCAAAGATTGGGCTTGGAAACAAGGAATCCTTCAGACTACCTTCCTTTGAGACGCACACGATCACAGATGGCTAAGTTGCAGACAGATGATGACATTAAAACATTAGTTGAAGATGCACTAGCAAAACAACATGAAGAAATGATGGAGCAGTCCAGGCAAATGCTGGAAAGTCGTGGGTCACAAGCAAACCCACCATTTATAGGGCATACACCATTCAAGGTGCAAGTGAATTTCAATATACCCACATTCCAAGGAAAGATCGATGCAGATGCTGTTGATGATTGGGTTTCAAAACTGGAAAGATATTTCTCTGTCAATCAATTTTCAGATGAAGAGAAGATAACTTTCGCCCTCCTGAAAGCTGAAAACCATGTAAAAGATTTGTGGGAAGCAAAGTTAGCATCCAAGGCAACAAAAAATGGCAGCATTTTTATTTTTGACCAAAAACCCACATGGGGAGAATTCATGGAGCACATAAAGGAAGAATATTTTCCTATTGACACATATGAACAGAAATATATGCAGTGGCAATTGCTTCGATAGAAGAAGGACCAAACTGTTCAGGAATATACTAATATGTTTCATGCCTTAACAACAAAGCTTGGCATTAGAGATTCTGAGAAGCACCGAGTTTTAAAATATCAGAGTGGACTCCACAGGTACATCCAAACCGAAATGGAATTCCTTAACATAGAGACTTTACCTAGTGCATATAAATTTGCTACCAAAATTGAGGAGAAATCAAAACAGAAAGGAAGGAGAGATAATTTCACAAACAACAGATGGAAGAGTGAAGGTGACAAAACTACATGGAAACAAAGCTCTAAGGAACCCTCTCCCAATTCACCCACAAAAAAAACATGGAGTATGAAGAAGACACAAGAAAATGGTATGTGGTGTGAATTTCATAAGAGTCTCTCGCATAATACAAAAGATTGCATAACCATCAAAAGCTTAATGATGGAGACGCATGAAGACAAGGCAGAATCTAAGGTGGCAGAAACATGCACAGAAGGAAATCATGAACAGGTCATTGAGGCTGATCCATATGCCACGGTAGCTACTACAGCCCTGGGAGGATGAGGATAGATTGTTCCATTCACAAATGTGGGTCGGAGGAAAAGCTCTGCACTTTATTGTTGATAGCGGAAGTCAAAAGAACCTAATATCAGCATAGACTGTGAAGAGACTGAATCTGAAAACAACAACCCACCCGCAACCCTATTCAATGGGATGGGTTAGTCAAGGAAGAGATATCCAGGTGCACTAACAGTGTCGCCTTTCATACTCCATAAAGCCTTTCAAAGATGAGGTAATTTGTGATGTGGCTCCCTTAGATGTTTGTGATGTTCTATTGGGACAACCATATATGTACCAGCGACATGGTGTTTATGAGTCCAGGCCTCGCAGCGTGACCATCAGATTACGTGACCAGAAATACCGAATACTAGAGGTAAGCCCTGCATACACTAACTCTTTGATTAGTGCCAAGCAATGTAAGAGGTTAGTTGCCAAAATGGGAACATTCATTTTATTGGTGATTCGTTCTGAACAAGAAAGGAAATCTGTTTATAATTCCCACACCATCACAAACACCACAACATTGCAGAAAAAATCTATGGATCAAATTTTGATGAAATATGACAATCTATTTAAGTTACTAACTGGGGTACCTACACACTGCCAAGTGAGACATACTATTGATTTGATACCAGGAACTCCATTACCTAATGAACCAGTCTACCGTAGGTCAGTATTAGAGAATAATGAGATTAAGAGGCAAATACAAGAATTGATTGAGAAGGGACATATTCGTCCAAGTGCATCACCTTGTGGCAGCCCCATTGTTCTAGCAAAGAAAAAGGATGGAACCTGTAGACTTTGTATTGACTATAGGGCCTTGAATAAAATTTCAGTCAAAACTAGGTATCCACTTCCCTGGATAGATGATTTCTTGGACCAACTTAGAGGGGCCCGATTCTTTACCAAAATTGATTTGAAATCAGAGTACCATCAAGTACCAATTGAATCAGCAGATGTGTGGAAGACAACGTTCAAATCTAAAGAGGAATTGTTTGAATGGCTAGTGATGTCTTTCGGTCTAGCAAATGCTCCAACGACATTCATGGGAATGATAAATGATATACTTAGACCATTCACTGATTCCTTCATGGTGGTATATCTAGATGACATACTCATCTTTAGCAGAACTTGGGAGGAATATTTGCAACATGTGGAAAAAATTCTCTCAACCTTACAAGAACATGGGCTTTATGCAAACAAAGAAAAGTGATCCTTTGGTATGCAGAGTATCAGATACTTAGGATATGTTATTGACAGTGAGGGTGTCCATGTTGATCCAGAGAAGATACAGATGATTAAGGACTGGCCGTCTCCTAGAAATCTCACAAAGTTATGAAGTTTCCTCGGGTTAGCAAACTTTTATCGCAGGTTTGTGTTGGGATTTTCCCATTTGTCTTGGCCTCTAAATCAGTCATTGAGGGGGGGGGAACACAAGCAAAGTTTAAATGGACAAGTGCTCAACAAGAAGCATTCGAGGGGCTAAAACGAAGGTTATGTTCTGCACCAGTTTTATCTCTTCCTGACCTACAACAGCCATTTGAAATACAAACAGATGCATCAGAATATGCTCTAGGGGCAGTCCTCATGCAACATGGTCATCCAATTGCATATCATAGTCAGACCTTTTCTGATACAGTGCGTCGATATGCTACTTATGACAAGGAACTGTATGCTATTGTTCAAGCCTGGAAGCAGTGGAAACATTACATTCTGGGTAAGGAGACTGTCATCCACACAGATCACAAACCCCTTCAATTTTTTCAAACACAAGGGAAGTTGCAGAATGATCGACATCAACGATGGTCAGCATATCTTCAACAATTTCACCTCAATATTCGCCACAAGAAGGGAAGCACTAATAAAGTAGCAGATTGTTTGAGCAGGCCTCCAATTGCAGCCATAAGTATGGTTTTGAACTCGTGTGGTCATCAAACTGAAGCCTGGGCTTGTTTGTATGAGAATGATGTTGAATTTGTAGATGTTTATAATCAATTAGTGAAGGGACAACAAGTGAATGATTTCTATTTGCAGGATGGAATGCTTTGTCACCTTGGCCAAATCTATGTGCCCAATGCAGAACGCAAAAAGTTGATATGGGAAGCTCACTATAGTAAGGTTGCTGATCACTTTGGTATAGGTAAGACTACTGCTATACTTTAGAAGTATTTCTATTGGCTAAAATTATGAAATGATGTTATTTCATATATTCAAGCCTGTACTACATGTGCTATTGCTAAGCCTACTAATCGTAAACTTGGGCTATACTCACCACTTCCTGTTCCTGAAAAACCTTGGCACTCAGTTTCTATGGACTTTATGTCTAGTCTTCCTACCACCAAAAGAGGCCATGATTGTGTGTATGTTGTGGTAGATAGGTTCTCGAAAATGGTAGTAATAGTGGCATGTAGAAAAACCATTTCTACAGAGCACATTGCAAAGCTATTCTTTGAATACATTTGGGTTCATTTTAGTCTGCCGAATACCATTATCTCGGATAGAGACAACAAATTTCTTAGTAACACTAAGGGAAAAGATGGACACAAAATTGATAAAGTCTACTGCTTTCCACCCTCAAACAGATGGCCAAATAGAGGTAGTGAACCGGATGATCATACACATCCTACGAATGTATCACTCAAAACATCCCCGCACATGGGATGAAAGTCTTTCATATGTTCAGCATAGCTACAATAGGGCAATTCACAGTTCAACTGGCCACAACCCATTTGAGGTTTGTCTTGGTTATCAGCCACTTACACCCATGGACGTTGCCATACCAATTATTCAACCTGATCTGGTTCCACATGTTGGTAAGGAGGAAGATAAGGCAACCCAGTTCATCGATAGAATTCATCATTTACAACAAGAAGTTCATGAAATTTTGGAACACACCAATAAGAAGTATAAGGTGAGACATGATGAACATCGTACTCCTCATAATTTTCAAGTCGGGGACAAGATGTGGCTGCATATCCAGAAGGAACGATTGCAGGTGCCAATAGGAAGCTTCGTCCTCTGCGTTATGGGCCATACACCATCATCAAGCAAGTTGGTGATAATGCTTTTGAGCTTAATTTACCTCCATTTTTGGGTCTTCATCCAGTCTTCAATGTGAAACTCTTGAAGCCACATTTTCCTTCACTATTAGATGTTGCAGATGTGGCAGAACCAATCTCCACTACAGAATTGAATCCAAATGCAGCTGCCCCATTCCAATGCGATCAGATTGTGGACACCATGGTGAAAACACTCAAACAACAACAGATTTACTTGTACAAAGTGGTTCAAGCGGGGTAGATTGCTCAACAAGGAAAGTGGTTTACTAGAGAGCAGCTTCAAGAACGTTTTCCTCATCTCATTCAAAGTGTTGATGCAATGGGGCCCATTGCTTTCCAAGGGGGAAGTAATGATCAGAAGAATTTTTGAATTGTATATATTTTTTTAGTTTAGTTTATCTATATGTTAGTATTTTGCAATTTTGAAGGTCTTAAGGGCATTTTTAGCCCCTGCCACCGGATAGTTGAAAGCTATCCTCTCTCAAATATGGGTCTACATCTCTTGGAGACCTTTCCAACGAGATCAATGGCTCGTAGTTTCGAGTCCCGAGTAGAAAGTTATGTCTAGTTGAAGTTAGGATAAATTTTCATATAGTTTTTTGAAAATTTCGTAGTTTTTAGATTTTATTATGTAATAAACAAATGTGACTGTTGGGCTTCGATTCTCAAGAAGTCTCTATGACCCTTGGAATCTCATGAACTTCTATATGTTGGATATTTGAATGAAATAGATTACTTTTTGGCTTGCTTCAATTCGATAATTTCTGATTCTTGTAAACAGAATTTACAATACCGCAGGTTCTCACTCTAGTGTTGTCATCCGAATCCATAATTCGAATCAATAAATGCCAATCGATAACAATCGACAAGGGAGACACTCTTCCAGTGGGGACTGCCCTCGCCGGAAATCAGACTGTGGTCTCAAAGAATGGCACGTTTGCATTTGGATTTTTCAATGCCAACGGTACCAATAATTGGTATGTGGGCATCTGGTATGCCAGAGTATCGGAGAAGACTATTGTTTTGGTGGCTAACCGGGAAAATCCTGTGAGAAACATGCCCGGCCTTTTAAATTTATCTAGAGATGGTTATCTTCGACTGTTTGATTTACAAGGCCGATCAATTTGGTCATCCGACAACAGCTTGAAGGCGTCCCAGGCATCACTGTTGGAATCAGGTAATTTGGTTATGTTAGGAGCACGGGCGGGCAATTCTTCTGAAATCGTTTGGGAAAGTTTCCAACATCCGGTAGATACATGGCTACCAGGGATGAAGATGTGGAAAGGAATGAAACTCACTTCTTGGAAGAGTTCTGCTGATCCGGCACCTGGTCCTTTCTCTTTCCAAATGGATCCTTCACCAGGAAAGACTCAATTCTTGCTGCTCTCCCACAACACTGTTCCGTACTGGTCTACCGGAGAGTGGAATGGACAGTATTTCGCTAATATGCCAGGATTTGCCAGGGCGGAGTCTGGTGTTAAAATGGAGTTCATAACACTTTCTCCCTCAAGAATGTACAGCAAGTATACAACCCCTAGTATGGCAATGGGACATGAAATTTTGATAAATAATGGTGAATTATGGGGGTACTATATGATGCGAAATGGTTTGTGGAGAATCCATTTCGCACCCAGGGATCAATGCAATGTTTATGGTGTGTGTGGGGCTAATACAGCATGCAATGGATATTCAACGTTCAGTTCCTCTGCCTATGCAACAGGCAACACCAGTGATACGTGCACATGTTTGCAGGGGTTCAGGCCCAAAAATAGACGTGCTTTGGATTCTCAGGAGTGGTGGTCAAGTGGTTGCGTTCGCCGAAGTCCATTGCAATGCTCTGTCACAAATTCTACCGATGGTTTTTTGCAAGTGAAGGACAAGCATTTAGCCGACGATGAAGCGGTTCCATATAGCAAGGAGCAAACCTTGCATGGATGCCAGCTTGCATGCCTCAACAACTGCTCTTGCATGACCTTTTTGCTCACTACGTCCTCTCCTCCTCTGTGTCAATTGTGGTTTGGCGATTTGATGAATGTGCGCAATTCGTCCGGTGGTCAGTCGTTCTATCTCCGCTTGGCTGCTTCTGAATTACGAGATTCGACATCCAAGCAAAGAAATAGATCCTCTGGCCTTTGAATTTTGCTTCCTGGGCTCGCCGCGGGTCTTGTTCTTTTTCTGGCCGTGTTTATTATGTGGAAACGTGGGAGAATTGCTAAGAAGACCACCGAGATCGAGGATGACGTACCCACATCGCTCAGAACTTTCACCTTCCGAAAGTTGCAGGTTGCTACGAAGAATTTCAGGCATAAGCTGGGAAGTGGATCATTCGGCTCTGTAGTCAAAGGAACTCTACCAGACAACACACTAGTCGCTGTCAAAAAGTTAGGGAGTTTAGCTCAAGCAGAAAAGCAATTCCGTGCAGAAATAAGTACCATTGGTAAAATACAGCATGTGAATCTGGTTAGGCTATGGGGATTTTGTGCAGAGGGATCTCAAAGGCTACTCCTTTATGAGTACATGCCCAACGGCTCTCTTGCCTCCTTCCTGATCCGCAGGAAAGACGGAGAAGTGGAAGGAAAGTTATTGAATTGGAAAACTAGATTTCAGATAGCATTGGGCACTGCACGAGGATTAGCTCATCTCCACGAGGAATGCACAGATCGCGTCATTCACTGTGATATTAAGCCAGAAAACATTCTCCTTGACGCCCAGTTTTGTCCCAAAGTAGCTGATTTTGGGCTGGCAAAGCTGGTGGGTACAGATTTCAGCCGGGTACTGACAACCACGAGAGGCACGAGAGGTTATTTGGCTCCAGAGTGGATCTCCGGTCTTCCCATCACTCCCAAGGCGGATGTATGTAGCTTTGGTATGACACTCCTGGAGATTATATCGGGCCGAAGGAATGTGGACCTGAATGCGCACGACTCCAACTGCTATTACTTCCCTCCCTGGGCCGCTGATCAAATCCAGAGCGGAAACCTGATGGGTATTGTTGATGGGAGGATATCGGGAGAGGCAGATGGTGAAGAGGTGCGAAGGGCTGTTACGGCAAGCATATTGTGCATTCAAGGAGACGAGAATGTTAGGCCAACCATGGCTCAAGTCGTGCAAATACTCCAAGGGACAATTGACACCAACGCACCACAGTTTCAGACGTCTCTCGATAGTCTTCGAGATCATCATGGAGGCGAGGAAGATAGTGATCTAATTTAAGATTAATCATTTTCTACAAAGTTTCTATATATATATATGGTAATGGGTGGTCATGGTAATGGTAGCTAAAACTAGGAAGTAGCCATGGTAATGGTAGCTAAAACTAGAAAGTAGCCATGTTGATGGCATCTATCTAGATTTATTAGCAGAAATGAGTAATGGAACTAATCTCAAAATCTTTATTATACTAGTTATTGGTAAGTTAATGGGAGATATCATATTGATTTTGAAATTTCAATGATATCATTTAGAGTGGGGATAGAGTTATAATGTTTGTTGTAGCTTATATACATCAATATAACATTAAAGCTTATATAAAATTGATTCTCTTAATTTAAAAAAAATCATTAATTGTCTTTCTCTAATAATTTTATCTTTCTTTTCTTCACTCATACTAAAATAAGTTTGAAAATGATACCAATTTTGACTAATAAATCAATATAAAAAATTATTTCTTCTAGTGATTACATATTCCTATAAAAAATAATATACACAAATTTTAAAACTAGTCTAGTAAAATCAAGTTCTACGCTTATAATTATATATGTATTAAAATGCAATTATTCTTAAAGAAATATGGTAAATGTACTTATCACCATACATATATACAAAACATATTCTCTTAGTTATGCTTTTGATTGAAAACATACATACAAAACATATCCTTCAATATTAAATTTGTTGTTTCATACCATTAGTCTCTAGATGGTACGATTTACTATTTAACCATCAATCAAATATTGTTGTCAAGACTGTTTAAGTCCATGATGGAAATATTTTATTTAAAAGTATTAGCTCTTTCATTCAATCTAATTTGATAATTTCTTTCACAAACATACAAGAAAAGCTAGAAATTGATCTTCAACAATTTCTAAGAATAAAATAGACAAACTTAGATAATTTATCCACTACATCTAAAATACAATCACACGTCTTTCTAGATTTTGGTAATTGAGAAATAAATGCATAGATAATATTGTCTATTTATTTGATGAAATCTCATGTGAATGCAAATTATCCTCCAAGATGCCTTTACCTCTTAACATTCAATTTTTCAAATGACATACATCTTTATGATCCCAAGGTCACAAAAATATGAAGTATAATGTACTTCCATGCTATTATTTCTCATAGCTCATGTGAAGACGACATATTAAGACACCTTTTAAATATTAATAGCTTAATATGTTAAGTTTTCTTATTAGTCCTTGTTATAAGAAGGGTGCTTGGAATATTGGCTTGAAATACACTTGTAATGACTTGGGAGATCTTGAAACTTTGTAGTAGGTTATTGTGATATGATCCTAGGTAGACATAAAGTTTGATGCAAAAAAAAATTGTATGCTTTTAGATTGATCATATGAATGAAAGCTATTAGGTTTGAGGGATTGAAAAGTTATTGGAATGCTAACAAATTTCTAGTAAGAGTAGGGTGCAATGAATAGTCAATATTGTTAAAAGTATCATTGTATTTGTAAGCACATTTTTTTTTAATATGAGAGCATAATTTATTTGAAAGCTAAGTTTTTTTGTTTGAAGGTTTTCCCAAGGTACATGTGTTGTTATCCTATTTGAATGTGTGACATTTTTAACTTGTTAGTTCTAAATATATGATTTTTAAAAGTATATTATTGATATATAACAATCATAAATATAAAGTGATATCACTTTAAATATAATTCATAATAAGTTGTATGAAAGCCAAATTATTATGGCTTATTCAAGGAGAAATATGAAACATTATTTTTGTGGTGGCTATATGCCATAAATGTGGTATTAGCCTGCAAGAGGGGAAAACATCTCAAGCATACACATGAAACATTGCATTAGAGTTAGCGATCACAAAGAAAGTTAGTGAACCAAAAACTCTCAAAATCGTTCCATGCTCCTCTATCCCTAAAGATCCTCAAGATTCAAGGTGGCCCTCACTTGGAAGAGCACTTGATCTCTTGTATGTCAACTTAGAGAACAAGATTTTAATGATGATCCTACGATCAAAATGGATGCAACTAAGATCCTAGTGAATGGTGAGATGATGGATGAAAACTTAGGATGCAAGATGCAAACTAGATATGATCAAGATGATGAAGATGAGATGAAGCTATGTTAATTCCAAATTGAAGATTAAGATGAACTAAATAATCTAGATGAAGATGAAAACTAAGTAATTGATATGAAATTAAGCTAACTGAAATGGCCTAAAGCATGATGCAAATGCTAAGTGCTATAATGTTAATACTTGAAGACTTGGATGCTTGAAGATGACAAGTTGAACTCCTTAACCTGCAAAATGACCATAATTTGGATGCACAAGAGGATTAGATGAACTGAAGAAGGAATGGACTCTATTTATAGGCAAAATAGAGAAATGGATTGTTGAGATTGAGTAATCTCGACAAGGGCTAGGATTGAAAGTTATCAATCCATGAGAAGGATTCAATCCAATCCCAAGTTGACAAATGTCACCTTGAGATGTGGCTTGAGAGGATGCTAAGAAATCATTAGATGCTAAGCAAGTATTAGGGATAACCTCTAGAGGTTAGGTCATTAGATAATGTCATTACATAAGGAGGCATGCTATTACCCAAGAGGTAAAATCTTGTGTAACATGGGAAAATGGTTAAAGGGACAACCATCATGGCTAAGAGGTGTGGGCTTGTAAGAGCATTAAATGATCTTGGGAAGGCTTTGGAGGCTAACTTGCTCAAAGAGGAAAACCACTAGTGGATTATGTAAGAGCCTTACATGTTTAGAAGACTCAACAAGTTAACTTGTTGAAGAAGGTAGAGTCTTCCACACATTTTGAAGACTTTCCCCCATTTTTAGGGAAATGACTCCCCTAAATTTAGGGATGAGACAGGATTAGATGAATTAGGCATGATTAATGTGGATTAGAGGGTTTCTAGAAGAAATTAGGATGTAAGTGAAAGATGTAGGGTTTTGCAAGTGGGTGAGGGAAAATAGGAATTTTAGTTACATTAAAATGATTTAATTTAGCCAAAAGGCATGCAACTTGCATTTATAGGATTTTGCAAGTGGGGTTATTTACAAATAAATTTTTATTTATTTAAATGCAAAGGGATTTTTCAATTAAATGTGAATTTAATCAAAAGGGAAAAAAGGGATTTTGATCAAATAAATAAGATTTATTCAATCAAATGGCTAAGGGTACTTAATCAAACCTTAGTTTAATTAATAGGTTAGGCTAGAAGAAGGAGATTTAATACAATCTTTAATTTGATTAAAAGGTCAATTAGAAGAATAGGGATATTAATTAAATCTTAATTTAATTAATTAGAAGAATTAGGGATAATTAAATGAATAAAATTCACTTAATCCATTATGCAACTTTTAGATGTCTACATTTTGCCCCTCTTTGAGTCATCATGTGACCACTTGTTGATTCAAAGAAAAATGCTCATTTTTTCATCAAAATTTTCCGATATGATGTTGTCGCCAAAATTGTCGATATGATTCTCTAAATATAAAAAATTGATTTTGATATGATACACTGATGTGATTTGATTGGTTGGTATGAAGTTGATATGGGACTGATATGGAGATTCAATATGGTAATGATGATATGCCCCCTCAGGCGATAAATTGAGAAAAATTGCAGTCTGTGAGAGAGCAACGTGAAGCACGACGATTTTTTAATTTTAGATTTTCGATTTGTTTTGGTTTTTTATAAATTTTTAGATTTTTTGGATTTTTAAAATTTTTTTTATTTTTTTGGATTTTTAAATTTTTTTATTTTTTAGAATTTTAAAATTTATTGCTTGATAGATTTTATTAAAAATGATATGTACAAATGGGGTTAGGACTATGTGGGGATAGCGTGTACATGCCCCACACGTCCACCAAGGCATTACAGCAGCCTGCGTCAGCATGGGCTATATAAGCCTCCAAGGGCCCATTTCCACCTCATTTGCACACTTCTCAGTTGAGAATTGGAGCTCTGGAGTGGAGAGGAGAAATGACACCCCCTTACCATCTTCATCGATTTGAGTGAGTTTGGCGATTCCAGAGGCCACCGAAGTACGGTTCACTGCTAAGTTCAATTTTCTAACCCTTCTTGTGAATTTTTAGCTTAGATTTTAGTCGATTTTGGTAGATTTTTCAAATTTTTAGCGCTAGGGTTTGTTTTTCCACCATTTTTTATTTTTTTAAATGTTTTAGCACATTTGGTTTTTCTTTTCATGCATTTGAATTTTCTTTTCATGCATATGATTAATGTCGTAGCACATATGATTAGGATTTTAGTGCATATGAAGTTTATTGTATGCATATGATGAATTTTTTAGCACATATGATTAATTAAATAGCGTATTTGATGTAGCACATTTAATTATTGTTTTAGCACATATGAAACAACGTGCCATTTTTTCAATTTTAAGATATTTTTAACATGTGTAATTTTGATTTTTAGGTTCATTATGAAGTTTTATAGCCTATCGTTGTGTCAGTTTGTGTCGTTTACATCGATGTGATGTTGATTTGTTGATTTGTGTGTCACGTGGTACGAGTTGGTTGTCAATATGAGTTAGTCGTCAATATGAGTCAGTTTGATATGGTTCAAATTTTGGTATGGATCAAGTCAGTCAAAGTCGATATGTCTCAAGGTCAATATGGGTCTCTTGTCGATATGGGTCAATTTTTCATATGGGTCAATTTTTGATATGGGTTAATGTCGTTATGGGTCCTGATTCAATATGGGTTTGATTTCGATATGGTTCTTGGTCGTTATGAGTCAACTTTCGATACGGGTCTTGATTCGATATAGGTCTCTTGTTGATATGGGTCCTGATTCTATATGGGTCTCTTGTTGATATGGAACTTGGTTTTTGATATGGAACTTATGTTTGATACGATACTCAGTTTCGATATGAATCTTGATAGATTGATTGATCTTCGATATGAGTCTTGATTGCATTATCCTGCTTGATTTCAATATGTTTTTTGATTGATTGAATGATCTTCAATATGATATTTGATTGATATGAAACTTGATTTTGATGTGGGTTTGTTTGCGATATGATGTTGGGTTTCGATATGATACCTGATTGGTTGATAGGATAGTCCTTGTATGATGTCGTGATTGTCATCACTTGATAGATTCCTCTGTTGTTGGATTATTGATTGTTTGATTACTTAGGAGAGATAAAACTAATATAATACCCTCTTGTTGATATAGATCCAATGAGGTTCTCTTTAGCTTTGGGAGAAATACCCAAAGACCTTGTCTATGAGAGTTCATTTGACTGCCAATGATTTAGCAGTTATAGAGGCTTGTGGTTTGATACACTTGCTAGAGATGCCTTCCTACTGGAAGAATACGGCTCTACTCAATGCATTGGCTGAGAGGTGGCATAGTGAGCACAACACCTTTCATTTACTGACGAGTGAGATTACATTGACACCTGAGGATGTCTATTGGATTCTTTGGATTCCGATTACAAGAGAGCTAGTTGTGTATGATGTGGAGGAGGTTGGCGGGACAGATGCTCTGCAGGAGATATTAGGCAATCCACATAGTGTAGGTTACTTAGTGGCTTGGCAAGACATGGTAGATAGTTATGCCCCACTCCCTTTAGTATTGGCAGGCTTGATCAGTAGCTTCTTGATTCCTGATAGGAGTCTCATGGGTTGATGGTTAGATGGGATCAAGTTTTATGATAGATGGTGTAACTGCACACATGATATGCTTGGGTTATATGTCTGCTCACTCACTTATATCATGAGCTCCATCAGGTTGTCTATGATGATGCGGCCAATTTATCTTCTGGGTGCACCCTACTATAGATTTGGGCATGGGAGCATATAGCAGTGACTCATCCAATTGGGGATAGATTCAGACCAGCAGGAGCACCCTATGTGATGATGTATAGCTAGGTCGCTTCTTAGCCGATGCTCGGGAAGTTGGACTATTGGAGACAGGCCTTAGATAATATGGATACAGTGGTGTGCAGGCCGTATCGACTGTGTGAGCCTTGGCCCAAGGATAGATTTGAGGTGCCATATTTTTTTTAGCAGATTTTTGTTGGGTAGGACCCCTTATTTTGTAGAGCAGTTCATTCTTCCTCAGGTATATCGACAGTTTGGTTGCGTACAGCCTATGCCGCATGGGATGATTGTGTATGCTAGGGTACATAAGGAGAGGACAGATTGGGGGCCAACATTGGATTTTTCCATAGCATGGGCTGAGTTCTACTCCTTTCCGTTTTGTGTATGGAACATGTTGGTGGACGTATGTGCTGCAGGCATGATTGCTAAGTATGCTCAATATTTTATGACACACGGGTCCCCATGACTTACAGGACCAGGAGAGCCTATTCCTGCACTTGAGGAGGTCGATGATGAAGATGATGATCCGGGCTGAGGTGGAGATCGTCGAGGTGGAAGGCAAGGACAAGGGAGAGTTAGGAGGGGTTGGAGAGATGTTATAGGTAGTGTGATTGGTCATGACCGGGGAGTAGGTGGTGGCGAGGGTGGAGGAGGAGATGAGGGAGGAGATGGGAGGGGTTGTGAGAGATGTGTGGGGGATAGGGGAGGTATGTAGAGGGGACAGTTGGGATGAGGAGGGCTAGTGTGAGTCGAGGATATTCCCGTGGTGGAGTTCAAGGAGAGGTTAGGTGATGACGAATCTAAGGGGGAGATTGATGATTCTTCTGATGAGGAGACCGAGTCTGAGGAGGGTTATTTGGTTTAGGAGGGATGGTGGTGGATGAGGAGGAGGAGGAGGAGGAGGATGTTCAACCACTTACTTGATGGAGGAGGATTGATATGCCCTCTCTTGCCCCTTGACAGGTTGGCGGTCAGGATCCACAACCTTCACAACCACAGGGGGTACAAATTAGTGTGCCTTTGCATTAGCATTAGGCACAACTAGGTGGATTATAGGCCTTGTTGCAAAGACTACAGGGTCAACTCACATAGGATTAGGCACAGGTGACATAGCTGGAGAGACAGGTTACCATGGTGTCATTAGAGTGGGATACCGCTTGGGCCTAGAGAGATACAATGTAATAGGGTTTGCAAGTGGCGTAGACACAAATTGCTCAGCTTACAGCTAAGTGCGATACTAAGAGGGATCATCAGGGTTAGGCAGAGGAGATAGTGTAGACCCTACGATAGGTCACCACACAAGGAGTGACAAGCGAGACTATTTGAACTCTCATCTATCAGTCCGAGTGGGCCACGTATTACAGGGATTTGTACTTTGCGACAGTGCTGACAACTCAACAGGCTCCTAGCTATGTAGCCAATTCTCAGCGGGGTGGATCTCGTAGACGTGGAGGCAGTGAGTGGGTCATTGGACCTAGGAGGGATACACCTAGTAGCAACATAGGTGCAGGTAGCTCAAGCTCTCGGTCGGTAGGTTCTGGAGGTGGTCATGTTGATCTTGCCCCTTAACTATGATCAAGGATGTTGTATAAATTTTGATGTACTTTATTGATATATACACGCATCATTGTATTTTGATGACCTGTCAATATGATACATTGTTGTACTTTGATCCCATTAATATGATACTCATTGATGTTCTCATATGATGCTCGGGTGATCTCATTGATTATTGATGTTCATTTATTTCCTTGATACTAATGTTGCTTGATTTGATGGACATTGTTATTGATATGATATCCAGGGACTTTGTACACTTTATTGTTTTACTGATGATTGGCTCTAACTTGTATCATTGATTTTCCTTTGGATTAGCATGTGGTCACACATATGCATGATGATATGATAGTAGATATGCTTATTATCATTATGGATGCAGCTATTTGAATTTTGATGAGCTATATGATATGATTTTGATCTATATGAATTTTGCTTGGATGATGATGCAGATGATGTGATGTGTGCATTTTTTATTTTTATGATTACATGCTTCTATGATGATGGCAACGTATGTCTAATGGATACTATATGTTTGGAAGGTTATATGCCTATGATGATTGGATTACAGATGATTACAGATGCTTATGATTGTGTAAATGTTTCTAACATGGTTTTGTGTGTTTATGTGCTTTGGATAATGCGATCTAGAATGCCAAATATTATGATAATGATGTAAAATGCAATAATAATTTGAAACATGAAATGTATCTTAAAAATGAGATGTATGATGTGAAATGTAAGATTTTAAAATGATATGATGATGATAATGATAATGATATGCAACCTAATGCGATCTTAATATGATATGGTAATGATAATGATAGTGAGAATGCACTTGCATGCATGATTAAAATGATAATAATGTGCAACCTAATGCAAGATTAAGATGATAAATGATAGTAATGCAAGATTAAAATGATATGCAATCTAATGCAAGATTAAGATGACAATGATAATTATACTAATGCAAAATTAAAATTATATGCAACCTAATGCAAGATTAAGATGATAATGATAATGATATTAATGCCAGATTAAAGTGATATGCAATCTAATGCAAGATTAAGATGATAATGATAATGAAATGATACTAATGCATTCTTGTTCCCAAATGTTTCCATCTGTTTTGATCAAAGTGCCAGTGCTTCCTTTGTTTTCATCATCGGACCTTGATTTGTTGAAAGTTGATACAAGCATCATGGTATAATTAAACCATAATGACCTAAGTATAACTTACATGGATTTTGATATTGCAAGATGACACAAGTGTCGAGGTATAATTGAACCAAGATGGCCTAAGTGTTGCTTGCATAAAACAAATACGAGTTAACCTTTGTCTGATACAAATCTGAAATGTCTTCAGTGATATGTTATGTGATCACGTCGTAAGACAAATTTGCATAGTAGAAGTGTAGTACCCCTACCCTAGTTAGCTTTGTAAAACCGGTTTGACCTTGGTTGACTTTTTATGTGGCATTCTTGAATGGTTGAATTACCATGAGGTAATGTTGTAGTCAGATATTATGATTTTTGTGCGTACCTTTTAATGTGCTTTCACATCGATTCTTATGTAAGTTTAATTGTCCTCCTGATTCTTGTTATTAATCTCAAGCTAACATCTTCATTATATATATATATATATATATATATATATATATATATATATATATATATATATATATATATATATATATATATATGGGTAAGTGCAAGAAGTTGTGTCCACTTTTTGGCCAAAAAGTGGAATTTTTTCCTTTTTTTTTTGATTTCGTCCTGTTTGACCTAAATATTTGAGGCACTTAAAGAATAAATCTTGAAAAAATTCAGTAATAGAAAATGTAGTACTCGAAGTCTACTTTCTAAATATGTAATTTATTTTAATACCCAGATCTTAAAAATGAAGTTTGAATAGGCATTACTAAAACCAATAGTTTAAAAGTCACTTTCCAGGACCATACCATGCCTGTGTACGGCAAGCATAATTTGACCTAAATGATTTTTTTTTTATAAATCTTTTTGGAAAAAGATCTATAACTCACTCACCTTTGATGAGAATATTTTTTTGTAATTTGTTTCTGCATATTTTTTTTTTGTTAATTTTTTACTGGGCATAATCATTGTTTTGAAACATTCTTGTGTACGGCAAGCATAATTTGACCTAAACTTAACATTTTTTGATTTTTTTTTTCAAACTGTATAGAATTGTCTCTAGTTTGATGCCAGATAAAAAAAATTTCAAAAAAATTAGAAACAAAAAAGTTATTAAAAAACAAAAAAACAATGTTATTTCGAGTTTATAGACCTCTTTCATTAGTAATTATTTTAAAAATAAAAATATTGATCAATTTTTTAAAAAAATTACATATTTAGAATCTAGACAGTTTCTACTATAATGGGTTTTTATTGTTTAAATTTTTTTTGAAAATTTGGTGTTCAGATATTATTTTGAAGTCATTGTTTTATATGAAGATTGATTTGGCCTTCAAGTTGCAGGTCAAACTAGGTCCAAGCCTAAGGGTCGGCTCTCCAAGCCATTTCCCAAGCCAAAACAGAAGCTACAACCGAACCAAAGTTCAAATTTTTAGAAACGGGATCCCGTTTCGTTTTTTAAAATAATTAAAAAAATGATTAGCAAACAGGATCCCGTTTTGAAACAGGATTTTGTTTTGAAACAGGATCCCGTTTCAAAACAAAACAAATTTATTTTTTTAAATTTTTTTTTAAAAAACAAACAAATTATATATACATGAAATATTAAATTTAAGTTTAAGTCATATTTCCCTTTATCTTTTTCCTTTCTTATACTTTAATTTATATTTTATGTATATATTAGCAGGACGTTTGTGAATGGTTTTAGATCTCTAGGAGTTATAATATACAGATTCTAGATTTTAGAAGATCTTATAAATTGTGACATAATAGGACCTATAATGTCATAATACAACCTATTATGTCATAATAAGTCCTATTGGTACATAATAGGTCCTAATGTGTCATAATAGGTCATATTGTGTCATAATAGGTCCTATTGTGACATAATACGACCTATTACATCATAATAGGTCCTATTATGTCATAAGACCCCTCAAAAGGACCTATTATGACATTATACCTCTTAATAGGAACTATTGTGACTTAGACCCCTTAGTAAGACATATTATGTCATAATAGGTCCTATAATGTCATAAGACCCCTTAAGAGGACATGTCATGTCATAGTAGGTCCTATTATGTCATAAGACCCCTTAAGAGGATGTATTATTATATTATACCCCTTAGTAGGACCTATTGAAGGGTATTATGTCATAATAGGACTGACTATGACATAATAGGACCTATGATGACATAATAGGTCATATTATGTCATCATAGGTCCTATTATGACATCATAGGTCATATTATGTCATAAAATCCCTTAAGAGGAACTATTATGACTTTATACACCTTAGTAGGACTTGTTAAGAGGTATTATGTCATAACAAGACCTATTGTGACATAATAGGACCTATAATGTCATAATACAACCTATTATGTCGTAATAGGTCCTTTAGTTACACAATAGGCCCTTTTGTGTCACAATATCCCTTAAGAGGACCTATTATGACATTATACCTCTTACTAGGACCTATTATGACATAAGACCCCTTAGTAGGACCTATTATGACATAATAGGATCAATTATCATATAATAGGACCTATTCTGTCATATAGGTCCTATAATGTCATAATCCCCTTAAGAGAACCTGTTATGTCATAATTGGTCCTATTATGTTATAAGACCCCTTAAGAGGACCTATTATAACATTATGCCCCTCAGTAGGACCTGTTAAAGGGTATTATGTCATAAAAGGACCAATTATGACATAATATGATCTATGATGATGTAATAGGTCCTCTTATGTCATCGTAGGTCCTATTATGACATCATAGGTCATATTATGTCATAAACCCCCTTAAGAGGATCTATTATGACTTTATACCCCTTACTAGGACATGTTAAGGGGTATTATGTCATAATAAGACCTATTGCGATATAATAGGACCTATAATGTCATAATACAACCTATTATGTCATAATAGGTCTCATTGTGACATAATAGGTCTCATTGTGACATAATAGGTCTCATTGTGACATAATAGGTCCTATTATGTCATAATACGACCTATTATGTCATAATATGAAATATTATATCATAAGACCCCTTAAGAGGACATATTATGACATAAGACCCTTTAGTAGGACCTATTATGACATATGTAGAGAAATAAGTTGGTTGGAAGAGAGAGATGGTATGTTTAGATAGAGTTGAGGGGTACCTATTGTGATATAATAGGACCTATAATGTCATAATATGACCTATTGTGACATAATAGGTCCTATTGTGACATAATATGACCTATTATGTCATAATAGGTCCTATTATGTCATAAGACCCCTTAAGAAGACCTATTATGACATTATACCTCTTACTAGGACCTATTATGACATAAGACCCCTTAGTAGAACCTATTATGACATAATATGATAGATTATCACATAATAGGACCTATTATGTCATAATAGGTCCTATTATATCATAAGACCCCTTAAGAGGACCTATTATGATATTATACCTCTTACTAGGACCTATTATGACATAAGACGAACCTTAGTAGGACCTATTATGACATAATAGGGTTTATTATCACATAATGAGACCTATTATGTCATAATAGGTCCTACAATGTCATAAGACCCCTTAAGAGGACCTGTCATGTCATAATAGGTCCTATTATGTCATAAGACCCCTTAAGGGGACCTATTATGAAATTATACTCCTTACTAGGACCCGTTAAAGGGTATTATGTCATAATAGGACTAATAATGACATAATAGGATCTATGATGATATAATAGGTCCTATTATGTCATCATAGGTCATATTATGTCATAAAACCCCTTAAGAGGACCTATTATGACTTTATACCCCTTACTAGGACTTGTTAATGGGTATTATGTCATAATAGGACCTATTGTGACATAATAGACCTATAATGTCATAATAGGACCTATAATGTCATAATATGACCTATTATGTCATAATAGGTTTCATTGTGACATAATAGGTCCCATTATGACATAATACGACCTATTATGTCATAATACGACTTATTATGTCATAAGACCCCCTTAAGAGGACCTATTATGACATTATACCTCTTATTAGGACCTATTATGACATAAGACCCCTTAGTAGGACCTATTATGACATATGTAGAGAAAGATAAGTTGGTTGAGAGAAAGATATGGTACTTTTAAAGAGAGTTATTATGTCATAACATGACCTATTGTGACAAAATATGACCTATAATGTCATAATACGACATGTTATGTCATAATAGGTTACATTGTGACATAATAGGACCTATAATGTCATAATATGATTTATTATGTCATAATAGGACCTATAATGTCATAATATGATTTATTATGTCATAATAGGACCTATAATGTCATAATATGATTTATTATGTCATAATAGGTCACATTGTGACATAATAGGACCTATTGTGACATAATACGGCCTATTATGTCATAATAGTGTCCTATTATGTCATAAGACCCCTTAACATGACCTATTATGACATAAGACCCCTTAGTAGGATCTATTATGACATAATAAGATCAATTATCACATATTAGGACCTATTATGTCATAATAGGTCCTATAATGTCATAAGGCCACTTAAGAGGACCTAACATTATACCCCTTTGTAGGACCTATGTTATGTAGGTAGGGGGTAAGGTGAGGTGTATAGAGATAATGAAGATAAAGAGTAAAGAGTTAAGGACGTGAGAGAGAGGTAGAGACATAGTTTTAGATTTTGGGAGAGAGGGGACAAAGTGATATACAAAGGAAAAAAAAAGATAGAGAAATGTGACATATATAAATTTTATATTTCATGTATATATAGCTTGTATTTTTTAGTAAATTTTTAAGGGATCCCATTTTGTTTTTGAAACGGGATCCCATTTTTAGATCTAGGCTCGGTCCCGTTTCAAATTTTGGCTCGAGTTCCCGATGGGAAACGAGATTCCGTTTCGTTTCTCATGCCCTCCGTGAGATTTGCCTTTTTTTCTAAGTGTAAAACTTCCACACTAAGTGGACACAACTTTGTGCACTTACCTGTATATATATATATATATATATATATATATATATATATATATACTTGTGTGACTCTTGGTTGTAGGAGATTGTAGGTACAATACTACCTAGGTGCAAGGTTGGTCTTCACCTGGATTCACAAGGTTGAGTATACCTCTTTCGTCCTTAGAATTTGGGTTAGGTGGTCGTAAAACCCTCAGTTTACCCTAGTCATGCTCAAGTGAGCATCGCCTGTGGTCCATCAGTTTCCTTTTCATTTCAGTTTGCGGGTCGGGTAATTGGTTGACTTGGTTTGCGTGCTTGGCATGTGGTAAAACTGAGTATTTAATCCTAAGTATTTATTTTGATTTAATGTGTTCATTTACGCATTAGTAATTGAGGAATTAAAATAAATAGGTTTCTTTTATGTGATTAATCATTTATTTAAAAAAAATTGCTCTATTCATGTTTATAGCAAGTTTAATTTAATGGTTAATTTTAAATCAGGAATTTATTTAGTTTCATGCATTTTGAAGGGGAAGATTTAAATTTATTCGAAATAGAAATAATTTAATCTCCTTTGCTTTTTGGAATAGAAAGGTTAATTTTAATTATTTAAGAAAATCAATTTTGATTAGAAAAGTAAGTTTTATTCATATATATTTGATATAGTGTGAAAGATTGATTTTGAGAATTTAATTTAATTAAAATATTTTACCCTCATTAATATTGTGAAATACAAATATTAGCTTTGTTAATATTGAGAAAATTAAAAATTAAATGAGGGAGAAAAGCATTTTGATTTTTAATTAGAACAACAATTTTAGATTATTTTAATAGTTGAAAAGAAGGATTTTTCTTTTATTATATTCTATTTTATTTTATTTATTTATTTTAATCTTTTTATTCAAAAGTGGTTTAAATTCTAAAATAAGGGATTAGGTTAGGATATTCTTCTATTTAACCCTAGGTTTGGAAATATTTTGGGGGATGATTTTTGGAGAGCATTTTAGAAAATATTTTTGAGAAGAAGGATTTTTGGGAGGTTGATTTTTTTTGGAAAATATTTTTGGATGGAAAAATTTGGGGGTTTTGGGAGGAGAAGGAATAGCTTGAGCTGGAGGATTGGGCTCTTATTCAATCTTGCCAGAATTGCTGAACCAGGTAGGCCTCTGGTTTATTTCATTGGTTTCTTTGTTTTAAAAAGATTGTTTTTGGTGTTTTTGTAGAAATATGTTTGTGTTGTAGAAAATCCTTAGTTGTGTGGAAAATGGAAGAATTGCCTTGAAATATTAGACTCAAACTCTCCTTGCCCTCTTATCAAACCTCCAAATGCCATTTTTTGTTTGTTTAAATTGGTTCTAAAAAAATTAAAACCAAATTTTGGGGTTTGGTTGTTCTTGAGGAAATTTTGTTCAAAACTCCAATGAATCTTCTCATAAATGAGTTTTAAATTGGAATTTAGTTTGGGGGTTTGGCAAATTTGATGTAATATGTGTAAATCAATCCAATTTTGCCATTATGGTGTTGTTTTAGAGAAATTTTCCCTTTCCCTGGGTTTTCTAAAAATGCAATTTAAGAAAAATCATAGTTTCTGGCAAAAAAAAGAAGTTAAATATTATTTTAGATGTTAATTTTTAAATAGAGTTTTAATTATGATCAATTTGGCATTAATTAATAATTTCTGTTTAATTTGATATTAATTAATTATATAATGGAAAATATACGTTAATTAATATTCAAATTTCATTTTATTATTAATGCATATTTTTCTAATTAAATATTTGAATTGCTAATTGTGTTATTAATTATTAATTTGTTATATTTTATTAATCGCAGATTAATAAATATATACATTAATTAATAGTTAATTTTGGTATCTGTTTTATTGAGGAAGCACTTTTTTTAAAAAAAGAAAAAAAAGATAAAATATTATTTTTAATTGGATAATTGTTGAAATAAAATATATTTATTAATTGATAATTTTTAAATAATATTTTATTCAGGAATATATTATTTGAGTATTGTGAAAAGAATGAAATATTTTATCTTGGATATTTTAAAAATTTAAATGATATACTATTGGAATAATTGGAAATTTAATAATGTATTGTTTGGAATATTGGTAAGTTAATGATACGTTCAAAAAGTAAAATAAATGGTTTAGTTTATATTTTTCCTCTGTATTGAGAAGTAGACAAATGGTACTATTGCTATTGAGGTATTGTATTCTCCTTGTTATGGTGATTTTTCTATTAATGTATTTTTGGAAACTTAGATCATTTAGAAAACTTGATCGACTTATATTGTTTAAACCAATAGGAAAGAAGATTGTCCTTTTCTAGTTATTGCCTATGCAAGTTTAATTTTTGTATTCGCTTTTGTTTAAAGTAATGGCAAGGCCTTGATATGTTTGTTTGGACTCTGTCGTTTGGTTGATTTGGAGTACTTGTTTATATCTTTGGTCTCTAGTTTGGCTGTTGCCTTGTGATGGTGTTATAACTGGTCTTGTCCTTTATGCAGGTGTCGAGTGTTGATTTGTGGTTGACCATAGCGGGTCAGGAGTCTAGTTAGAGTACTGTCGGGCAATGGACCTTGTATTAGCTTTTAATATGTTCAATTGGATCCGTTTCTATGTAGGGATCATTTATGTAATTATTGACCGCTGTGGTCGGTTGTTTATTGGTATGATTCGCCTTGATAGTAGGAATGTAAATGGTGTGAAACTTATGTACCTTTAACTTATTTAAATGATCAGAGGGGTCTTGCAGTTGAGCAGACCTGTAGATGTAGTCGTTTAGGGGTGAACTCCGATATCAATTTGGTGTTATGTGATGCTTTTGTTCTTATGTTTCATGTTTAGTGTTAGTATGTATGGATGGCATTTTGATAGGATGTATAAGTGGATTAGATGAAATTAATCGTAAATGCATGATTGCAGTCATCTCTTAATGCATTAATGTGGTTCATGAAAGAGTGTAGTTTGATTAGCAGAATGAATTCTATTATTGTTAAGGAAATTAAGTATGCATGGAAAGAACTCTTTATTGTATGATGAAATTAAAGAACATTATGAAATTAGATGCATGATTTAAGTGTTAATGAAAAAATTGAACGTAAGGTATGAATAAATCTTAATGGATGAACCTTATCATGTGATCTATATTTGTATCTTACTGAAAGAAATTATCCTTGTTTAGGAATTATCTTGTTATTAAGATAATCAGCTTATTGGATTAATTAGTGTGAGTTAAGTTAAATGTGGAATTAAGTAATCTCGTTGGGAAACTCTTTAGGTGTTAGTTGATGCCTTCGGCAGTGTAATCTGTTCTTTGATATCTCATTATATCATTATGTCGTGTTTAACTTTTAAAAAAATTATTGTACTCCATTCATGTGTTTTAGCTTTATCCCTTCGGGGTTTCCTGGTGGGGCATTACAAGAAGGCTTCACTTCCAAACAGCAGACAAAGAAAACATCATATTCCTTCCTTGCTTCTCTAGTCATTGAGACATCCTTGAGTCACATAGGAGATATGATAATAAAAAATTAACAACCATATTTGAGCATGCATGCTATCGGAAATGTATTCTTGTCAAGTAAAACATATTGCAAATAGATCATTTGTTCAGTTCAAATCAGTGCAATTCTGTGATGTCTACCTTTGATGATTGTGCTCTCATGTTGCCATGTTCACTGTTGGTTTTTCTGATCCTTGTTGTCTTGCTACATGTTTGGTCTAATGTTTAAAAATATCAAGGCGAAATACCCCCAACGAGGTCATGATTTTTCCCCTTGTCGTCGATACTACTTTGATATGGATATGTACACTGATCACCAAGCCATGGTGGGATATGAGTTGGATAACTAATTTAGATAAATCAAGGATAGTGACTACGCTAAGTATGTTTGGGATAATGCTACGTGTATAAGTGTTTTGGGATGTCTATGGGTTTAGATCAAATGTAGCCAAAGATATGATACAAGTACTGATGGATAGAGGAGTTTCTCTCTCACAAATGGCACCTATTGCCAGGTTTTCACCACTTGTTTTTATTGCACTTTTTGATTGTTTTCAATTTTTTTGTATTTTTATTTAGTTTTTTTAGTTTTTTGTGTCACAAGGTTCTTGTTTGCCAAGTTTTCATCCTAGAAACGATTTTTGATATTTTTTTATTTTTTTGCTTTTTTGCTTGATCTGTGAGCACATCCCCTTTTGATGTTGATAACTAATATGCTCCTGATCTACAAGTTGATATGATGACAAAGGGTCCCAACTAGTTAGGTTCAAATTTCCCTTTCTTTTCTCGATCTTGTTGATTCTAGTGGCTTTCCTTTAGGACCATATCACCAATTTTGAAGGCCCTTGGGATGACCTTGTGATTATAGCTTCTGCATATTCTTTTTTGATATGCCTTAAGATGATCAAAGACATGTTATCGACACTCATCTACCAGCTCGAGCTCTTGCAACCTATTGACTCGATATTCCTCATCTAGAATGAGGCCTTTCAATGACCCTCAGAGTGATGGAATCTCTACATCAATAGGGAGGATAGCTTCTAATCCATACACTAATGAGTATGGTGTAGCTCCTGTGGGTGTGTGGATACTCATTTTGTAGGTCCAAAGTGTAGGTTGAGCTAGACATACCAGTCTTTACCAGCATCATTCACTGTTTTTTTGAGGATTTTCAAGATTGTCTTGTTTGAGGCCTTTTCTTGGCCATTACCTTATGGATAATAAGGTGTCAAAAAGTGATGCTAGATATGGAATCGATAACAAAGCTCTTGGACATCTTGATTTTTGAAAGTTCTTCCATTAAATCTATGATAATGTAACTAGGGATGTCATACTAGCAGATGAGGTAATTCAGAATGAAGGAAACTATCTGTTTGTCGATCACTATAGTCAATGGAACTACCTCAATCCATTTGGTGAAGTATTTGGTGGTCATGATGATGAACTTGTGTCCATTCAACGAGGAAGGATGAATCTTTCCCACTAGGTGGAGTCCCAATTGACAAAAAGGCCAAGATGTAGTGAATGGTTGCAACTCTTGCGCTGGTGTATGAGGTTACCATGAATTTGGCACTTAGGGCATTTCCTAGCAAACTGATAGGACTCTTTCTCCATTTTTGGCTAGTAATATCCCATCCTTAAAAGTTTCTTACCAAGAGTATGACTTCTTGAATACGTACAACAAATACCTTCGTGAAGCTCATGTAAGGCGGAGTCAGATTCGTTATGATCGAGGCATCAAAGAAAAGTACCATCAAGACCTCGGTGATAAAGTGTATTAGCGGTTAAGGTATAGCAGATGGCTTGTTAGATAAAGATTCATTTTTGGTTACGAGATAGGTCTGATGAGAGGGTATTATCTTTCAAGTAGGCATAGATATTCCCATATAGGGGGGAATCAGAACCATTTAGAGCACAGATAACTTGGGATTTTGAATTTTCATAGGTCGGGGAAACAATTGCTCCACTAGGAATTCATAGTGATTTTGTCTATCTAGAATTTGTAGGAGAAAGGTAATGGTGGCCATTGCATCACCAAATCTATTGTCTAGCCTTGGAATTTGCTCAAAGGTGATGTGTACAAATTACTTTTTTAAATCATCCACCATGTGTTTGTAAGGCATCAACTTATCATCTTTCATTTGGTAGTCATCATTGATTTGATTGATAACTAATTGAGAGTCCCCATAGACTTTCAACTATGTGATTCTCCATTCCACAACTATCTTGATACCTCTCACTAGAGCTTCATACTTAGCAATGTTATTGGTGCATGGGAACAACAATCTATAGGATCTTGGAATTGTGTGTCCTTTTGGAGTGACAAACAAAATGCCAAGACCTGATCCATGTTGTTTATAGGATCCATCAAAGTATAGGGTCCATTTCTTAGGTGTGATAGTGAGCACATCCATATCCGGAAATTCCACCTATAGTGGGTGGTGGTCTAGGAGTGTTGCTTCTACCAGTTGATCTGTTATGGCTTGTCCTTTGATAGCCCTCCATTTTGTATACTCAATGTCAAACTTTCTTAGGATCATGACCCATTTTACTAACTTCCCTATGAGAGTGGCTTTGCTAAGAAAGTATTTTAGTGGGTCGATCTTTGCTACGAGCTTGATAGTATGAGCTAAAATATAGTGTAGCAACTTTTGGGAAGCGAACACTACAACTAAGCAAGCCTTTTTGATGAAAGTGTAATTGAGTTCATAGCCATTTAGCATCTTGCTAATGTAATAGATGGCTCTTTCCTTTCTTGTTGAGTCCTCTTGTGCTAGTAATTCCCCTAGTGACACTTTTGTTGCTGATAAGTAGAGGATGAGTGGCTTTCCCGCTATTGGTGGTACTAAAACAGTTGGATTCATGGGATATTGTTTGATCTGGTGGAATGATTCCAGACACTTGTCTTCCCATATGAAAGGTACATTTTTATGAAGAAAATGGTTGAATGAGAGAAAATTGCCCGCTAGTTGAGCAATGAATCTTCTGATAGATTGTAGCCTGCCTTGAAGGGATAGAAGCTGACTAATTTTCCTGAACCTTTGCTAGATCCACCTTGATGCCTTTTTCTGATATAATGTAGCCCAGGATTTTTCCGGATGTGACCCCAAAAACACACTTTTTAGGGTTCAATTTGACATTGAATTGTTCTAGTCATTGAAATTTTTTATCCAAGATGTCTAGGCGTTCTGCTCTTGTGAATGATTTGGCTAGAAATTCATCTACATAATCTTCCATAAAAGCATGCATCATGTCGTGGAAGATAGTTTTCATTTCTCTCTGATAGGTTGCACTAGCATTTTTCAAGCCAAAAGGCATGACATTTCAACAATATGTACCCCATGGACATGTGAATGCAGTTTTATCCTGATCTTTTAGAGCTATCTTGATTTTTTTGTAGCCAGAAAAACCATCCATGAGGGATAACATAGCATGTCATGTTGTTAAATCAATAATGGTGTTGATTCTTGGTAGAAAAAGTCATCCTTCAAACAAACCTTGTTGAGATCCCTGAAGTCTATACAGATCCCGATGCTTTTATCCGATTTAGAGATTGACACAATGTTACAGATCCATTCCGTATAATCAATGGATCGGATGAATCCTACATCAAGTAACTTCTTCAGCTCTTCTTTTACCAATATGGCTACATGGGGTTTCATCTTTCTTAATTTTTGTTTGACAGGTTTAGCTCCAGGAGAAATGGACAAGTGATGCATGATGAGATTTGGATCTACCCCCAACATGTCTGCATAAGACCAAGAAAAATTTATTTGCTTCTCCTTGAAGAATTTGACAAAGTTTGGTTTTTCCTTTTTCTATTAGTGATTCCGCCAGATGTATGGTTCTAGTTGCTTCTTGAGTGTTGATATTTATTGATTGAGTTGGCTCAATCAAGATTGGTGATCTTTCCTGGTAATGTTCAGCAAGACTATTAAGTGTCTTATCTTTAGGCACCTCAAAGAGGTTTCCACCATTAGATGCGTCCTTTGTTTTTACTTTTTTGTGATGTAATACTGCCATTAGATGGTTTTCACCATTAGATCGATTTTTTATTTTATTCATTTTGTGACTAAGAGACTTGTCACTCCCCTGATTGCAGATATCATTATGTGATTCGCTAATGGAGCATATTTTTGGGTTAACGAAGCAGAGGTATTGAACAATGGCCTCATCATTTTGGAATATTGGTATATCATTATGCTCAGGTTCTTCCTAGTCTATAAGGTCAGGATACATGATCAGCCGTTGTGAGGGTCGTGATAGAGATATTTTCACAGTTGTCTATAGCATGGGTGAGGTCTATAACAGTCTCAAGGTTTTCGATGGCACTCTCATCGATAATCCTTTTTTGTATTGAAGTTTCTCGTTCTCACTAGCCTCATAGATATGTTGTGGTCCGAATTCAAATGATCTAGAGCTCGAGCCTCATCCCTCATAAGGAATGGGTGTATAGGCGTGGATTGTATCCACCTCAATATCCTCAGTGATATCAAAACAAGTGTCCCATTCATACTTGTTGGAATCTATTTTAGAATCATTGTCCAAGGTTACCCCACTGAATCTAATAGGGATGTTGTATGGTGAGAAAAGATCACTGATAATCGATACAAGTTTGGTAGCTTGTTTTGATTCAATTTTGGTGCTTTCTTGTACTGTTTGGATTTTCTCATACACAGTTTCCCTTCTTTGAGTATCAATCTCCTCATGTTGTGGCTTAAATTTAGTTTGATTAGGTGCATGTACATGATGTACTTTTTTATAAGAATCCCCCTCTCTTTGGATAGCGATTTCTTCTTGTTGCTTCTCATTTTCTTCATGTTCTTGTTCTTTTCTTGTCTTTTCCACTGCTTAGTGTAGCACCTCTTGCCACGAGTCTTCGTTATGTGTCACCTTTTCTGTCCATTAAGGTTTTTGATGGTGATCTCTCTTTTTCACAGGTTGAACATGTTGGCCATACCCAAGTCCCAATTTGTCTTTTGCGAGTTGCGAATGGGGTTGTATGGGTGCTAGGATGCCCTCTTGATGCTTGCCAATAGGTCCTTTTCCTTTGTATCCCATGTCTTGCATGATTTTGAACCCATTGTCATATTGTTTTGTGGGAACAACCACTTCTAGGGCAGCAACTCTGATTTTTTCCTCATCCATGTATAGCCAGCTGAGGATGTCCTTATCTTCTGATTCTTCAGCCAATGTGCCAATTTTGATAAATTTACCATCAAACTTCTTGATGGGTTGTGTTGTCTGATGTCTTGATGTGGAAGGTTGTCCATGAGATTTTGGCAAAGCTGGCAACTTAGATAGACATAGGGGCTCAAATGAGTACTCCCCCATGCCTTGGTCCTTTATCTTCATCTTCTTCTCAAATTCTATGGACAACGACTTGCATTTTTCTTGATCATTGGATGATGAGGAAGCTTGGGCCTCCCTGTTGTGTGGAACCAGAAAATTTTGAGTTGCCCCCATAGCACTGCAATACTGAAAGGGGTTAGTGTCTGTTGATAATGAAATTTCTTGTCTATTGTAGGGGAACTTGAGACATTGATGGCATGTGGAAGGTACCACTTGCATTTCATGGATCCAAGGATGACCCAAAAGTATGTTGTATGTCAAGTCTATGTCTGAGACTTGGCACATTATGTCTTTTTTGTACAGGTCCTACCTGAATGGGTAGTACCACCCTTCCTTCAGATGAACTTTCTTCATCATCATAGGCTTTGATAGTGATCTTATTTTTAGGGTCTATAGCTTGCTTGGAGAAGCCCAATGCACGGATAAGATTTAAGGTACATATATTGAGACCATCTCCTACATCTATTAGTACTCTTTTCACCCAATGTTTGTAGACTAGGACTTCAATATGGAGTAGGGTATTATGTGGATGACTCAAAGAGATGTCATCATGTTTTGAGAAAGATATGTTATGTGGCACTATCATATTTTCCACGATGGCTTGGAACAAATTGATATCCAGATTGTTTGGAACTTTTGTTTCCACAAGAGCTTGCTCCAACATATCCTTGTGCTTTGGTGAAAGTTTGAGCAATTCTAGTATTGATATCTGAGTAGGTGTCCTTTGCAGTTGGTTGACCAAATTATTGAGTCTTGGGGATAGTTGTTGCTTTAGATGTGCTCCCCTTTAAGACATATTTTTGAGATTTTGTTGTCACATTTATCGGCACATGTTCTTGTTTGTCTTTAACCTTTATGGCATTTACTTGATTGTCACATGTCGATATGTGATTGATGTGGGCTCCTTTGTTGTTGTTTGATGCTGATGCTCCTCCCTTGTCATAATTAGGAAGAGGATTTTTGAAAGGCTTATGATCACCATTGGTTTTATGACCATCGAACATTATGTCTCCCTTATCTATCATATCTTGAACTAGGTTTTTAAACCTCATGTAGTCTTTTGTTCTATGCCCCTTGTTTCAATGATAATCAAAATAATGCAAGCCTTTCCACCATGGTGGTTTGACTCAGGGTTCAAAGTTGCTTATGACTAACAATGTGATAATCTTGTTTGCCAATAGTTCTTGAAATGTAGATTCCAGGTTTTGTCCCAATGGTGAATAGGTTCTTCAATGTGGGGGAGGTGGAGTGTTAGTGTTTCCCCCTTGATTATTGGTGTTCCCCTGATTGTTGTTGTTATTCCCTTAGTAGTTATTGTTTCCTTGGTTGTTGTTGTTGTTGTTTTCTTGGTTGGTAGCACATTGATAATTGTTAGTGCCTTGATTGGAACTTCTTTGATCATTGTTGGATGGTGTATTACTTGATAAATTCAACACTAGATGTTTAGAATTGAAATTATTGGCATCAACTAAACCATCATTAACAACATTTTGTTTCTAATCCAAAATCTGGACTTGTCTGAGTTGTTGTTGTTATATTGATTTCAGTAGGTGTGGTTTTTATTTGAACCAACACCTTCCTTAGAGAATTTTAAGGTCCCCTTTTTTATCTAAGCTTCTTCTACTTGGATACCATTCTCTATCAATTTTGTAAAAGTAGGTATACATTGTAGTTTGAGTTGATAACTCATTTCATCGTTTAAATTGTCTATAAAGATTTCCATCTTTTCCTTTTCAGGTACATCGCGTGGGGACCTTGAGACTATGTGTCTCCATCATTGTAAGAATACCATGAATGTTTCATTTCTATTTTGCTTCATATTGAATACATCAAGCATGGTGACCTCATGTTGGATATTGTAGGAGTATTGTGTAATGAATTTATTCACCAACTCATCAAATGATCTAATGGGAGGTGTTAGTTTTGACAACCACTCCATTGTTTTCCCTCCCAAACTTCTTGGGAATAGCCTCATCATTTATGTATCATTATGAACAGACTCCAAGCTCATAGTACATAATTCCTCGACGTGATCGTAGGGATCACTCTTACCACTGTATTTGTCATACTTTGGTATATCTGAATTTGGTGGGAAAGGTATCATGTTTAACCTCTTATCAAAAGGATAAGGACAAATGTACTCCAACGAGTATCTTATCATAGACCCTTGTTGCATATCTTGCATTTATCATTGGAGTTCTTGAAGTTGTTGCATAATATTAGCTAGGGGAACATTTTCTTCATTGGACCTTCGATGATGTGCATCCCCTTGTTCACTAATGTCATCATGATCACGTGTGTTGTCTTGGTTGTAGGCATTTTCTTGGGTGTCATTTCCTCTCAAGTGTTCTTGATTTTGAGTGAATGTGTAGGCCCTTGGCCTTGTTCTTAGGATTCTTTCATTCCTTGAATTTTCTATGTCAAAATCCCCAGACATTGGGATTCCTTTGCTATTTAGCATGAGGAGGTACTTTTGTTTGTCTGTGTCTATAAGCTTTTCCATGAGATTTTGGAAGGAAACACATTGTTGGAATTTTTGGATGAGTTCCTCGGTGATCTCCTCTTCTTCCATATTTGTGTATTCGTTGTGGATCCAATTCTTTGCCTTTTCAGGATCAAGTGCTAGTGGGCATCAATATATTTATATAGTAGTAAATTCCTCCTCTTCTAACGGGGTTCTTGGTGGAGTTGGTAGCTCAGGCTGAGCCTCATTGTAAGTGATGCAATTTCTCGTAAATAAAGCGGGATTGTTCTTTCTCCCACTACTAAGGCATTGATTGAATGTTTCTTTCTGAATGTAAGCCCTACTTCTCAAAGGTTCTTTGTCAAACTTGTTAGATTTTCCTTGAAGGTACAATCACATATGATGCAAGAAAATGCGATGTGATGCAAAGAGTTGATGATTGTTGTAGAGAAATTTTCTCCTCTTGATAAGTTCCCTAGGACTAGGTTGTCTCTTCTTCAACTTAGTCTTTTGATGAAGACTTCTTCTTCTCAAAATATGGGGAGTGGTCATACAAATGGTCAAAGAGTGTTGATGTTGATGGTTGATATGGATACTTCATTTCAAATACTCAATATTACTAGGTCGAATGGAGGGTTTGTTCAATAGGCCCCTATGACAAAGTGTGTCAAATGATATGGATAAAGTCTCCCGGTATGGAAACTTGATTTGACTAACTTGAATACCTAGCTAGATATTGTTGTTGAGATAGTTGGATGATAAACTATTGATCACTCGGTTTTGATACTCCTCTATATTGGTTGGATGAAAATCTTGCCTAAAGATAGTTGAAATGTTGATAACCACCTCCAAAGGTGCTTGGTTGGATTTGAAAATTTTCTTCACCTATGACCTCTGTTTGTTTTTTAACTGATTTTTTTAGTTTGATTTTTGGATGTTTTTGCAAGATATTTTATTATTTATGACAAGAATACATAGAACACATGAAAACAATGACAATCCTAATGCTAAACATTGAGTGTATATTCTTTTGAGGATGTGTTCAAATCCCCAATGTTTTCACTGGTTTGGATCACAATAAATACACATCAGATAGACTCTTTATTGGAGGGTCATTGACAATATCATAGCTCACTAGTCTCGATACTTTGTCAACTCAAATAGCCTTGTCAAGCCCTAGAGGGAGCTCATTTTTTTTGCCTTTTTCCAGAAATTAACCCAAAGTGAATTGCTTCACAATTGGGTAGTTATCTTGGGAGATATATGGTGAGTAATCTTGGGGGTGGATTCTTCCCCACCCTTGCACTATGATATTGCCAATGTATGGCAATTGACTCATCTCAAGATTTATAATGCAAAGGTTCGTAGTAAGGATTTTGTTCGGCTTGGAAAATGATAAACTCAATTAAGAGGCTTCCCAACCTTTAGAACAAAGGATTTTCACATCACAACGATACTAGGGGAAGGCTACCAAATACACACTTCTGTTGGAGGGGATTTTCATCAGCCTCCACATTTTATTATAGTGGGTTGGTAAACTTGGTGATAAAGTCATTTTCCACTTGGGTCATACCCTTTTCACTAGCCCCCTCAAGGCTTCGGGATGACTAACCCTCTAATGGATTTAATTTGCTTGAAAGTAAAGAAAGCATGAAAAAGAGTGGGTTTGTTTGCTCACCCAATTAAGGGAGGAGCATATATTTAACACTTTTGAGACACGAAATACAAGTGTTCTTTTTACCCTTTCATAGCAATGTGATATATCCTCTATTTGGAGATGTTTCTCCAACAAGCATCATGTTTCATAGCAATTGATTTTCTAAACTAGGAATGGAAATCCAGGTCAATGAAAAGAATACATGTTGCTTGAAAGTAAATCACTTTGTTAGAAATAGATAAGTTGATTGTTCTTTTTAACTTGTAAAAATAAGATTGATTGTTCATTTTATCCTCTTTGCAAGAAATTGAAGCTTGATTTGTCCTTTTTAAACCTAAAATGAAGTGTTTTCCCTAACTTTCAAGAAAGAAAAAGTGTGATTTTATTTTTCTTTTTACATTTGCAATGAGGTTCTTTTTAAGCCCTAAGGAAAGTTTGATTTATTTTAAGCCTAAAATGAAAATATGAAGTTTTTTTTACCAAAAAGAATGTGAGTTCTTTTTAAACTAACCTTGAAAGAAAGTAAAAAAGGAAAAAAATTATATTCTAGCTCCTCCAAATTTGCAAGAAACTATTAGGAAAACCTGCAAAACAAAACAAGAGTTAGTGGATGATCAAATCTTTTGGTGGGCTTATACAAGCCTAATTTCAAACTCGAGTTACAAAATTCATCCTTTGTCTCATATGCGTGAAAACAAAGATCATATGTGCTATTTCATATGCGCGAAAAGAACTATCAAATGCACGAAAATAACTATCATATGCGTGAAAAGAACTATTAAATGCACAAAAATAATTGTCAAGTGCATAAAAATAACCATCAAATGCGCTGCAAAAATGATCATATGCACTAGAAGAACTGTCAGATGCACTATATGCGCAGAAATAGAGGTTATATGTGCTAAACTACGATTGAAATTTCTAAGCGTGAATCCTATGGAAAAATATTAGAAATTTTAAAATTTCAAGGGTCTAGCCCCACGGTGGGCGCCAATTGATGTATGCCAGAAATGTGGTATCAGCCTGCAAGAGGGGAAAACATCTCAAACATACACATGAAACATTGCATTAGAGTTAGTGATCACAAAGCAAGTTAGTGAACCAAAAACTCTCAAAATTGTTCCATGCTCCTCTATCCCTAAAGATCCTCAAGATTCAAGGTGGCCCTCACTTAAAAGAGCACTTGATCTCTTGGATGTCAACCTAGAGAACAAGATTTTAATGATGATTCTAGGATAAAAAAGGATGCAACTAAGATCCTAGTGAATGGTGAGATTATGGATGAAAACTAAGGATGAAGATGCAAAACTAGATATGATCAAGATGATGAAGATGAGATGAAGATATGTTAATTCCAAATTGAAAATTAACATGAACTAAGTAAGATAGATGAAGATGAAAACTAAGTAATTGATATGAAATTAAGCTAACTAAAATGGCCTAAAGCATTATGCAAATGCTAAGTGCTATAATGTTAATGCTTGAAGACTTGGATGCTTGAAGATGACAAGCTGAGCTCCTTAACCTGCAAAATGACTATAATTTGGATGCACAAGAGGATTAGATGAATTGAAGAATGAATGGGCTTTATTTATAGGCAAAATAGAGAAATGGATGGTTGAGATTGAGTAATCTCAATAAGGGCTAGGATTGAAAGTTATCAATCCATGAGAGGAATTCAATCCAATCCCAAGTTGATAAATATCACCTTGAGATGGCTTGAGAGGATGCTAAGAAATCATTAGATGCTAAGAAAGTATTAGGGATGACCTTTAAGGTTAGGACATTGGATAATGTCACTACCCAAGGGGGCATGCTATTACCCAAGAGGAAAACTCTTGTGCAACATGGGAAAATGGTTAAAGGGACAACCATCATGCCTAAGGGGTGTGGGCTTCAAAGAGCATTAAATGCTCTTGGGAAGGATTTGGAGGATAACTCGCTCAAAGAGGAAAACCACTAGTGGTTTATGTAAGAGACTTACATGTTTGGAAGACTCAACAAGTTAACTTGTTGAAGAAGGTAGAGTCTTCCACACATTTTGAAGACTTTCCCCATTTTTAGGGAAATGACTCCCCTAAATTTAGGGATGAGACATGATTAGATGAATTAGGCATGATTAAGATGGATTAGAGGGTTTCTAGAAGAAATTAGGATGCAAGTGGGAGATGTAGGATTCTGGAAGTGGGTGAGGGAAAATATGATTTTTAGTTAAATTAAAATGATTTAATTTAGCCAAAAGGGATGCAACTTGCATTTGTAGGATTTTGCGAGTCGAGGGATTTACAAATAAATTTTGATTTATTTAAATGCAAAGGGATTTTTTAATTAATTGTGAATTTAATCAAAAGGGGACAAAGGGATTTTAATCAAATAAATAAGATTTATTGAATGAAATGGCTAAGGGTACTTGATCAAACCTTAGTAGTTTAATTAATAGGTTAGGCTAGAAGAAGGAGATTTAATAAAATCTTTAATTTGATTAAAAGGTCAATTAGAAGAATAGGGATATTAATTAAATCTTAATTTATTTTAATTGGAGGAATTAGGGATAATTAAATGAATAAAATTCACTTAATTTATTGTGCAACTTTTAGGTGTCTACATTATCATTTATCTATGATGGCAGTATTATTAAGAGGTTAAAATGTGATGGTGGTCTTTAGTGGAAGTATTCATAAGATTTTAAAAAATAAATTTGAAGAAAAAGACAAGTGAATTAAGAATAGAAGTTGACAAATTTAGTGGGCTAAAAATAGAAGGTTTTATTCCTCCTATAATTTTATAAATATTTTTTCAAAATAACTT
Organism: Cryptomeria japonica; assembly: GCF_030272615.1. Classification (NCBI taxonomy): domain Eukaryota; kingdom Viridiplantae; phylum Streptophyta; class Pinopsida; order Cupressales; family Cupressaceae; genus Cryptomeria; species Cryptomeria japonica. The sequence continues at coordinate 259,068,366 of NC_081406.1, forward strand.
GTTGGGTGAAAACAAGTGTTTCAAAGAATTATATTTAGGCTTGTAATGAAGGAAATGCGACTTTACTAAAGGAAAACTATGTTCCTTTGAGAATCCATTTCACAACATACATTCAAATATCTCCAACTAGTTAAATTGGTGAAGATATCTAATTATAGATAAGTAAAATAATTTTTTTGACTAATTGAATAGAAAATGTAGATGATAGATTCTTCAATTCAAATTTAGGTCTATTGACGAAGGACACCAATCCAATGTGTGGATGTCCATGCAGCACAATTTAGTCATGTACAAACCAAAACAAAGAATTCTTAGAAAGTGTGAAAATTCAACTCTATGTTTTGGCTAACCCATAAAACCTAGAAGTCAAAAACGTAATAGAAAATACTAAATAATAGAGATGAATATAATGAAATAAATAAAATATAAGAAAACCCCCATGTAGGTGAATATCTTCAAGAAGCCTCTTATAGTGTCGTAAATTGCACCCCATATAATTGCACACTACATAACCAACTTTACTTTATGTTGATTGGAGATCTCCCTTCCCCTTTTGTCCTTTTGTCTACTTGGTTGGATCCATCACCCTTTAGTTTGTCCTTTTATCGATCGTGTTGATTGTATGTCTCATGGTCACCTACGCACCATGGAGACATGTACATGTCATGTTAGTGTCTTGTGAATTTGTAATCCATAGGTGTTCATTTGGGCATTATTCCTGTGACAAGAAAAATTTGTAACACCCCTCTCAGCAACCATCAATATTGGTTTCTCTACCAACATGTATATCTTCCCTCTCTTAATTCATTTTATGACTCTAGAAACTCATTCAAACCTCTCAAGCACTCTTTGATATTTCTACACAACTTGTAGCTTCTTCATCATTAGTCTTGTCACCATCATCACAACTATGTGTTGGAGGATTCTTGGTGCTCACCTTCACTCCAACAAGATCTTGTTTTCTTCGTGTTGAAGGGGAGTCTCTCTGTCTTTGTTTTCATTATAGCATTATATCTCCAATGGCATATTATTTATCTTGTTTGTCTTGTTTTATTGCATGCTAGCTTCTTTATCTATTATCTATTATCTTGGTTTCTCGTAGAGGTGGAAACACCAAAGTAGGGGTTTGACTGTGGAAAACCTCCAAAACATAGCTCCAACATTTCTTCTTCATTTGTTTTATGTGTAGGTTATCGAAGGAGGTTTGTGAGCTAGCTAGAGGCTTCAAGCGTGGGACTGTTGTAATCTTCTTTCCTTTCACTCCTTGTTAGTTTTCTTAGTTCATTTACTATTGTATTATTAAGAATACAAAAGAATCCTAAAATCTAGTCTTTTTTTAATCTTTATGTGACTCTCTATATTAGCGCCTACATGTGCATCCTTGAGTAGAGAGAAAGAAAAGATCACCAAAGGATCTCTATGACCTATGCTTTCATATTTGGTGGTTAATATAGTTTTAATATTATATGTGCTTCTTCTATCTAATAGTTTAAATTCATAGGTTTGGATAATTAGTTCTTTGTATCTTCCTATCTAAGCAGAGCTCTAGTTTAGTGAAGTAGAAAAGGAAGGTTTTCTCCTTGAGGCTTCATCACTTTGAGGGTAAAAAATCCCCTCTTCTATATTTTAGTGAACCTGCATGAATCTTGTCTTGTATATTAAGTTTAAAATATTTAAGCCTTTATTAGAGGTTCCTTCTTCACACCTTTGAGAATTGTTCGAGTGTTGTAAGGCTTGTCTATGAGCTTTATGACCCAGACTAAGTCTGGGGATTTTATAAGGAGAACTTCCAGAAAGAGTATTCCCCTGAACTATTATAGTCCTACTTGACTAGATCCAATGTTTCGAATTCACTTTTCCTCTCGTCCTCTTTAGGGAATTATCACTTGGGGCTCTTCTACAAATGGTTCATAGAATAGTACTCCAACAAATAGCCCTCCAGGGTATCCTCCTACCATTTATCATGAATATGCTCTTGTGATTCCCTTCAGCTAGGTGCTACTAGCCTATAGATTAGTCTTGATATCCCTAGGGCATCTGTCCACATGGCTGATACTAGGCCTATTATTGATTCAAATGATGGTATTGCTATACCTAGTGTAAATGTTTCATAGATACCTTTAGGGTATACAAGTATGGATACCACTTCCATGAACTTCAACACCTTTGTTGGTGCTAGTATGTGCTTTATAGGTGGTATTAGTGGTGGTTCAAGAGGTGGTACTGATAGTTGTGGCTTTGTTTCTCTGCCTCCACTGCCCTCGCCTAATAATTCAATGTTGAATACAATTATGCAAACTATGGGACAATTATAGCAGTAGCTTACTACTCTTGCATCTATTGCTATTTTAATCCTCTCTACTTTCTTATTATTCTCTCGGTCCTCTTGATTTGAGTATCTTGAACACAATCATGATAACTCAATGATGAATGAATAGTACCAAACTGGTACTGAGAGGGGGGGTGAATCAGTATAGGCAAAAACACACTCTTAAACCAGTTTGTCAGCAGACACTATGCATTGATAGACAAATAGTAACACCGGTCCTTAAACAGAGTACAACTGGCAAAACCCAGAATAACTGAGACAAGCATAAACCGGTTGACACTTATCTTCTCATACAATCTACCACTTCATTTCCATTTCACCCTAATGTATGAACAAGTAATCTACCATCAAAGATATACATATAAGCAACTAGATCAACATGATTCACCGCTTGACAGAAAACAACATAGCATCACATGAAGAAGACATCACACATGACACATATTTTTCACGTGGAAACCCAACTGGAAAAAACCACAGTGGGGATGAAAACCCACAAGCTTGTTTTTGAAATCTTTAGAAGTCCGCTCTGTTAGGAGTCTTGTCTGGTTAAAGATTGATACAATAGGTTCTATTAGGAACCAATCCTATTAGGGATCACCTGGTTAAGGGATGGCTAGAATACCTAGTTAAGGGTTAAACCCTGTTAAAGGTTACCTTGTTAGAGGATTTCAAGAACTCAATGGTTTTGAGTCACCCTGTTAAAGGATTTACAGCAAGTCGGTTAAAGCTACCCTGTTAAGGGATTTCTCAACTGTTGACGTGGTTAGAGATCAACGGGTATTACAATGATCTGGTAACAGCACTCAATGCCAATGTAGATCCGCTTAAGCTCCTCTTCACCTTCTGCACTTACACTCTGCAGGTATCACTTCTCTCCTCTGGTCTAGAAAGAATCACGTATCTCTTCTCTTGGATACACACACACAAATTTTGCCAACAACCTCAGAAAGAATCACAACATCGACCTTATAGGAAAACAGATAGGTCAATAGCATAAACCCTAAACCCTAAACATGTTAGGTTAAGGAATTCAAATAGTTCAATCCTGACCGTTGAGCAAACTGCATTAAATGCAATAGTCTTAATCCAATCTCAAGACATTCTCCATCGTTCGTTTTCCACTGATTTCATGGTGGCTGATAACCCATCACACATTATCACCGTTTACAGACTTCGCACATTCCTTAGGTAGATAGGAACAATCTCCTTCATGCAAGATCCTTCACGCACACAAGGCTTACATGGAAACACGATTTGTTCTTCGTTATCATGCTAACTTATCACACAAAGTCACCAGTTGAGCCACATAGGCTTGAAGCACTTCAACTGGAAACCTTGAAGTTGAGACTACCAACCGGTAGTCATACAATGCTTACATGTGCTGGTTCCCATAACCATATGTTGGTTCACCCTGAACAAGCACACCGCTTCACTTTGGCAAAAAATTTGGTTCACAGGGTTATACCGGTTCTCTTCTCTTCATCATATTGACATCAATGACAACACACAATGTCATTATGTCCTCATATTGGTTCACATAATGCCAACAAATCACCCCTCAAGGGGATGAATCATTAAAGTTTGATTGGTATAATGGTGAAGATGATCCTAATGTTCATATCAATTCTTTCATGACCATCTGCAATGACTATCACAACTTGGAATTTGTATTACTAAAGTTATTCTCCTAGTCCCATAAAGGAACTATGCTAGAATGGTATAGCTCATTGCCTAATTACTCTTCCAAGTTGGACCATTTGATCAACTTATGGATGCCTTCCACACACGGTTTTAGGTGAACATTAAAGCAAGGTCACTATAGCACACTTTGTTCACTACAAGCAAAACCCCATTGAAAGGATTACAAAGTTTATTTGCCACTACCAGTCAATCTATATAAATATTCCTTTTTCTCCTGGATAGTGATTTACAAAGAATTTTCATTGAAAATTTGCACTTGGAACTACGAGAGAAACCAACTCTTAATTGTTATTCAAACTTTGCCAATCTACGTTTAACACTCACTGACTATTAGCATATGATGACTCAGTTTGGGGAATCTTCTTTAATCTTTCCTGCTAACGCATTTCGAGGCACATATTCCATGGGAGGGTCTAAAAATAGTAAGGTTGTAGCAAAAATTATCACTGTCTCTTAGGCTACTAAGAGGTCCATGCAAAACCCACAGTGGAATCGGGTCTTTTCAAAGTTATCTGATTCTTATCTAAGCATAATGCAAAACCTATCAAAAGACAATCTTATATGATTAGACCACTACCCAAAAAAATACCATATCCTTGGTGGTATGTTGGTTCCAAATTCTTTTAGTATCACCATGTTCTTGGACATGATACCAAGTGTTATATTCATTTTCAACATTTAGTCCAAGATCATATAGATAACGGTGCTATCTAGGTTGTTGAATGTAAATAGAAGTCTAACAAGTTTATTTTAAAACCAACAATGAGCTCCAAATCTACATCAACCCTTTCTTTCCTCATTCATCAAACTCATCTCTGCATCATCATATCTTGAGCCAAGTGGTTGCCCATTTGTTAACATGGTCCCGACCCCTAGCCAAAAGACACAACTTTCGATGATGTCTTCTATTCTTGCAACTACACATAGTGTAGGCAAATGAAAGATGTCTATGTTGTCTAAGTATATAGTCTATCCTCCCTTCAATCTTTTGATCTTGGTCAATATCCTTTTTCCTACTTGGTACAGTAAAGGTAGGGGTTCACCTTGAACTCGCTCATAACCTTTGGCTCCTACATCACACTCTCCAATGACACCCATTGTTCCTTCAACTACTCCTAAATATAGAAGAGGAAGGGAACTCGTAACTATGTTTGTAGGACCTATTTTAGTAACACCTACTTCTCCATCGGTTGGGCCTTCTCCTTTTTTGACAATGGTTCTAAAGGCCTCTCCTATGGAGCATGATACCATTGAGCCTTCTTAGGTTTTTATACCCAGATCTTATTTATGTGAGAACCAACTTGCATGTGAGCATAAGAATCATCAATGGATGATGGCCAACGAGAGTGAGGATAACTTGAAGGGTGTAGGTGAGTCATCGATCTCTACCCCTGCTCTTGCTATTTTTGTGCATACTCCTAATCCTATTGCTTCTTCTACCTCTATGCATGCTCGATCTTTCATGTTTTTGTTGGAGCTTCTTTAGGGACTATTGATGAACCTCACCCCAAAAGGGTATAGGAATTTATTTCTCCCTCCTTTGAGCCACCCCTTATCATCATTGCTCTTGATGTTCGTCCATTCTCCTAGCAGCCTATTGACATGCGACATACACAGGTGGTGTCTAGTGCGACCTTATCAACTCTTCTTTATTTGAAGCCTCCTTCGCATCAGATCTTCTTAAGGTACTCAAGCCCTCTATGATTGATCAAAGGCCTTCACCTCTGCAAAAACCTTGCCTCGTGCCTAAGTTTCATCATTGGAAGAAATCTTTTTTGACCTCTATTTCTATTTCTCTGTTTGTTTTGATGCTTGTTTCTCTATCTGTATCTTTTTGCATTGTTGAGAAGGGTCCACCTTCTTTGGAGTTTTTCTTCGCCCCTATTCCAAACATCAATGGCCTGACTCTTTCTTCACTACCTCAAGTCGAGTCACTTGCCTCTTTATTTTAGGGGCTTTTTTTTACCTTTAGAGGATATCCTAATGTTATCTATGATATTCACACGATCATTGACCTTGGTCTCTTAGGAACTTTTGGATGAGAATGTAGATGTTGCATCATCCTTGGCTCTTGCTACTGGTGTTGCACCTGGTACTACCCTCACAATCGTCCCTCTAAGATTTTGGCCTCCCTCCCCATATGATCAATATTAGGAGGATGATGATCTGTTAATGAAAAACTTGTAGGATATTACCTCTATTGTCTTGTAGATTAGGGTGTGTCTGTTTATGTTCCTCCATATTTGTTTTATTTGTTTTGTACCCCTCACAAGAACACAAGATACTCCATTGGTTCTTGAAAACAAGGCATGGTGACTATCCATATTTTTGTGCTCCTTTAAAGGACCCAAGTCACTATGTTTATCTATCATAACTTTCTTCCATTTGTTAATCACCCTTCTTCTATTTGTTGTATCTTGATTTTTGACATTTAAGGATGATGCAAAGCATTGGTAGCATTTAGGCTCTCCTCCTTGTTGACCAATTTTTTTATTTTATCTTTATCTTTGTGTGCCTTCTTTAGATTTGCACACTTCAAAACCATGATGAGTAAGTCATATGCAGCCATATGCATTATTTAAATTCCATTGTTGTGAGTAATTTTGATGCCAAATTATCAAATCTCTTTCTCTTTGTTTCTTGTTGATGTTGTGGGTCTTAAGTGTCATTTGTTGTAAGGTGGAATTTCACCAAAATATCTTGTTATGCTAAGCTAAGACAACATCTCTTCTCTTTATAATAACAAGTGTTCCATGCATACCATTGTAAGGGGTTGCTATCATATCTCTACATTTCTACATATTTGCATTTGCATCTTATATTATTTATCTAATGATCTTATTATCTTTTGCCTTCGTGGGGAATAATCTACTTGATCTTATTATCTTTTTCCTTTGTGGCGGCTAATCTACTTGATCTTATTACATTTTGCCTTTGTGGGTGCCAATCCACTTGATCTTATTATCTATTATCTTTTTAGGAGCCAATTCACTTGATCTTTTGACCTTTGTGGGGGCCAAACCACTAATCAATCTATGATCACCCTGATCATGTAGTCAAACTAATTAATAATGAGTTTGCAAATTGAATTTCATTACATGTCTGAGTTGTCAATAGCCTTGTCTAGATTTTTAATAGAATGTTTAATTTGTAATACTATGTCAAGTCGATTTGCAACAAGAAGAATGCCATAGTTATGTTTCTGTCTAAGAATCACTAAGTGAAAGAATAAATGGGGTCGATAGACTATAGGATCATATAGAATTGATATGTATCATGTATTGTGACAACTAATATGTCTTGTATCTATATCACGTATCATAACATTTGATATGGCTAAAATCTATATCATTCTTTGTAACAACCAATATGTCTAGAATCTATATCATGTATTGTTAATAGCCAATAAAGCTAGAATGTAATCTTGGTCTGAAAAATGAATCATGGATTATGATAAATGTGTAAAGAAGACAAGATTAAAGGAGACTATGCAAGTATGCATGTATGTTTAAAAATTCAAATACACACACATTTGCATTGTGCCAATCATGGTGTAACATCATAAAATTGTGACCCTTGCAATGTTGATCGTGTTTTAGGTCCTCACCCTAGCAACTATATCTCCATACACAATTGGGACCCCTCTTGGCATCATTATTCTAGATCTCCTCTTGTTTCAGCCCTTGTGTCACCTTGTGACCCTATCCAGGCCCCAAAATAAATCAGGACAGGAGCATGGCACCCCTGTCCCCCTTGCACAGGGGCATGGCTCCAATGTCCTCCCTCTTTGGGTGGCCCTAAAATTGGTCCATTTGACCCTTGACCCTATTTTTTTGTTTGGGATTTAATTTCCCTTATATCAGCCTTTGGTAAGAGGAAAATTAACCCTCCAAGGCAAGTATAAAAGGGAATCTTGTCCTCTCATTTGCATAAGCAAAAATTAGGTAAACAAGCGAAAGGTCTCCATTATCGTCATCAAGCATTTAAGTGTTCAAGTCTTCAAGCATTCATCAAGCCTTCTTATTCTTCATATGTCTTCTTCACTCATCCATTGGAGAAACATTACAACATTCATTTGCAAGCCTGTGTGTGTTTTAGCATTTTGCCATGTTACATTCCATTTCATGCAATACTTGTGATTACATTCAACAAGTCAACTCTTCTACTTACAAAATAGGGAAAATTACATTCCAACACTTGCAATACACTTAGCATTCACATCTTATTTCCCTTGGATTTGGATCTAGTGGATTCAACCCCTCTTTTGAATGTAAAGTTCATTTTTGCATTAAGTGAAAATCATCCTAGTGGTTTCCTTTCTCTCTCCTAGGTGGGGAACCACTAGGATCCAGTTTTCCACTTTACATTTTGGTGAACCCGACATCTTACATATTAATTTTGATTCTTATTATTAGATCTGAATAATTGTAATTTGAATTTCAAATTTTCATTTCCAAGTTTGATCTTTTTGCAAATTTTAGAGGTTAATTGCATAGAAACCCTAATTTTTCATTTTGAGGAAATTAAGCTTGTGAAGTATAGCATTTTAGTTGCTTGTTTTAGATCTGATTTCTATTTCACAATTGTAATTTAAATCTATCTTTTCATTCAAAAAGTTAAGTGGTTAAACAATACAACCCTAATTTTTAAGAATCTCCTATTTCAACCTTTGATTGCTAATTTGATCTATCTAGATATCTCCAAATCAGCTATTTTTTTGGATTCTGCAATAAAATCATAGTTTCTATCATCCTTGAAAATTTCAAAAAAAGTTGGTCGGACCATGCATAACTTACACACGACCTCTAGCTTTTTCTCAAAATTTCGAGAGTCGAAAGTGACTACATTTTTCTTCTTAAATCCATGAAATTGGCATACTTTTATCAATTGTAACACCTCTTAAGGTAAAAAAAATTCAAATTTCTACACTCTCAACTTTTAAATTAATATTCATAAAAAGGTCCTAATTTTAGATCTTCTTTTTCAGCAAATTAAGATTGTAATTAAGAGAGTTTCAATGGCAATCAATGGATTAGATTTATTTTCTATGTCACATATGATTATGTTGGTTTTAACATATATTTATTACAATCATGTGTTGGATAATGGCTTCTTTCGCTTCATGTTGCTTCTTTTCATTCATAGCACTTGGTCATATTGTGTTGTTAGGATTTCAAAGTTATTTCCTTCTCAATTTGATCTCAAAGATTTCATGTATCATTTATCCTGTATTAGGGTGATGTTATTAACAAAATGGATTTCATATGTTAATCACCTTAAGGCTTTCGTAGATCCCAATCTTAGAGATCCTAATCCTTGTACCTCTCCTAGGGTATCTTGTATGCATGATATGAGAACTAATTCTTCAACCAATGATCTTTTAAAAGAGAGCAAGCATTGGAAAGCAACATGGGCCCATCTTCTTCTCATACATATACCCTTGAGCAAGGAGGGCAAAATCAAAATATTAACATTCTTACATCCTTGGACCCTCCTTATTCTCCTAGGACCTATCTTCAACATCAAGATATATGTGGAGAGGATGATGTTATGAATTTTCTTAACGATATTTCTCCTCACATAGAAATAAGTAAAAATGAGCCTTTAGATGATGAAGATGTTCATTCCCAATCTCCCGAAAAGGATAAGCATAATGAAACAAAGGAGAGTATCCCTTCACATAATATTCATTCTTCATCTACAAATCCTTTATTCCCCCTTACACATCATGATCCTATTCCCCCACCTAGTCATTTGTAACATTATTATAGTCGTGGAATTCATATAATAACAAAACAGGGTTTTAGAGGACAAGGACTTGGGAATTTTAAACAAGGAATTCATGTCCCTATAAACCCTCCCACACAACTTACTACAGAAGTCCTAGGAAATGAGACTCATCTCCCCATGGATGAACTCCTTAGGCTACAAAATTTTCAAAATCATCTCCAAAGACAACAAATCATAAGAGCCTGCAAGAATGCTTCTTCTTCAAAACGTCTTTTTTGCTCATTTCATAAAACCCATGATCACAATGCCAATGATTGCCTTCATTTTCAAAAATCTATTCAAGAAGGCATAGATAATGGAAAAATTAGAATTGTGGATAATGATCCTTCTTCTTCTAACATTTTTTCTCCTCCATGTCAGGAAGACAAATTAAAACATATTTATCATCCTGAAAGACTAGCTACAAGAATCTATTGGAGATTGAAATATGATAAGAACATTTCCTTTCCTCCTAAAAAGCAGAACAACAATCTTGAGTAAGTGAAAGGTGATGAATATTGTATTTTTCATGATTCATATTCACATTCTCTTGGAAAATGTCATGCATTTAAGCAATTTATTCAAAAGCAATATGATCTTGCACTAATTTGTCTTACAATAGATCTAGTTGTATTTCTTGGTAAAAACATAGTACCTTAGAACTTCTTTTCTCTTCATATTTCTCTTCACCCTATGGCATAAGTAGACAACTTAATCGAGGGATCTTTATCATTTGTGGTGGTGTTATTTCAATTTTAAATACCTTGGGGTAGCAATATGAAGGTCACTTTCCTTCTTCTTTCTATGGATTTATCTCTCTCTTTGTGCATTATTTGTTATTATATCTCCTTTCTTGCATAAAGTTATTCTTATTTGAACATATAATTGCTCCTTGGTTTTCCTCTTTGCTTGGAGAGGAGCATCTTTAATGAGTAATCCACTTCTTCTCTTGCCTTCATTCTCTTGGAAAACTTACCTCTTCTATGGTTTTAGTTATTCACAAGTATGATGTGCCCCCTAGCATAAAGTGATCTCTTGTGAAGTACATGTCCCTTCCTTGAGAGAATTTGTTCCATTAGGAAGGGATATTGCTTGAAAATAATAACCATTAGAAGATGTGTAACGCTTCTCCTTGTTCTTCTCACTTGGGGGCCAAGGATTTCACTCATTTATTTTTCTTTATATCTCATTTATCATTATTTCTCTTAGGGGCTGCATTTTTCATATGTGATTATCATTTCTTACAATGGTATGTTCTTATGACTAATCCCCCTTGGGGGATATTTCATGCTCTTTCTCTCTTCTCTTAGAAGATTACCACTTCTTGAGACTTGTATTTTACATATACTAGTGTCTTTTCTTGCATGCGTTTATTGTGCAATTTCTTATGTTTAATCTCTCTCTAGAATATTGTGTAAGCTCTTCTCATTGTCCCTATACTTGGGGGGCAATGATCTCTCTCTCTCTCTCTAAGGATCCACACTTTATTATGTTGTGGATGGTGAGAGTTTTATTACTTGATGAAATTTTTGTTGTTTTCTCAAGGGTTCTCTCTTATAAAAGAGGTGTAAGTCCTTGAATATAACCTCTTCACACTTGGTAATGTACATCTATAATGAATTCACCCATCCCCATTGGGATAAAAGTGATTCATCCTTCATCAAGAATCCCTTTAACCTAGCAATAGGAGGAAAGATTGAATTCTTGTTCTCTTTTGCGCTTCATTCTAGAAGATGTTATATTTGTCTAAGACAACTCCTCTTGTAGGTAGATGTCTTTTGAGAAAATATCTCTTCCCCTCTGAGGATCTCCTTTACACTTATAGCAAGATGTCTCTTTTCAACTATCTTATCCTTGCTTGAAGAGTATTCCATCTCCTACTTGGATTTATGATGTTGTTGTATGTTGGATATATTCTTGGTGTTGAAGGAAGGTATCCTTGTTCTACTTTCCTTAAGATATCAACATTGAACTAGATTGACATCTTAAGGGGGGGCACCCACACTACTCCTTTTGTATTATATTTCTCTCGCACATTGTATCTTTTATATAGTGGGTCATTCTAGGAACTAGAGGGTATCCTTTTAGAGAGAGATGTCACCACTTTTTCTCCTATATGGTGGGTCATTCTCAAAACTAGAGGACAACCTCTTAGAGTGAGATATCGTTGCTTTTCTCTTATACAGTGGGTCATTCTTGAAACCAGAGGGAAATGTCTTAGAGAGACATTTTTCCACTTTTTTCTCTTATACAGTGGGTCATTCTTAGAACCAAAATGTAGCCTCTTAGAGAGATATGTTGCCACTTTTCTCTTATACAATGGGTCATTCTCAGAACCAGAGGGAAGCCTCTTAGAGTGAGATGTCACCACTTTTCTCTTATGCAGGGTGATTATTCTTGGAACCAAAGCATAGTCTCTTAGAGAGAGATGTCATGCCTTTCTTGATATTTGCACTATACATCTTATACAGGTTGTAGCATACTCGAGAATAGACTCCTATGACGATCTTTAAACCTCACTTTCATACACGTGCACGAGGTTGAGTGGAACTAACGGTGTTCTCACTCTCCTCCCTTGCATGGATCACCTAGATAGAATCTAGGGGCTAGTTTTCTATGTCCTTTTTTCTCTATGGATCACCTAGTTCTAGGGGTGAGATGTCCATGGTTCCTTTTGTTTTCCTTTCTTATCATGGATCACCAAAGTGTGTATTCATGTTCTCTCTCTTCTTCCTCTCATGAACTCATAGTTTTACTATTGATGATTCATGGATGATGTCAAATTTTCTCTTTTATGTGATAGAGTCCTATGAGGTGCTTCAAACCTCACTTGCACACACGTACACGAGGTTGAGTGGAACTAACATTGTTATCATTCTCCTCCCTTGCATGGATCACCTAGACAAAATCTAGGGGCTAGTTTTCCATGTCCTATTTTCTCCATGCATCACCTAATTCTAGGGGTGAGATGTCCATGGTTTGTTTTGTTCTCCTTTCTTCTCATGGATCACCAAAGTGTGTATTCATGATCTCTCTCTTCTTCCTCTCATGAACTCATAGTTTTACTATTGATGGTTCATACATGATGCCAACTTTTCTCTTTTATGTGATTATTGGTGTTTATGTGATGGAATTTCTCTTTGTGTTTCAATTAGTTGATTGAGACATTTGAGTATCCAAGAATCTTCAGCTAGTTGATTTGTGGTCTTATGTTTTTTTTTTGTCATGTGTCTTTTGTGCTTTGTCTTGTTTTGTTTGTCTTGCATTCTCTTGCATATTTTTGAGTGAGTTCAGATCCTAAGATTGGGGGATTTGTTCCTCAAGATTTGTGATGTCTTATACTCCTTGCGGTATTACTCCACATCTCTCATCTTCATCTTTATCATTCTTCTACTTTACTGGCAGTATTGGCATAATACATACTCCTCCTAAAGTGGGGGCAAAATGTAGGTCATAAAATTGTGACCCTTGCAATTTTGACCGTGTTTTAGGTCCTCACCCTAATGACTATACCTCCCTACACAATTAGGATCCCTCTCTACATCACTCTTCTATATCTCCTCCTGTTTCAGCCCTTGTGTCACCTTGTGACCCTGTCCAGGCCCCAAAATAGGATAGGATAGGGGCATGGAACTCCTTTCCCCCTTGGACAAGGGTGTGATGCCCCTGACCTCCCTCTTTGGGTGGCCCTAAAATGGGTCCATCTGAGCCTTGGCCCCAATTTTCTCTTTGGGATTCAATTTCCCCTATGTCGACCTTTGGTAAGAGGAAACTTAACCCTCCAAGGTGATTATAAAAGGGAATCTTGTCCGATAATTTGCAGAAGAAAAATTTAGGTAAACAAGAATAAGGTCTCCATTATAGTCATCAAGAATTCAAGTGTTCAAGTCTTTAAGCATTCATCAAGCCTTCTTCTTCTTTATATGTCTTCTTCACTCATCCATTGGAGCAACATTACAACATTCATTTGCAAGAATGTGTGTGTGTTAGGGTTTTGTCATGTTACATGCCATTTCATACAATACTTATGATTACATTCAAGAAACAAAGCAACCATCATCAATGAATTGTAGATCTACAAGGTATACATTTCCATTATTCACATTTAAGCATTTGCAATTACTTTATTTCAAAGGTTGATTCCTCAACTAGGGTTTAACTAAGGTAAACCCCTATCCACAACCCTTCTTCCCTTATTTTTTGTGTGCAAGTTGTAAGTGTGTGGCTGTAATTACAAATTTAGGCTTCACTTGCAGAGATGGAAAAACCCTTTTCGACTTGCGAGATTTTCGGAGGACCATGTGCAACTTATACACAGTCCCAATGATTTTTCTCCAAATCTATAGGGCAAGTCCATATCATTATAAATACCTCAGATCCAAAGTTAGAGCGCAATCCTGAATCAGTAGCTCCTTATTTCACCCATTTTGCCTTCATTTTCTACATAGTCAACAAGTCAACTCTTCTACTTACAAAATAGGGCAAATTACATTTCAACACATGCAATCCACTTAACATTCACATCCTTATTTTCCTTGTATTTGGATCTAATGGATTCAAACCCTCTTTTGAATGTAAAGTTCTTTTTTGCATGAAGTGAAAATCATCCTAGTTGTTTCCTATCTCTCTCCTAGGTAGGGAACCCGTAGGATCCAATTTTCCACTTTACACATGGAAAGAGACACATGCTTGTATATGTGTACATGCATGGATGAAGACACATGTACACATTCATTATTCCAAGCTATAAATATATGGATACATTAATATCAATTTAGAAGAATACCTTAGTGTCATGAAGAGAGTAAAACCTCTTAAACTATATTATACTTACATAATGCTTAATTATGCATTGAATCAAAAGGTTTACTTAATACATCCTTGAGTCTAGAGTAGTCTCCTTTGAGTAGTAGACAAAATGTAATTAGCATGTCACAGTGGTTAAACTAACTATTCTAGTCAACCAAACTTGAGTTAATGATGAACAAGTCTATTATGGTTGTAAACATTGACAACACATATAAACCTTGGCCAAGGTGACACAAAGTTTTGCATGCGTCCATCAATTCAAATGAAATAGATACACTTCCTAGTCAAAAGTTTGTACTAGTTAGGAAGTACCTATAATGTGTGACTGACTAGAGTCATGTAGGTTCTAAACACCTAGATCAAATTGCAATGAGACCTAGTCTTGTGTCTGCACCCTCATGAAGGATAGGGCCAGTTTTATAACTAATGTGTGTAGGGGACTGCAATGTCTGTGGTTGGAGGTAAAGCACCTTGATGATTCTTGCCCTCTTGTAAAAATTAAGTAGAGCCTTGCATGAGATTCTAGATTAGAAATTAAATCATTAGTAAATTCTAACCCTCTCTTCTACTTAATATATTTAATTTTATGAAAAGATAAAAGTACAATTATTTTTATTATTTATAATTTTTATGCAATTGAAGATAGATTACATTTCTATTTTAGTTTTAGAATAATTTGAAAAGTTACAAAACTTATGATAAATGTTAGTGTGGTATCTTATTATTTGTGGAATTAAATGTATATTTCCCTAGTTTTTAATTTTGATTCAATTAGCATGTTACACAACTACTATATTTTGGACTTATCGATGCTCGCTTTGATACCAACTCCAAAGAGTCTCATTCAAGATCCATTCTTATCATGCCAAAGTGTTGAATCCTTTCAATAATCCCTCATGCATATTCAAATTCCCACCCCTTGTGAAGAGGATAACCCAAAATTAGAAGAAATGAGTCCAGAAATAAATCAAGATCAAGAACAAACCCTTTCATCTAATCCAATTTTTTATCAAGATCCCACTTGTCAAGAGTCTTATGATCCCCTAATATTTTTTTATTCCATCCAAGATGATTACATTCCATATACAAATCATGGTGTCTTTCCAAGTCCCATTCAACATCTACTTCCTAAGGAAGATCATGGTATCCCTTCTATCCGCTCCAATGATCCAATTCAAAATCAAGAGCAAAGCACAAAATCTGATGGTCCTCTTCCAAGTCAAGATCAAAGTATCTCTTCTTCTAAATCTAAGATTACATAGTCCTTATCCTCCAAAACCATTCTAGGTCCTTTTATTCCAAAATCAAAGCCTTCTTCTCTTCCATCCATATTAGGACCCTATGTGCCTCCATCCACGATCCATATGATCCCTAGCTTACAATCGAATTACCCTGTCATAAATCAAGATCAACAAATTCATACATCTTTGAGCACCTTCCAACCATATACCTACATCAACCTATTCAAAAGAGCTCCATATCATTCCTATTCATCCATGAAACCCTTTCCCTTTGGAAGCAATTTGGATGCCAAGCATAAAATCCATAAGTCCAAAATTCCATATCCATTAAAAGATCAACATATTCCATCTAAAAGACATGTCAATTCAAAGAAAAATCTGATCCAAAAGAGAAAATAAATATCCAAAAGGCTACAAATTCCCATTAAATAAAAAGAAAAATAAAAAACTATGTGGGTTCCTAAGTCACTCATAGAAGAAATGCATTCCAAAGAACTAGAAAGAAAGAAAAACTAAAATCAATGTGGATTTCCATAAAAGTATTGCACCCCAAAGTAAAAAACAAAATTGGCATCCAGGCTTTCTATTCCAGTAGATTCCTTCAATTGTCCATATACACATCTCCCACTTTCCAAATCTATTCTTCCTTCATCCATTTTGGGTCCATATGTCCTCAATTATACATCCACTCCTCCATCAAAATCTCAAAATCCAAAATTCACTTGTCCTCTATCACTCCACAACCTATCAAGGTATGTGCCAACGTTTATCTTGAAGACATTTCCACCTATCCTTGTAAAACTCTTCCAACATCCTATCTATTATCCAACACCTACTTTCCATCATTTCATCCCTCCCATCCAATCCTTTGCATAAATCCTTCATCTATGAAATAAACGTTTGCATCATTTTGTCACATGCTCACTCATGCTCAATCTTATGTTCAATCTATTTCCTAGATATATATTCATGAAACACTTTACAGTCCAAGGTTGTTCCTCTTTAACATTATCTTTTGGTTGGGATGTGTACTCGATCCAAAAAGAGAATCACTTTTTGTATCTTGATACCAACATATTTTTATTACTATATTTCATACACTTAATCAATTGCTCTAAATCATTATGATATCTTCGATGAAGACATGATTAGTGAAAAATCTAAAATCCTGCTTCAGCACCACTATAATTCTCTAGCACATATGAGCTTCATTTCTTACAAGACAATGCAAAAAATAATCCATGACAAGAGAAAAAGAAATATCAAAAGATCAAAACAAAAGCATGAGCAAGAAAAGAAATATCAAGAAAAGAAAAGCAAAAAAATGCAATATCAAAATGCTTGGCTTTGGGAACATGCAAGAAACTCCATCGGGGCTATGGACGCCTAGATGGAAATGGAGAAATATTCATGAGATTATAGTGATAACCTCATCAGAGCTATAGAAACTTGCAAGCAACAAGGTTCTATCCAGGATGCTTTTGAAGTCAGAATAACTCGCATAGCTAGTCATGCTGGATTGTAAAGATTACAATGATCATATGACTTGGAATAAACCCATTTGCACACACAGGGCTAATAAAAGACTAAGTAACTTGATCTAGTTTGGGATTCTTCTTCCCTTTTGAGTATGCTTACTAGTCACTAGATGTGTTCGGTTGAATTTTCTAGAGGTTCTAAGTGTGGGTTGAGTGTCTATATTTGAAATGTTGAGGAACACTTATTCAAGAAACGCTAGATGTTGTGATGATCTCACATATCACCCTTTTGCAAATGGATACCTCTATCCGTCAAAATTGGTCAATTGCTATATCTTCTACATATTAATAATTTTCTCTAAGTCATTATAAATACCTAGTTGATCGCGTGGCTAGTGAAAAATCTAAAATCCTACTTCAAAGTCATTGTAATTGTCACACCCATGCAATTTTCATTACTTACAAAGCCAATGCAAGAACAAAATCAAAGATGCCTAACAATATATCAAAATATCGAGGCAAAAATAATGAGAAATAAAAAGAATATCAAGCAAAGGATTACACTGAATATCAAAATATTGGCTATGGAAACATATGACTCACTCCATCAGGGCTATGAAAGCTCGTTGGAAATGAAACAATATTCAGGAGATTACAATGATAACCTCGTCAGGGTTATAAATGTCTGCTGACAATGAGGCTCTATCCAGGATGCTTTTGGAGTTAGGATAACTCACGTAGCTAGTCAAGTAGGATTCTAAGGATCTCTAATGGTCACAAGAAATAGAAAGAATTCAAGTGCACACACATAGGCACTTGTAGACCATAGTCTCAAGAGTTAATGAAGGAGTTTTTAGCATCTCCATTTTCAAATCATAGTCACCTAGTGTGCTAAATTGAGTCTTCCAAAGGTTGTTGAGAATGGAATAGGTCCTTATCTCTTAAACGTTTTACTTCAACTTTATTAGTGTATAACAATGTTATGAAGTCACATAATTGCCCTTGTCTGAATATGCATTTCATTTATCATTCTACTTTGCATAATAAAAGCGGTCATGTTGTGCTAGTCATCATCATGTCAAGTATTTATCCTGCATGAAAAGTATGCATGACTCATTGCCTGCATCGTATGGATCCACAAACTAGGGCAAGTCCTGAAAAAACCCTAAAAATAAAAAAAGTCCTAAATATATCAATAAAAAATAATAAAAAAGTCTTGAAAAAATGAAACAAAAAGATTATAAAAAAATCCTAAAAAAATCAAACAAAAACATTAAAAAATGCCTTGAAAATACTTAAAAATTGAAAAATATCCTTAAAAATCCAAAAAAAAATTGAATATGATCCTAAAGAAATCTTTAAAAATATCCAAAAAAATGAAATATGATCATGAAAAAAAATAAAAAAATAAAAAAATAAAAAAATGTCCTTAAAAAATTTTAAAAAACTGAATATAATCCTGAAGAAATCGTAAAAAACTTATAAAAGATAAAAAAGAATCAAATATGATCCTGAAAAAACTTAAAAATAAAAAAATGTCCTTAAAAAATCTGAAAAAATTGAATATGATATTTGAAGAAATCATAAAAATAAAAAACTTAAAAATCAAAGCAAAAAATTATCCCTTGTAGATCGAATACCCAAGCAGATACAAAGCAAGCATAGACCATCCATCAAATCAAATCAACAATAGACAATCTCTTAAATTCTATAATCAAATTGATCACATGTCTTGTTAATTAGTCCATCGATCAAACTCTATCAAACATCAACATGTCTTATACAGGGAAGGGTACACTCGAAATTAGACAGATCAGTCTTAGATGGGGTATTCACTCTCTGGAACGAGACATTATCAACCATCACATCAAGCAATCAAAAACAAAGACATAGATCATTATGGCTACTGGAATTTGTCCTAGTTAGTCTTATCTTTATAAATTGATGACAGGCCATGTTTCATCTCTCAAAATAAAAAAGCAAATAATGTCCCAAAAAAATATAAAAAAATAAAAAAAATCAAATAAGATCCTGAAAAAATCCAAAAAATATAAAACAATCTTTCAAAATCCAAAAATAAATTCAAATATGATCTTGAAAAAATTCAAAAAAAAAAAAAAAATCTTGCAAAGATTTTAAAAAATCAAATAAACCCTGAAAACCTTAAAAATCAAAATCAAAAATCAAAAACCCAAAAACAATCCATCAATCACAATTTAGAATAAATTATCCTTTGCAAAGACAAACATTTGAGCAAAAACAACATCATGCAAAACATTGAGCTTAACAAATAATACATCAATAGACAAACAACCAAGCTAGATTACAACTTAATCAATCAATTGCCTATCAGTTTTTAGCATCCTTATCAAACAAATTGCCTTTACGGATACATCATTCCTAAAACAAGCACCCTATCATATATCATGTCCTAACAGATACATCTTTCATACAATGGGCATCCTCTCGAACAATCATCCTATCAAGAAACACTTATCCCTGGCAATAAGATCAGTCTGGCTATTGACTTGTTTGGTCAAGTTAGTATTATCTTTTATTTATTTATCTTTATCGATTTATGACAGGTCATGTTCCTATGCTACTTGAGGATGTCCGGAGGTGACTAGAGGAGTTGGGATGGTTGATGGTATTTTTCTTTGTTTTTTGTTTGTGATGTGAACCGATGAAGTTCTGGGGCAATGGTACTCTAGGTGTCTGTGTTGGTATGTGTAGACACCTAAAATTGTCATGTCTAATTAAATAAATATTTTATTTATTTAATTATCTAAGCCTAATTCTTCTATTAATGAAATAAATCTTTATTTATTTAATTAATTCATTTATCCTCTTCTAGCCTTATTTCTCATTTAAATAAATACATTTATTTATTTAAATTATCCTTTTCCTAAATTAAATAAATATTCTTATTTATTTAATTATCCCACTTCTACTATTAATTAAATAAATCTTTATTTATTTAATTAATTCATTAATCTTTTTCTACACATGACACATGTCATTCATCCCTTAATTCATACACTACCTACCCCTTTCATTATTTTACTATTTCTTCTACCTACCCTCTAATCCTAGCCGACCTCTCTTTTTACACCTCTCAATCTTAACCCTCCATTTCATATTGTGTCTTCTATATAAGGAGATGCTTTCCTCATTATCAAACCCTAATCATTCTATGCATTCTAATCACTCATCCTAATTGATAATTTGGAGGACTTGACTACACTACGGTCCTACTTGCAACCACATTCCGGTCTTTGTTGAGCTCTTGTGCACATAAAATCTGAGAGCAAATATATCAAGCAAGATCAATGGAGATAGGAAGAATGGAGATCAAAACCCTATTGGACATGTGATGGTACAATCTTTGTGATTTCTTGTGATTTGCATTGTCTTAGGTAATCTTCATATGTTATGGTGGATTTTTGTTATTGTTAGGCTAGGGTTTTGTGGTTGAATCAAGTTAGCCTTTCAATCTTGTTATTATTGTTATCCATTTTCACCGTACACATTTTGGCACGCCCGGTGGGACTCTTGTCCCTTTGCATTTAACCTCCTTGTTGCAGATCTTGTGTTTTGAAGTTGCAGATCGGACATTTTCGGCAACATTTTGGTATTTTCGCGTCTGCGCACTTTCGGATCATGTTTTTGATTTTCAGGCACGTCTGTGACAACTTTATCCGCGTCTGTGTTTCGTCAAGATTTCGTTTTGCAGGTTCCGGGATAGGCACGTCTATGTCTTTTCTATTCGCGTATGTGTTACGTTTGCGCGTCTGGGTTACATAAGCGTGTCTGTGTCTCATTAACCAGCGTCTGTTTCGGAAAGGGGCGTCTGTGATTTTTAGGCGCGTCTATGCATCACAGAACCGCGTTTGTGTTATCCAGACGCATCTGTGTGGAGGGTAACAGCGTCTGTGTTTTTACTGTTTCAGAATTTTGAAGTTTTTTTTTCATTGATTCAATTTTTGGATTTTTTGTACTTAGGGTTTCAGATCTGGTTTATTTTGAGACTAACACTTGCAGATCTAGCTAACTAAGTTGGTGCAGCTTGTCTTGGAAGCAAAAACGTTTTATTGAAGGCCCCTATGTCACAAAGTCTTTTGGGTTTTTAAAATGTACCTAACTTGTGTGTTTTGCAGGAAGGGGTGATTATGTCAAACAACCCAAACTACTAACAACTTTTGTTGCAGGGCCTTGGCTAGAGTTTTGAGTTTTTATTGTGTGCCTTGTTTTCATAGACTAGCAAACACTTCCATTGGTGCACTAAAATTGAATCATTGTCTTTTGTGTTTTGAGCAATAGGCTCTTTTTGTTTAATCTTTAGAGGGCCTGTCTTCCCGTGTGGTCATTAGGACTACTAGTGAGAAGAGAACGACCCAAGTGGTAGCGAGGAAAACCCACCTCATCCGAACCACTATAATCAAATGTATTCATGGTGAAAACTATGAATAACGTATGCTGATTAGTTCATACCGACACTATGTCTCCCCATAAACCCGTTTGATCAAATTTATTTGATCAGTTGTAGGGCATAACCCCTACCGGCTGGGAGCCTTCTGTATTTACAGAGCTGAAAGTGCCGCATGTATGGCCACACGAGCGGATGCCCTTACTAGCACCATTTTGTTTTAGAGGCCCAAATCCTTCTAGTTGTTGGGGCAGGAGGTCGGACCTCTGGTAGCGGCCCACACACATACGGTTCTTAGTAGAGATACAAAGTTCGCCATGGGGATTTTTCATGGGGACTGATGCTTGGCTGACCCGAGAAGTGAGTGCCGAGGGTGGAGCCAGTGAGGTCAAGCATCTAAGTATCCGCTCTGAATAGCGTAGCCTCGGGGGTAAAACCCTATGTGGGATCAACAACTATTGTCTTAGCCAGCCATAAGAATTGTGCTTGACTTATGTTAAACATTCAAACATTCAAGACCAAACAACAAAACATTGTGTCTTTTGTGTCTTCAAGTGTATGCAAAACATTTTACATCAAACAACACACTTTTTTTTGGAGTCATTTTGGAGTCTAAACACTAGCAAACATTGAGTCCTCATCAACATTGTGTCCTCTTGTCATGAAAAATAGTCAAACAGTCAGATTTGGTCACAACAAAACAACTTCACAGATTGGAAAAATTGCACGAAGTTTACAGAAACGCGTCTGTGTCTATTTTAACCGCGTTTGTGTTGTCTAAGTGCGTTTGTGAAAGGCAGAATAGCGTCTGTGTGTCTAGAGGCGTCTGTGTCGAACAGAGACACGTCTGTGTCTGGAAAGCGCGTCTGTGAAGTATACAGTCGCGTCTGTGTCCAGAATTGCAAAAACCTTTACAGTCCAGCAAACATAAACAAGAAAATCGCAGAAGCGCGTCTGGGTTAAACATAGTAGCGTCTGTGTCAGGAAACCGCGTCTGTGAAGGATACAGTCGCGTCTGTGTTCAAAAATTGCAAAAAATAAAAAATAAAAAAATTCAGAGTCCAACAAACAAGAGAAATCAGTTTCGGAATACTTGAGCTTCCTAGGTTGTTTCTTCAGGTTTCATCTAGCATTCAACCTATCTCTGGGTCTCATACAGTCCATCATTGCTTCACATCTCATTTTACATTCATACTTGTCTAAACTTGAGTCAAAAGGTCACTTGCTTGTCCTCATCATACTTTGTCAATACACTACATACAACAACACTTTGCTAAGTGGTCCCTCATCAAGGTTTCTTACCTTTGGGTCTCATTTGGTCTTACTTAGGGTCAAGGTCAGCTTACCTCATCAAGAGAAACTATCCTCTCTTTGGAAGTCACACCTACTCTACTACTTACATACTTGGTCTTACACTTTGGACATTGCAAGTAAATTTCAGACTCATTTACACTCCATACAACTCTTGGTCTTCCATACTCTTGCCATTTTTCATCTAGTCTTACACATCTTGGTCAAACACCTAGTTCATGGTTGAAACCCGTCTTCAAAAATCTAGGAGAGAAACTCAAGAAGCTCAAGAGTCCGCAAACATGAGTTCTTATGAGTATGACAATGATATCTTTTTCAATACCGATCACACTACATTACCTGACATGGAGGCTTATAGAAACATTACAAATGTTGAGAACATGGACACTCTAAACAACAATGCTACACACAATGACAATTTGGACAACTTATCAATACATTCAGCAGATGTGGAAGAATCCATTATGAATCCCCATTTCAATCGACTGATTGAGGAGATAATGAGGAGGGATAGACAATACTTCTTACACATGATGGCACAAAGTAGAGCCAAGATACCTCATGATTTTGACATGTCTCAAATAATGGAACATAGACCTTTGCAACACCCTCACTCCAACACGCATCAAAGGAGACCTAATAGTGGAGGAAATAGAGGACCACACATGGTACCTGAATCACCATCAGCTTTGCTTCAAAAACCAGAGGTCCCACATACACATGGTCAAACATATGATACTCACCTTCGTAGACCATTATGGAAGTCTTATGGAGAAAAATATGTTCAATCACATATCAATGCTAAGGATCAACCACCAAAGCAATGGGATATTCCAAGGCATGCTCAAAATTTGGACACAAGGAAACCTCATGTCAAATTTGGGGGCAACACAATGGAACACGACATGCCTGTAGAATATGGTATACATGCACAAAATAGATATGGTGTTCCTCAACACGAATCTATACCAAGTGCTCCATATATGCCGCATCAATATAGACCTCCTCCATATGAACATGTGTATGATCAATATCATCCATATATGCAACATGTACCTCCTCCAATGGGTGCCTCAAACATAGGATATGGTCCAAGAAGTCGATCTCCACCTAAGAGCAGTTTGGAACAACAAATCAGGGACTTACAAAAGAAAATGGAGGACATAAATGCACCAAAGCCAACATACACAATGAGAGACATATGTCCTTATCCATTTGACAAGAGCATTCCAATGCCCCTATTTCCTACACATTTTGTGACACCTAAATTTGATAAGTATAGAGGAAAAGGGGATCCTAAGGCACACATAAGATAGTTTTTCACAGCTTGCATTGAGGTAGCAGCAGAAGAAACATACTTGATGAGATTGTTCCCACAAAGCTTAGGCGATCAAGCTATGGAATGGTTTTCCCAACTCCCACCTGGTATTAAGTCATGGGGTGACCTAGCTGAGGCATTTATTCAGCATTTCTCCTACAACATAGAGACAGACATATCAATCACTACTTTGTGCAACACCAAGCAAAAAGAGGGAGAATCTTTCACATCATTTTTACAAAGATGGAGAAATCTAGCCAGCAGATGCTCTTGTGAAATTCCACAAAAACAAATGGTAGAAATGTTCACCCAGAATGTTAACAAAGACATTGGCTATGACTTAAGGAAAGCTTGTTTGTCCACCTTCAAGGACGTTATTGAAAAAGGCTTAGCAACAGAGAAGGTCCTAATTGAACAAGGAGTCATCAAAATATTCAAGGAAAACAAAGATGACTTTAAAGGAAAAGACAAGCCAAGATTTTGGAACAAAAACAAGAACATAGTCAATGATGGTGTTGTTGATGCCAACACGGTGTGACCCAAATTCATCTTTTCAGGATCAAGTTCTACAAGCAATCAAGTGAATACTCAAACAACTTCTAGATCACGAAGGAAGTATACCCCGTTGGGAGAACCACTTGAGTCAGTTTTCAAGAAGCTTGTGGCAAACAAGGTGATCACAATTCCAGATTTCCCGCCATATGAACCAAAGGTTAAACCAAATTGGTGGAACGATGATGAGTATTGTGAATTTCATAAGACCAAGGGTCATAAGACTGGAAATTGTCATCGACTAAAGAACATCATACAAGATCTCATTGATAGAGGTGACATTGAGATAGAGGGACACTCATCCAATCAAGAACATGAGATGTTTAAGGAACCATTCCCAAAACACGACAAGGGAAAAGCTCAAGTCACAGATGATCAAGCCAACTATACTAGAGCACCTTACAACTATGATTCAACTATCAATCATATCTCGATGGACAATCATGTCTCTACTATTACCATCAAGAACAAAAACCTGAAGAATCCTCCTCAGCGACCCAAGATTGTCCTAAGAGGTGTTGGATCTTCTTCCGAGCCTACTTCTGAGTGTCATGTCACAACTCGTCGAGGTAAAATCATGTTGCCAGGTGCTTCAACTAAAAACACTGCTTCTTCATCTACCAAACCTGAGTATGACCTTGTAGAACAGTTAGGGAAGACACCCGCGCTCATCTCCATCCTTGAGCTCTTACGCATATCCCCCGCTCATAAAGCTATTCTTGACAAAATATTGAGAGACACCGCCGTTCCTACCGATCTGAATGTGGACTAGTTTCAAGCCATGGTGGGATACCTGTCTATTCCACATTCCCTTACATTCACAGAAGCTGATGACGCCTCTGTAAGTCAGCCACATAATGCACCATTACATATTGAAGCCTTCATACACAAGCATCGAATAAAGCGAGTCTTGATAGATGGAGGAGCTGGTCTAAACATTTGTACATTGAGCACCATTAAACAATTGGGATATTCTGATAAAGCTGTGAATTCAAAAAATCAAATCACCATCAAGGCATACGATGATGAAGAACGCTCATCCAAGGGCACAGTCACCTTACCTCTAAGAATTGGGCCAGTTACAAAGGATGTGGTTTGTCAAGTCCTGGATTTAGATCTCACTTATAATATATTGCTAGGACGTCCTTGGATCCATGAAATGAGGGCAATTCCATCGACATATCACCAATGCATTAAGTTTCCTCATAATGGAGTCGAGGTAACAGTTAACGGCGATCCTAATCCGTTCATATATTGCAACAACTTGAGATCACATACAGAAACCATCATTCCCAGTAATCGTGAAGCTGTCCCTTCTTCGGCATACATTGACCCTGAGTCATTAAAACCTTCGACATCAAAACAGGGTGAACTTAAAGGCAGATTTCAGGATAAAGGCATGGGAGAATACACTTTAAATCAGACCATGTATTTACGACAAGTCATGAATTCTCCAAAAGAATATGGAAGGCCACATACTAACAAGCAAACATTCATCATGACGCTCAAATGGGACCCTACTACCTTTCAAAAATGGGGCGAACTGGAAGAGGAAGGTTTATATAAAATGCTCTACAAAGACATTGAAGATGACACACAAGATCAGATCAATATACCCTGTGAGAAATATGGCAAAGGCTTCAAGATTCTACAAAAATTCGGGTATGATGGAAAAAGCCCTCTTGGGTTACGAAAAGAAGGCGTTATGGAGCCCTTACAACCTGAATTGACTGTAAAAAGGGAACGCTTGAAGGGACTTGGTTTTCTAACTTCCAAGATCCACACTAAAAGGACAGAAGAGGCATCACAAATCAAAATTGCCAAAATTCAACAAGAGAATTGCTATTCCACAGACTCCAACGAATGGGAATGGGGTCCAGACAAATCCTCTAGTGACTATGAGCTCACCGAGACGTTCAGAAAGCCAGATGAACCCACAGAAGAGGAGGATTTTTATAACAAATTCAAAGTTGGTTGAGAAACAACCCATGAGGAGTCTACACAGTCCTTGTCTCAAGGTTCTAGGTTGAAATCACATAGGATGAGAACACCTGTTCCGGAATGCGCTACTAGTGATGGTAATTTGGATTCGTTCGTGATTGAGACTAATGAGGAGAGTGCCATCGAGGACCTCGATAATTACCTTAACATACCCGAATATAATCACATCTTCACTCTTAGCCCCGCTAACTTCGAAGACATTAACGGCCTTCCCCTTATTCACCACCAACTCATTGACTGGGATTATGAAGGACCAGCACAATTTGACACATTTCAGAATGACGAAGCTATTATTGACTATCTTGGCATACAAGATGATCTTCCCCTTGGGGACCACAAAGCAGGATACACCATAGAACTCAACAACATGGCATATTTTGGTGAGGGTGTGAGACCTTCCAGTCACAAAAATGTGAAAATAAGAACAAATCAAGGGTCTTATGGTGAAAACCACACTATGGCGCTATTTGACCCCAAAAAAGTAAAAAGAAAGGAGGTATCTGAGGGTGAAAACCTCTCTGAGGCGCCCGAAGATGGAAGGCTCGACATTCTCCCAGCATCATATGAGGAAAAGTCATCCATGTTGGTAGAGGAGACTATCAAAACAATCATTGGTATAGAAGAGGTTCCACACAACATATTCCTAGCTCAATCATTAACAGAGTCCGAAAGATCAAAATTCATAAGCTTCTTCAAAGAATGACAAATTAACTTTGCATGGTCATATGCTGATATGCCTGGACTGGATCCGGATTTGGTAATGCATCATTTGACAGTCAAACCGGGGGCAAAGCCAGTGAAACAGAAATTAAGGAAAATGCATCCACAAGTGGCATTACTAGTCAAAGCAGAGCTTGAGAAATTACTCGATGTCGGATTCATACGCCCAATTGATTACCCTGAATGGATCTCCAATTTGGTACCTGTCAGTAAACCAGATCGCAGCATTAGAATTTGCACAGATTTCAGAGACATCAACAAAGCTTGTCCAAAGGATGACTTCCCATTACCAAACATTGACTTGATTGTTGATCTCACAGCAGGTCATGAAATGCTATAATTAATGGATGGATTCTCTGGCTATAATCAGATAAGAATTGCACCTGAGGATCAACATAAAACATCATTCACTTGTCCGTGGGGAACTTTCTGTTGGAATGTCATGCCTTTTGGGTTAAAGAATGTAGGTGCTACATATCAAAGAGCTATGACTACTATCTTTCATGATCTCATGCATGTAACTGTGGAAGATTATGTTGACGACCTCTTGGTCAAATCAATAGACATAAATACACACTTGGACATACTTTCAGTTGCCTTTGATCGGTTGGAAAAATATAAAGTAAGATTAAACCCTAAGAAATGTGTCTTTGGAGTAACCTCCGGGAAACTCCTAGGATTCATTGTATCCAAAAGAGGAATTGAAGCGGATCCAGCAAAAGTCAAAGCTATCTTGGAAATGCAACCACCAAGAAATATCAGTCAACTTCGATCCTTATAGGGCAGACTTCAGTCCATCCGAAGATTCATAGCACAACTGGCGGATAAGTGCAATCCTTTTTAGCACCTGCTACATAAAAACATCAAATTCAAATGGGATGATAACTGTCAACAGGCTTTCCAGACGCTCAAAGACTGTCTCCTAAATCCACCAGTTCTGATGCCACCAGTTCCAGATCAACCACTGTTATTATACATTTCAGCTACTCCAATAGCACTGGGGGCACTCTTAGTGCAACAAATTGCTGGGGGCATGGAAAAAGCAGTATACTATATCAGTCGCACATTGGTGGGATATGAGCTAAACTACACATCAATCGAGCGTGCATGTCTCGCCGTGGTCTTTGCTTCACAGAAATTATGACATTATATGCTCACTCACAAGACTAAGTTGATTGCAAGAATTGATCCATTAAAGTACCTTCTCAATAAAGCTACACTTACTGGGTGACTGGCCAAATGGGTGATGATCCTGAGTGAATTCAACATTGAGTATGTGGACAGAAAAGCAATAAAAGGACAAGCAATCGTGGATCAATTAGCAGATGCTCCCATGATAGATGATGTTCCTTTAAATTCAGAATTTCCAGATGAATCCATTTTAACAGTGTCACGTGCAAAGCCATGGCAACTGTACTTCGATGGCTCATACACACAGCATGGGGCAGGAGCTGGTATTCTCTTTATAACTCCTCAAGGCGATTCTATACCAAAATCATACCGCTTATCATTTCCTTGCACTAACAATATAGCGGAATATGAGGCATTAACAACTGGATTACGAATTGCAGTTCAGTGGAAGATCCAAGAACTTCGTGTTTTCAGGGATTCTCAACTTGTCATCCGCCAAGCAAGTGATGATTACCAAACAAAAGATGAAAAATTACTGCCTTACAAGCAAATGGTGGATAATCTGAAACAACACTTTACAAAGATAGATTTTGAGTAGGTACCAAGAGAGCAGAATCGCGCCGCAGATGCCATGGCTACAATTGCTTCACTAATTGATCTACCTCAAAATGAGACCCGCTATGAGTTCTTGGTAGATAACCTTTTGGTCCCTTCATATGAGATCACTCCTACTGAAATGATATGCGTTGTTGGTCCCGAATCCCAGTTATATGGTTCCATATTCACATATCTTCGTGACAATATCTTACCTCCTGATCTATCAAACAACCAACGCCGCACTTTCATTCGCCAATCCTCTCGATATGTCATTCTAGCTGATATCCTATACCGACGAGGTCTAGATGGCACTCTTCTTAGATGTTTAGAAAGCGACGAAGCTCAGATTGCGTTACGTGAAGTGCATGAAGGGATATGTGGTCCGCATACTAGTGGTCCTACCTTGGCCAAGAAACTCATCAGGATGGGATATTACTGGCCCAATATGGAAAAAGATTCATATCAGTTTGTCAAAAAATGTAAGCAATGTCAAATTCATGGAGACCTCATACATGCACCAGCACAATAACTACAACCACTTGCGTCTCCTTGGCCCTTTTGTCAGTGGGGACTCGATCTCATAGGCAAGATTCACCCTCCTTCTTCCAATGGTCATAAATTCATTATCACTGCCACAAAGTATTTTACAAAATGGATTGAAGCCGTGCCTCTCACACAAGTTACTGGAAAACAGATTGCTACATTCATCCTTAACTATATCATATGTCGATATGGTATTCCGGTTTCCATTATTACTGATAACGGGCGTCCCTTCAAAAATCAAGATGTTCGCGAACTCTGTGACCACTTCCATATCGCCCATCGTTTCTCCACACCATATTACCCCCAAGGTAATGACCAAGCTGAGGCGTCTAATAAAACAATCCTTAAAATCCTAAAGAAGACAGTCGACGATGCTGGTCGTAATTGGCATATCCAACTCAATCCTGCACTTTGGGCCTACCGCACAAGCGTCCGTACACCTACAGGAGCTACACCCTATTCGCTAGTCTATGGTTCTGAAGCCATCTTGCCTATTGAGGTCGAGTTACCCTCTTTACGGGTCTCTTTGCAAAACATCATCACTGATGAAGACTACAGGGTCTCTCGCTTACAGGAACTAGAACTGCTGGATGAATGGAGACAAACTGCTTTTAATCATCTTAAAGCTTACCAACAATGAATGAGTCGCAGCTACAATCACAAGGTCAAGCCTCGCACATTTGAGGTAGGTGACTTGGTTCTCAGAGAAAACCCCAAGAATCAGCAAGACAGAGAGAAGAAGGGCAAGTTTGAACCAAACTGGCTTGGTCCTTACATCATCACAGCAGTATATGGTTCTAGGGCATATCAGCTCTCAACTACAGAAGGTGAACCTTTAGAGGACCCTATCAACAGCATGCACCTTCGCAGGTTCTACACATAGCTCTTCGGAATATCCTAATTCAAAAATACAAAAAAATTATAAAAACAAAAAAATCGTTACTTGGTGAAAACCTGGCAAACAGGCGCCTTGTGACACAAAAACATTGAAAAATCAAAAAAGTAAAGAGAAATAATTTCGTCCAATGGTGAAAACCACTTCGGTGGTGCCCTAGACAAGTACCATGGTGAAAAATGGGTCACCAGCGCCATGCGTAGAGACATTGCTCCTCCCTCCTTCAGGATTCACTTTCATCCTTTCACTTTGCACACACTCACAACCAATTGGTTCATAATAAACTTACCCATTCCCATCATGGCTTGTTATTGATCTACCTAAGATTGGTTTGCCATTCATAATAAACCTCCCTTCTCATCCCTTTCCATCCATAATAAATCAGATCCTATCTGTGGTTAAGGCAAATCCTACGTCTAGTGATGGGTGTGGAACTAAGAACATCACGTGTTTCGAGGAGTACATTTTCTTCCAGCTTCCTTCAGTCTATTCGCGCACAATCCGCAATAAAGCAACATCTGCATCACAGATCCGCAATAAATTTTTGTCTTCTCCACAATAAAGTATCAGTTTCATGGATTCAGTCAGTTTTAGATGAGATACAGCAACAATGGGCTTCAACAAATCAAATCTTTCAATAGACTCAGACAACATTATGATTCAGTGCTATCTATCCTTTCTGTGAAAGTAAACATTGTGACCACAATCAAATAAGACTTATACAAGTGACAAGAGACACTAAACTTGAGGACTACAGTGGATGTTGGTGTCGAGTCTTGGTTTTCTTTTGATTTTATCTTTTGGTGACATGTCTTTTAGCTTTTTCAGGATGTCTCTGACTAGAGATTCTATCTCCAGGATGTCTTTGACTAGAAAGGCGAGGATGGGGTATCGTCACCTATTGGTATTTGTTGTTTGCGGATTGTCTCTTAGTAATGCTATGACTTGTCCAAGGATATGAGGACACTGTGAGTCTAGTGTGAACTGGGGCATTCCTTGTTTGTGACTGTCTTATCTCCATGCAAACAGGTGCAATGACTTTCTGGGTTGAACATATGCCTCGATTGTCATAACCTATTTTGCCATAATAAAGCTCAATGATGATAACGCACAAGAAGCTCTTTCACTTTCATATCTTCTATCTTCCATCCCCCTTTCTTGATTGACTTCCATCGTCCTTCTTGAGTCCGTGTAGCCTGCCATCACATGACTGAGTATAATGACACACCAAAAACATTTACATTTCATGTAGTTGCACCTGCATTACCACATATAAGCATTTCATACATACATATAGATATCACAACTGCATCACATCCTGCACACAACACCTATTAGCACAATGTACATTTGCATTATCATATTCGTTTGCATTTCATACATTGACATCTGCATTGGCATAACATTTTAAAAACATAAAAGAACAAAAATATTGCATTTCATACATATTTGCATCCATAGCATAAAACATACATCATAAAGAACATCTCATCACATAGGTACACATGCATATAGTTGCCGCAAAGATGAATCATCTCTCATATATATAATCAAAAATGTCATGATACAATGATGTCAAAAAAATCATATGGCTACAATCACCCGCAGGTGTCTACAAATACAAACAATGGTACAAATACTGATACAAGGGAGCCCTCTATGGCTATGATGAACTCCCTCCCTCAGAGCCGCCTGGTCTCAACGGAATCTGAGCCCTAGAAGGACCCGCTTCGGGATCACCCTGCCTGTCTGGTGGTGGTGGAGGACCCATGACCCCGCCACTCAATGCCTGTCTCCTCCGGCTCCCTCCCGTAGCCGTCGCTGTCTGCAATGGTCTATGGAAGCTCCTCG
Source organism: Cryptomeria japonica (assembly GCF_030272615.1). Taxonomy (NCBI): domain Eukaryota; kingdom Viridiplantae; phylum Streptophyta; class Pinopsida; order Cupressales; family Cupressaceae; genus Cryptomeria; species Cryptomeria japonica. The sequence continues at coordinate 259,101,041 of NC_081406.1, forward strand.
CTCGCTGATCTGCTGGCATGACACCATAATATAGGTCCCTCCAGTAGGTGATCTCCTCTCTGACTCGCAGGACGTATGCGTAGCCTGCTCTTGTGTCCTCCGCCGCCCGCCTCCCTGCCCTTAGCGCTGTCTCAGCCTCTATGTAGCGCTGGATAGCCTGATCTAGCTCTCACTCAGTATCCCTGAGCCTGGTCCGGAGCCGATCCCTCTCCCTCTCCAGATCCTGAATATCATCTGCCTGGCCCTGGCAGATCTCCCTCAGATCCAGCAGCTCAGCCTCCACTGGGTCACCCCCCTTTGCCTCTACTCGTGGCTCTCCCTCTGCGGGTGCCTACCCTTGTACCCCTCCTTGTACCTATACTAGTGCCCGAATGGGTACCTATCTCGGTACATGCCTAGGTCCCTGTACCTGTCTCTGTCCCTATGCTGCTGGTACCTGCAGGGGCACTCCACCGCGACCCCTCACCACCTGGGCCTGTCCCTCCTATCCACCCTCTCTCCGAGGTGCCACCCTCCTCTCCCCAACTACTCCCCTCTGCCTCCGTCGGCCTCTGCCCCCATCACCCCCACCATCATCATCATCATCTCCTCCTACCTCTCCATCCAGTAGCTCTCCTAGATCTGTCAGTCGTGGGAATGGATGCTCTGCCCAATACGCTGTATACTCTACATCCATCCCAGCATCCTCAATCTCGGACAACATGTCCCAAGGAAGGGGTATCATCTCTGCCAGCTGTGTGACTGCCTGATCATATGACAACAACGGCCCGAACTACGCCTGATCCCTAACTGTGTGGGCATACATACCCGAGCCTCGTGGCATCCGCTAGATCCGGCCAAACTGTCGGCCAATCCTATCTACCAGCTGCCTCTCCAGTATGTAAGGCGTCCGCCCAATCAAATATCTGCTCCTGAAGGTATAAGGCAGCTCCACTACGTCATCCTCCCACTCCTCGCACCCCAGGTACGGCCTCCAGATGACTACATCAATGTCATCTATCACACGCCTCCAGTGCTCTAACCTGCCAATCCGAGGCTGTGAAGTAATCATATCATAAAGATGCACAAAACTCTGTCCATGACCCCTGCCTCTGAAATGTATCGGCTGTGTGATAGGCAGATGCTCGTAGGCCCAAACCTGTAGCAGTGTCACTCCACAACCCAGTCCCACTGATCCATGGTAGACGAACTAGTGAAGCTCATAATACAGATGTGCCAAGACACATGGACCCCATGCATACCTGGTGTGCTCAGTCACCAATATCTCCAGTGCTCCTCCCCAGCCCACTACCAACCCCCGTGTCGCCCTGTCCGGACACAGGAACCCACTGATGGCTCCTCCGATCACAGCTGGCAAGGCTAACCCTGTCGCAGTCATGGTATCCCATGCCACATGCCCTGCTCTCATCTCTAGCCCGGGATCTTGGAATACCCATCTCAATGCCTCCCTGTCTCCGTCACGATCATATGGAATCAGCTCTCCATCGATCGGTATCCACAGAATCCGATAGACATCCTCGAGGGTGACTATCATCTCACCCATCGGCAAATGAAAGGTGCATGTCTCTGAATGCCATCTCTCGGCCAGCGCAGTCAGCAAACCCATGTTTGCCCGAAACTCAGGCACATACATTACATGTCTCAAACCCATCTCCTCGATGGCAGCTCTATCCTGAAATGATAACTTTGGTCGCAACCTCTGTGTGGACGGGAATCTCTCCCGTGACTCTAACATAGGCAAATACTCCTGCAGTCAAACAAATCAATCATGTCAGTCATGGTGGCATTCACTGTTCATCACAAAATGCTACTCGCTATCTAAATGCATATGGTTATCTATCCTAGTGACACTCACTGTTCATCACAAAGTGTTGCTATCTATCCTAGTAGTGCTCCCTGTTCATCACAAAGTACTACGTGTGTGACATTCCCTGTTCATCACAAAGTGTTACTCACATTTAGCACTCCCTATTCATCACAAAGTGTTGCTCATACTTTGGGTACTCCCTGTTCATCACAAAGTACTCTATCTTGGTGCTCCCTGTTCATCACAAAGTGCCTTGATCTATCCTAGTCTTCCTAGAGGACCTGCTTGAGTGTATCCTCTCAGCAGCTTATCCAATCGACAGCGTATGTTCATCACAGAACTGCCGATTTGACCTAGAAGACTAAAAACTTGCATTTTCTGACATAAACGCGCTTTAAACTCACAAACGCGCCTCTTGACTGCACAAGCGCGCTTACACAACGCAGACGTGCCTGTTTGACATAAACGTGCCTAAATTACTCACAGACGCGACTTTGGAACATAAACGCCCCTACAGGACATAAACGCGCCCGCATCAAGCACAAACACGGTTCCAGACGTAAACGCACCTGGAACTGACACAGACGCGCCTGCCGGACACAGACGCGCCTGTCGGAAACAGACGTGCCTGGCACCGACACAGACGCGGTTGCACGTTTTTGCACTTTTTTGTGCCCTATTCCTAAGCACATTTATTACTAAGCTAGCATGCATTAATGGCAAAATTGAAATGCGTCAAAGTACGAGGAGGTTTGGTGGTACTTACCGGCTCTCCTGCCTCTGCTGGCCTCTGAAATCGGTGAACACGGTCGAATCTATGTACGAAAGCCATCGCTGCTAACTGCTGCTGCTCTTTTTTTCGCTCTGCAATATGCTCTTGTGAATGTGTAGATGACAATGAGGATGTATTTTCCCCCGTGGTCTATCTTATAGACTACTCCTAGCCCTCGCCTTCGTTTCCCGCATCAGTCTTCTTTATCCCATGACTTTGTCACTTTATCCGACCATTCCATTCTAGCCTTTCTTTCTTATCGAGAGATTGTCTGCAATCTTTCCAGACTTTTCCATCCAATCTCTCGAGGGGGCATATCATTCCAATTCTGGGGCAACTCTGTATCAGTTCATCTTATCTTCTTTGAAACAACGTGACAAGCCGCATTGTCTCAAAGAGGGGCAAAATGTAGACACCTAAAATTGTCATGTCTAATTAAATAAATATTCTTATTTATTTAATTATCTAAGCCTAATTCTTCTATTAATGAAATAAATCTTTATTTATTTAATTAATTCATTTATCCTCTTCTAGCCTTATTTCTCATTTAAATAAATACATTTATTTATTTAAATTATCCTTTTCCTAAATTAAATAAATATTCTTATTTATTTAATTATCCCACTTCTACTATTAATTAAATAAATCTTTATTTATTTAATTAATTCATTAATCTTTTTCTACACATGACACATGTCATTCATCCCTTAATTCATACACTACCTACCCCTTTCATTATTTTACTATTTCTTCTACCTACCCTCTAATCCTAGCCGACCTCTCTTTTTACACCTCTCAATCTTAACCCTCCATTTCATATTGTGTCTTCTATATAAGGAGATGTTTTCCTCATTATCAAACCCTAATCGTTCTATGCATTCTAATCACTCATCCTAATTGATAATTTGGAGGACTTGACTACACTACGGTCCTACTTGCAACCACATTCCGTTCTTTGTTGAGCTCTTGTGCACATAAAATCTGAGAGCAAATATATCAAGCAAGATCAATGGAGATAGGAAGAATGGAGATCAAAACCCTATTGGACATGTGATGGTACAATCTTTGTGATTTCTTGTGATTTGCATTGTCTTAGGTAATCTTCATATGTTATGGTGGATTTTTGTTATTGTTAGGCTAGGGTTTTGTGGTTGAATCAAGTTAGCCTTTCAATCTTGTTATTATTGTTATCCATTTTCACCGTACACATTTTCATTCCCATTCTGGGGCAACTCTGTATCAGTTCATCTTATCTTCTTTGAAACAACGTGACAAGCCGCATTGTCTCAAAGAGGGGCAAAATGTAGACACCTAAAATTGTCATGTCTAATTAAATAAATATTCTTATTTATTTAATTATCTAAGCCTAATTCTTCTATTAATGAAATAAATCTTTATTTATTTAATTAATTCATTTATCCTCTTCTAGCCTTATTTCTCATTTAAATAAATACATTTATTTATTTAAATTATCCTTTTCCTAAATTAAATAAATATTCTTATTTATTTAATCATCCCACTTCTACTATTAATTAAATAAATCTTTATTTATTTAATTAATTCATTAATCTTTTTCTACACATGACACATGTCATTCATCCCTTAATTCATACACTACCTATCCCTTTCATTATTTTACTATTTCTTCTACCTACCCTCTAATCCTAGCCGACCTCTCTTTTTACACCTCTCAATCTTAACCCTCCATTTCATATTGTGTCTTCTATATAAGGAGATGTTTTCCTCATTATCAAACCCTAATCGTTCTATGCATTCTAATCACTCATCCTAATTGATAATTTGGAGGACTTGACTACACTACGGTCCTACTTGCAACCACATTCCGTTCTTTGTTGAGCTCTTGTGCACATAAAATCTGAGAGCAAATATATCAAGCAAGATCAATGGAGATAGGAAGAATGGAGATCAAAACCCTATTGGACATGTGATGGTACAATCTTTGTGATTTCTTGTGATTTGCATTGTCTTAGGTAATCTTCATATGTTATGGTGGATTTTTGTTATTGTTAGGCTAGGGTTTTGTGGTTGAATCAAGTTAGCCTTTCAATCTTGTTATTATTGTTATCCATTTTCACCGTACACATTTTCATTCCCATTCTGGGGCAACTCTGTATCAGTTCATCTTATCTTCTTTGAAACAACGCGACAAGCCGCATTGTCTCAAAGAGGGGCAAAATGTAGACACCTAAAATTGTCATGTCTAATTAAATAAATATTTTATTTATTTAATTATCTAAGCCTAATTCTTCTATTAATGAAATAAATCTTTATTTATTTAATTAATTCATTTATCCTCTTCTAGCCTTATTTCTCATTTAAATAAATACATTTATTTATTTAAATTATCCTTTTCCTAAATTAAATAAATATTCTTATTTATTTAATTATCCCACTTCTACTATTAATTAAATAAATCTTTATTTATTTAATTAATTCATTAATCTTTTTCTACACATGACACATGTCATTCATCCCTTAATTCATACACTACCTACCCCTTTCATTATTTTACTATTTCTTCTACCTACCCTCTAATCCTAGCCGACCTCTCTTTTTACACCTCTCAATCTTAACCCTCCATTTCATATTGTGTCTTCTATATAAGGAGATGCTTTCCTCATTATCAAACCCTAATCGTTCTATGCATTCTAATCACTCATCCTAATTGATAATTTGGAGGACTTGGCTACACTACGGTCCTACTTGCAACCACATTCCGTTCTTTGTTGAGCTCTTGTGCACATAAAATCTGAGAGCAAATATATCAAGCAAGATCAATGGAGATAGGAATAATGGAGATCAAAACCCTATTGGACATGTGATGGTACAATCTTTGTGATTTCTTGTGATTTGCATTGTCTTAGGTAATCTTCATATGTTATGGTGGATTTTTGTTATTGTTAGGCTAGGGTTTTGTGGTTGAATCAAGTTAGCCTTTCAATCTTGTTATTATTGTTATCCATTTTCACCGTACACATTTTCATTCCCATTCTGGGGCAACTCTGTATCAGTTCATCTTATCTTCTTTGAAACAACGCGACAAGCTGCATTGTCTCAAAGAGGGGCAAAATGTAGACACCTAAAATTGTCATGTCTAATTAAATAAATATTTTATTTATTTAATTATCTAAGCCTAATTCTTCTATTAATGAAATAAATCTTTATTTATTTAATTAATTCATTTATCCTCTTCTAGCCTTATTTCTCATTTAAATAAATACATTTATTTATTTAAATTAACCTTTTCCTAAATTAAATAAATATTCTTATTTATTTAATTATCCCACTTCTACTATTAATTAAATAAATCTTTATTTATTTAATTAATTCATTAATCTTTTTCTACACATGACACATGTCATTCATCCCTTAATTCATACACTACCTACCCCTTTCATTATTTTACTATTTCTTCTACCTACCCTCTAATCCTAGCCGACCTCTCTTTTTACACCTCTCAATCTTAACCCTCCATTTCATATTGTGTCTTCTATATAAGGAGATGCTTTCCTCATTATCAAACCCTAATCGTTCTATGCATTCTAATCACTCATCCTAATTGATAATTTGGAGGACTTGACTACACTACGGTCCTACTTGCAACCACATTTCGTTCTTTGTTGAGCTCTTGTGCACATAAAAGCTGAGAGAAAATATATCAAGCAAGATCAATGGAGATAGGAAGAATGGAGATCAAAACCCTATTGGACATGTGATGGTACAATCTTTGTGATTTCTTGTGATTTGCATTGTCTTAGGTAATCTTCATATGTTATGGTGGATTTTTGTTATTGTTAGGCTAGGGTTTTGTGGTTGAATCAAGTTAGCCTTTCAATCTTGTTATTATTTTTATCCATTTTCACCGTACACAGTATGTTCATTTGGTAAGTATCCTATGCAAAAATAAAGTCAAGGATAACTATGCTTGTGGCTATCGCACATACCTTGACCCTTAGTGCTACACACAAAATGGAGGAGTTCATTCCTTGTCTACTATGTGTTTGTTACTACAATGGAATATTATTCACACCTTGGTCTTTCATACCCTGGTGTACAAAGCTCCATTGATACATAATAACGCTCAAGGATGAAAATGTTGCACTAAAAAATAAAGGCACAAGAAGTTGTGGTTATATGTTTTCCAATCTCTTTATCTCATTTATAATTCTATCTCAAATAATTTCCTCATATCAACTACTCTATCCATCAATCAAATCTATTTCCTAACATTCTTCACCTCTTACTAATACTTCTTCTTTTCATCAAATTTCATCTATCATTTGTCTTATACAAGATGTGTCCTTCCTAAAACTAGGTTCACGATCATTTATCTTCGTCTTATACAAGATGTATTCTTCCTAAAACCAAACATTTTGATCATCTTTGTCTCATACAGGATGTGTCCTTCCTAAAACCAGTCTTGATCTTTAGTCATATCAATCCAAAAAATCCAATCAACCTGATCCATCAATCGATCTCCAAATCACTCCAACCAATCCTTTTCCCCAATCAAACCCATTCATGTCATCAACTAACCATTCTTTTATCTTTCATATAACATTATTCTTGTTTCGAGAGATCATTCATGCCTTTAATGCACAAACAATCTCTCAAGGGAGCATTCCACCCTACTATCACTGAGGCACGTTGGGGCAAGATTATTTTTTATATTCTTTGAAACAACATTGTCTCAAAGAGGGGCAAATGTAGACACCTAAAAATGTCTCATCGCTAATATGCTAATTATTTGTCTTTATTGATTAAATAATTTTTTAATTATTTAATCAAGTTAATTTTATTCTTCCAATTAACATTTCTTCATTACTTCAAATTATTCAATTTCTATCTTCATCATTAAATCATTTAACCTTCTTTCTTATAATTAATTAAATATTTATTTAATTAATTTTAAATAAATACTTTTAATTAAATAATCTTAATTATTTAATTAAATTCAATTTCTAAATTGAATTAATACTTTGTTATCTTCTTAAAAAAATTATATACTATGCGACACCTATTACAATCACAATGTTGTTAACTATTTTATTTAAAAAATAATAATAATAATTTACTTAATATATTTAACTAATCTTTTTCCCAAATAGTTTTTTTAGTGAGAGCTTAAATAGACAACAAAAAATAACTATAAGCATAATCATTTAGCTCTCCTCTGAATAAGCAATGGCATAAACACAAACTTCTATGAATACTTCTACTTTACTTTATATTAAAATAAAAATAGTACAATATTTTTACGCCAAAGGCGTCTCCTTATATGAGATGGAACACCTGTTTCTTCAAACAGTCAAGAATTGTTTCTTAAAGAGTTATTGCAAGACGATTGCATTAATAGTGGGCTTTCATTTTATATCATTTTAATTCATCGAATTTATTCCATTGGATTGCATTTATTGCATGCATCACTTTCACCTGTAATCTCCGTACAATTACCACTGGCTCCTACATACTTTTGTCTACTTATTCATCTATTCTTTTTGACACCTCCATTCGAACTGGAATGTTCAACAAGATTCTTCCATTCATTAATTTTTGTCATCATCATTTACCATGTATGTTTGATCATTGACAAAATTACTGCAAGCATGATGAGACATTCGTGAAAGAAATGAGACATTTTATGTGAATGAATGACAATTAATTGTTGCATTTATTGACAATACAACTTGCAAATCGTTTAATAGGTGGATAGGCCTTGAATGATAACTATGCATGATTTAAATACCATTTATCAAATGCACAAGTTTTAGTTGTCCTCATTTATTAGAGCCCAAGTTCTAACATTGGGTACTCTGGTTTCATATGAGCCCATTTAATTATCCAAGTTGCTTAGAACTAGTGTGTGTCTCCTTTTTTGGTATCCTTGTTTAGAGATCTAGGAGGATGTCTGGTAGAGGTCGAGGTCATGGTCAAGGTCAAGGTAGGGATCATGGGCATGGTCATATGGCCACTCATCAAAACCCTTCACCTTAGGTTTCCCTAGAGAATGATGGGGAAGAGAAACATTAGTCAGAACATCAGAGTGAGTAGAGGAGTGGGGGTTAGCATAGTGGTTCGCATAGGAGGCAGCATAGTGCTTAGCAGGTGCCAGAGGGGGCCCAGATTCGTCAGTTGCTTCAGGAGGTCCTTGCCCATTTAGGTCCTAGATAGGGGAATGCCTAGTAGGAGGATTATTAGCATGGGGAATCACATCAGTCTATGCATGTTCTTAGAGAGAGGGAGAGATCTCCTAGGAGGAGAGATGATGCAATAGATTAGGAGGCTATTTCAACAACTCACATGAGGGATCTTCTGAGAACCCTTCCTCCTACCTTTGACATCTCTAGTAGTGGTTTGGAGGAAAAAACATGGTTGATCAACTTGGATAGGTTTTTTGCCATGCACCTATATGGTAGCAACACCAAGGCAAGATTTTCCATTATGCACCTTAGGAGTTTTGATTCCACTTGGTGGCGACTAGAGGAGAAAAGATTAATGTGGATATAGGTTCAGTATCATGGGAGTTATTTCTTGAGAGATTTAGGGCTCACTTTCTATCAAACCATTGGAGGCAACGTCGCACCAATGAGTTTCATGAGTTGAGGTAGTTCACTATGTCTGTGGAGAAATATGAGCATAGATTCTTTGAGCTCAAACAATATGTGGGCATTGGTAATGATGAGGTGATGTTAGTGCAGCATTTCATCAAGGGTCTAAATGACCACATTAGTGGAGGAGTCTACGTTTTTTAGTCAAAAACCATGGAGATGGCTATTGTGAAAGCTTGGTTGGTGGAACAGAATTTGACCTCATCTCTTGGTGGGTAGGTTGGTGTACAAATTGGTAGTGTGCCATCCACAGGATTTGGGGCTAGAGGTGGTTAGTCTCACGTTGCAGGACCCTCTAGGAGTTTTCAGGCACTCGCTAAGCGTGGACAACAGCAGCAACGATTCCATCTAAAACAAAAAAACTTTCAGGATCATCATGGGGGAAATCCTCAGTACATGAAGGAGCGAAACTGGCAGTGAGCCAAACAAAATCTTCCTAGTTAGCCTTCTCTGAGTGAACCCTAGGCTTCTAGTAGGAGCAGTTACCAGTAGTCTAGTGCACCAGCTAGAGGTAGAGGATCTAGTAGAGGTAGATGATTTTCTTGTGGCTAGTATGGGGACATAGTTACATATTGCCCTTAGAGATCATCTCAGGCAGCAAGTCAAAGACCTGTAGCGTCAGAGCCTAAAGTTGGAGATGTTGGTAGATCCTAGTGAGTATTTGTAGCAGTTGATAACCACTACGCAAAGCATCAGGGGACAGTGATTGAGACCACAAGTGTGTTGGGTGGTACATCTATCTCTATACTCTTTGATTCAAGTTCTTCAAATTCATTTATTTCTTCTTTTTTGTGGAGCGGTGTGGCCTTGTGTCTACTAGACATGTAGATAGGTGGCAGGTTGAGTTGGCTACCCATTCTTGTGTGGTCGTATATTCCTTTATCTTGAGGTGTGAGTTGGACTTAGGCCCCTTTTCTAACCATAGTTGACCTTCGTGTCATTCCTTTGGGGTCTTATGGAGTTGTTTTGGGAATGGATTGGTTAGAGTCTCATCGTCCTTGTGTTGACTGTCATCAAAAGATAGTGCAGTGCCTAGATGAAAATGGTAGGAGAGTGGATATAGTAGGAGTTCAAAGACCCATATCCCTCTGCATGATCCCCACTATACATCTTCAGCGGTGTATGCATCAGCGGTGTTAGTTGCTTGCAGTTTCCCTTAAGGACTTAGATGAGGAAAAATGTCGGCATGTCTTCCTGGATAGTCACCCTCTTCTTTAGGGGTATGCCTATGTGTTCCCCAATGACATTCCGGGTATGCCTTCAAAATGAGATATAGATTTTTGCATTGATTTGGTACCTAGAGCAGAACCTATTTTGAGAGATCCATATTGGAAGACCACTTAGGAGTTGAGTGAACTGAAATTGCAGCTTGAGGAATTGTTTGCCAAGGGTTTCATCTGCCCTAGTGTTTCTCTGTGGGGTGCGCCAAGCATTTTGGTAAAGAAGAAGGATGGTTCTCTTTGGCTTTGTATGATTACCAACAGCTGAACAAAGTGACAATTAAGAATTGGTACCCATTTCCCAAAATAGATGACCTCTTTGATCAGATAAAGGGGGCTAAGGTATTCTCTAAGATTAATTTAATTTCAAGGTACCATCAGCTGCGTATCCATGAGGTAGACATACATCGAACATTTTTTCGTACCTAACATGGACACTACGAGTTCACAGTGGTCCCATTTGGATTTACGAATGCACCTTTAGTGTTCATGAGTCTGATGAATTGGGTTTTCCACACTTATCTAGATCAGTTTGTCCTAGTGTTCTTGGATGACATCTTGATATACTCCAGAAATTTAGAGGAGCATCAGTACCATCTATAGCAAGTTTTGCAATTATTATTTAATTTTTGTTTATTGTGGGAGTGATCCACATCTATGGGTGCTCAACTCACAGTGTGGGGAGCACCACATTGTAGGTGTGGGGAGTAACATGATGTGGACGCTCTCCCACAACTGTGGGAATACCTAGACTATGGGGAGCTACCCACAGTCATGGGCTTCTCCCACACTATGGGAAGAACCCACACACAGACACAATCCACCATTTTCTTTTTACATTCGACAATTTTTTTAAAATGTGTTGTTATTTCATGAGTTTGTCTTAAAATTAAATTTGTATGTTTGTGTGTGTATATATATAGATAGATACATACATGTATACATACATATATATGTATATATATATGTGTGTGTGTGTGTACACACACACACATTCATACATATACATACATACATACATACATACATATATATGTGTGTGTGTGTGTGTGTGTGTGTCTATTTCCAGATAAATGTATATATTTATAAATGTGATTCATTTACAATTGCATGGTTATTTTGGAAAAATTGTCAGATTAAAATACACACACACACACATATGCTTTTAGATAATTTTTCATTTGAATGTTTAGCAAAAGATGTATTAATCTTTGAGCATTAATTATTATGGGATATTGAGTGTTTTATTGGTAAAAATTACATGTTTGGGGAATTTATTGGAAAATGTTTAGAAAGGGAGAATGTGTGTTCTTTATGTATTTAAGTGTTTTATTAAATAGCTTTATGGCTTTAGGAAATTAACTTGTATTAAAATTTATGTGGATGTGATGGCTTTATTTTTTTGTCATTACTCGTCATTTCCCTTCAGGTGGTCTTGTGATGTGAGTTGATCCATTTTGTTATTTGAAATGCCTCTAGTTTGTTCATCCCTTGTAGAGGTTGAAAATGTCCAAGTGAATAACATTTGTGCTTTGAAACTCTTTCTGTTTCTCTTGGCCTCGGTTGGTTTTGTGCCTTGTATATAACCTTTGGAGGGGTGGCTCTTCATGGGGGCCAGGGACCTAAAGAGAACACCAAGATAACCCATGGGAGATTTATTTAAAAAGTGATAACCTATATAATGAATTAGGGGGTTGTGTATCTTAACACATTAAACAAGATTAATGTGCCTCGTTCATGGATGAGTGCTCGTTTAGACTTGGGATGAAGTAGGAAGGCCTGGAATGGCATGGTCAACTACCTTGTCTTCTTGAAAGTAAGTCGGTACTACATGAGACTTGAATGGGGGTCAGGGGTCGGGAGAGGCTATCAGGATAACCCTGGATGGGGGTCGGACCTTTGGAGACCTGCCAAGATAACCCATATCAAACTATGCGATGATAATCTTCCCTTGTGTACATTGGTGTTTAGTCTTCATGTTAGTAGCACCTATAACATTCTTGTTGGAGTTTATCTATATACTTTTAGTTATGTGGTTTTCCTCGGTGGAAGTGTATTCAAACCATGTTCTGTTTATCTTTGTTGTTTGCTTGAGGCCCTTATGTCTATCTCCTAGCATGGAGGGTGGTCCTTTTTGGTTCACATGGTCAGGTGGTAGTTGTCTTCTTCCATCAAGGATTTTGTACCAGTCTAGTGTTGATTGGCTTTGTGCTTGTTCTAGATGTCTCTCTTGGATTTCGTCAGATTAGTATTTCAGATGGTGACTTTATGTACCTATCCATTGTACTTATGTGTATGTGATGTAACCTATGGTCAGATTAGTGTTTTAGATGGTGACTTTATGTACCTGTCCATTGTACTTATGTGTATATGATGTAACCTATGTATATACATGCCTTCATGGTGGATGATGCAATTATGGTGTAACAATGATGTATCTTTGATGTGTTCATGATGAAACTTGATGTATATGAAAAGAGACTTAGATGGTAGGATTCTATTTCTATAATTGGAAACATTGGATCTATACAATTAAATTGTAACATTGGTTTTAGTAATATTTATGCTATCTAATGTATTTGTAAGCATCATTATCTTGCTTAAATGAATTACTTTAGTTATTTAAATTTCTTAAGTACATGTATGCATTAAAATGTTGTCTTGATTTAGATTAATTCCTTTAATGATGTATGGCTAGATTAAGGGTATATGCACCAAGTTGTGGTACCAAAAGGGGGTCTTAAGATGCCACATTTTTTCTGAAATCAACAAAGTTTAAACTTCAACAACAAATTGAACATAATTACACTCCAAATTTGAAGATGCAACAAGAACAAGAGTTGGAGTGCTTCGAGTCTACTTTCTAAACTACTAATTTATTTTGAAAATGGTGGAGATTAAGGGCTTCAAAAAGGGGGGCCACAAAAAGTGGTCCTATTTTTATGAGAAAAACATAACATAGCGTCTGTTGTGGCCCCCCTAAAATGTTAACTTTAAAATCGCTTCAGTGAGAAATTTGCTAACGCCTTGTAGTTTATGCCAGATTTTTTAGCTAATTTTTAATGAGTATATGATTTTTTACTAATTTTCGAAGTGGACACATCCTAAAAAACTAAAATTTGAGTGTGCTCCCCCCTAAAATCATTGAAAACTAATAAAAAATCAAAACTCTTTTTTTTTTTAAATTGTGTAGAATGGAGTTTAGTTTCTAAAAATGTAAGTTTTTTTCAAAATCTGATGAACGTATAAAAATATATACCCAAAATACTACATGTTGGTTTTTGACAAAAAACGGACACACTGACAAAAGAAATTATAGATGAAAGACAACGAAATAAAAATTTGAAATAAATTACATTGTGGATAGCTAAGAGGGAGCTCAAGTTTACAATGGTATTTTTTTTAACTTTATTGAAATACGTGCAAACCTGACAGAGAGCACGACCAAAAATATGTCAAAATTTTCAGTGTTCTGATAAAAACACGTCTCTAGCCTGAAATGGTTGTCCAAACCTTTGAGTTGGATGCCCAAGGCAAATCCAACCCATAGGTTTGGTGTTTCCCAAAGCGGGCCATTTGGCACGCACCAAACATAGGGCTCTCCCTATTTGGTGTGCGCCAAATGTGATCAATTGGTTTTCCCATTTGGCGTGCACCAAATGTGGTCCATATTCCATATTTGGCGTGCGCCAAATAGGGAGAGCGCCAAATGTGTACATAGAAACAATGTTTAGTTGAAACAATGTGTACATAGAAACAATGTCTCATTAGCTATCTCTCTCTCCTTTTATATCTATATGTACCTGTAGTCACATAAATCTGTCCAATTTAATTAAAAGAATATTTCCTATTTATTTGATTAAAAATCCACTAGCCATCAGTTAATTAAATTAACATTTAATTAATTCATCTTCAAACATTCTCCTATTAATTAAATAAATTATTCAATTTATTTTAATTAATTCATTATACGAAATTCACAAATCAATTAAATGAATAAATCATATTTATTTCATTTAATCCCCTATTCCTCTTTTAAATAAATTAAATCAAACATTTATTTAAATCATTTATCCTCCCCACTTGCATTTTCCTACAAATGCAACTTGCACACATTTATTGAAATAAATTAATTTATTTTAAATAAAAATCCTATTTTTCCTCACCCGCCAAATCCACTTGCATTCCTAAACCCCCTTCTAGATTCTTCTAACCCCTTCCTAATTAGCCTAATCCATCCCCTAATTATTGTCACATTCTTAAGCAACTTAGACTCACTTCTCAAAGACTTCAAAGTCTTTGAAAAGCATTTAATGTTTTGTGTGTTCAACAATTTAACCTCCAAAGTCTTCCAAAACCACTAATGGCTCTTACATGACCATTTATGGCTCTTACATAACCATTTATGGTTATTTCAACTTGCACTCATGTGTCTCCTCAAGCATTTAATGCTTTGACCATGGTTATCCCTTTTGCCTTTGCACAAGAGTTTAGCCATTGGATAAAAGCTTTATTCTTTGAATAAAGAATTTATTCATTCAACCCAACCTTGACCTTAACTCCCAAGTTAACTCCCAAGTCATGTCAAGCATTTAATGCTTATTCCCTCTCCTCTCAACCTTTCTCACATTGACACTTATCATCCTAGGATTGGGTTAAAAGCCCTCACATGGATGTCAAGCCATTCAATCTTGACCCTTGTTGAGATTACTCAATCTCAACCATCCATTGCTCCATTTTACCTATAAATAGAGCTCACATTCCTCATTTTCAAATCCTCAAGCATTCTCAAGCATTTAGCATTCATAGTCATAATCTTGAAAACTTGTATGCATTTAAGCTATAGTGAATTCTAGAGAGCATTTAGCATAATCAACTCATATAATTGTTATTTTGGTCTAAAATAAATCATTTTAGCATTATAGCATCTAATATTAGCTTTTATCTACATTTGCATAGCATTTAGAGTAATCATCTATAATCTTGAACCTCCATAAGCATCCATAGTGCAAAAAGTTGCTAAGAGCTACACTAATTTGGAACTTGGAGAGGAGAGGAACAAGGGAGAAGGAGCTAAGAACATGTTAAGAGGCATTTGGAGATGCCTTCTTATATTTGTTTCATTTGATAAATATGTTAGCATGATCTTAGTATCTATTTTGATATGTCTGCTTAGGTTAATCTTTGGTTGAATAACACTAACATTAATCCAGTTTCTTGTTGCTTTTGTGTGTTATAACGACCATAGGTTTTAACCTAACTCCCCCATTTCACAGAGCATCAATTGGTGAACCCGACGTGAATCCAAGCACCCAAAACAATTCTTAAAAAAAACTAACATGTTTGAATGTTGAACTTGACACATAGGTCGCGCTTTAGCGCTTTTGATCACGTTGTAGCGCTATTGCAACTTGTTATTCTAGCACTATTGTTTTTATAATAGTGCTATTGTCTCAAGTTTAGTGCTATTGACATTCATTCAGCACTTTTGTGCTTGTTTTAGTGCTTTTGTGCTTGTTCTGACACTTTTACATTTACTGTCAAGTTTTTCTTTCAGCGCTTTTGTCTCTATAATAACGTGTTTTTGGTTAGATAGTGCTTTTGTTTTCACACAGACTAGCGCTATTGTAACAGAACATTGTAAGGAAGACCTTGTAACCAACAAAAATGTTTTTTTTAGGCTTGTGGAAGCCCTCCCTATGCGTAGATTTTTACTAACTATTCACTTTTGTGCAGGTCTAAAAACTAATTTTGTTAAAAATCAAAAAATTGTTTTTGGTGCTTTAAAATTGAACAAAAACAAACTTTCTTTCCCTTGCAAGTTAGGATCATTTGTTTTTGGTGCTTTAAAATAGAACAAAAACAAACTTTGTTTCTTGCAAGTTAGGCTTAATTGTTCATTTGGTGCTTAAAATCAACAAAACAAATTTATTTCTTGCATCAAACTTTTAAAAAAACTCACAATCCACACTTCCATTTTTGGTGCAAATAAAATTCACAAACAACTTGTCTCATTTTTTGCAAAATGATTTTACTTCATGCATACATTTTTTTCATTAAGTTGACCAGGATTTCAAGTTCTAGTTTACTTAAACATATTGCCTTTTGAAGTCAAAAAGAACATCATGGTTGTTGGAGCAACATCTCCAAATAGTTAGATCACATTGCAATGACAAGTTAAAAAGAACAAGTTCTTTTCGTGATTGGCACACTTGTGCAAAGGAGTTGGTCGAGTGGTCCTACTTCTAACACACACTATCCTCTCCCTTGGCTTTCGTGGTCCTAGGTGCAAGAGAAAAGTGTTAGTAACACTCAAATTTTTATCTTTTTAAGAGAGGCCTGCCAAGAGACACATCACTCTTGGGAATGACCTCGAGTGGTAAATCCTTTGAGCCGCTATAAAAATCAAGTGAGAGCGAAAGTTGTAGCCTTGGGTATAGTTGTTCCTACAGTGTAACTTGCCGAAAGGACAAATGGGCCCCACCACAAGTTACAAGGCTCTTAAGTGAGTCACTGCAGAATGAACTTATGTCCAAAGACATCAAAAATTACTAAACACCTTTAAGTAGTAGCCCACTCATTCTATTGATTGAGGATATTTATGATATAATTTAGTGCAAGAGCATAGATGGTTTTGCTCCCAAGATACTCACCATACATATTTCCTTGAGTAGAAACATAGCTTTTTGAAAAGTTACTTGTGGCTTGATGAAAGTGGCGACTCCCCCATCATAGGGATCATCTATTTGTTATGCTTGTGCAAGACTTAGTATATCACATCCTTACCTGCCACGGCGAGATTCATAAGGTATGTAGTACCAAAGTTGAAGAAATATCAAGATGTGGGCTGAATTTATCGCAACTAGACATTAGACCTTAGGGATACAAAGTGTTTGAAGTGTTTTCATTTTAGTCAAGACCAAGTGCAAATTGAGCCGACTTCAGGCTTTGGAAAGAAAACACCTAAAATACACTTAAGGGAAAGGGTCATATAAAAGTTCAAGGATTGGGTTGATCTAGACCCATACTTATTTGTGCCTTTTGAGGCAACATTCTTGTGTTTGTGTGCTTGCTTTGTTTTCTTGTCAAAGAAACATCATAAAATCAAAAAATCAAAACAAGTATTCATCCAACCAAACATTTTTCAAAACAACCAAAAAGATCAAAAACAAAGTGCAACAACAAAGTATCAAAAATTTATGACCATTCTTCACATCTTGAGAAAGAAGAATCTTCATCAAAGCATCAACTTGAAAAGAAGACCATTGAGCTCAAAGGCTTTGATCAAAAGGAGGAAATTCTTCTATCTAAATAGACAAATCTTTGTCTCTCATAGAGATTTTCTACGTCACATGCGTCTATACTTTCAAGGCAAATCAAACGAATTTGATCAAGAGTCACTGAACCGCAGAGCTTTTATGCAATATAGAGATTTGAGTTATCTCAAAAACCAAGGAGGCAAGATTAATCCCAACTTCTTCCCAGACATTTGTATCACATACAACGTAGCTCGAGAAATGCCACCAATGCCCGAAAGAGAAGAGGTAGAATTTGTTCCATTTGTGACACAAAGCTTTTATTGAAGTTAAAACATTTCATCCATTTCTCACCTTCACATCATCACTTAAGTTCAACTCTCAAAACATTAAGAGGTTCTTGTCCTAAATTCTCTTTTGGATATTGCTTGAAATCAAACACACAAATCACTTTTATATTGTTTCTACATCTAGGATAAGCTCATCCTAAGAGACATATCTACGTAGGTTAAAACTAGTTTATGAGTGAATCCTCTCATTACTAGGTAGTTAAGTCTATAGCACATCTCAGATTTCTCTAAACCTTATCACATAAAACCTTATCAAAAACAACAAGCAATTCAAAGAAATAATTCCGGTCACATCTACCTTTAAGTGCTAGAGATCCACATGCAAAACAATTCACCAACCATCAATCTTTCATTTCATCAACAGCTCATCATCATTTTCACCCAACTTCAAACAAAAAATTGTAAATAAAATGGCTCATACCCGATCACAGTCAAGGCAATGAGAAATAGAAATTGAAGAAGAAGAGGAGGAAAATATCAACAAATTTCAAGAAGCACTTGGAGGAAATGCGAATGACGAAAACCCAAGTACTCCTACTCCTGCAACAATAGAAAGGGCTCAACACAAGCCTCTCTTTAACAGACTTTTTGACGAAATACTCAGGAGCAATGCGGATGCTCACTTTTTAAAGCTTGCTCAAGAAGGATCCCAACTCCACTCTGACTTTGATCTTGCACAACTAAGACAAGCATCAGAATGACAAAGTCGCCATGAGGAAGAAAGAGGTAGAGATCACATCAGATATAACATTCCTCGAGGTAACCCACCTCTGCCTCCTCCAAATGACATAGAGATATTGCGGCAACAAGTTGAAAATCTTGCCCAACAACTTTGCAGTGGCGTAAAGACTAATCAATTTTCACTCAATGACATTTGTCCCTATCCCTTTGATAGGAATATTTATATGCCACCTTTTCCATGAGGGTTCGAAATAGCCAAGTTCAAAAAGTATAGAGGAAAAGGAGATCCTCGCGATCATGTCAAAGAATTCCACTCATCTTGCCTCGAAGTGGCATATGAAGATACGTACCTCATGTGCCTTTTTCCCCAAAGCTTGGGAGGAACAACCACATCATAGTTTTCCTGACTACGAGGTGGCATTAGGACATTTGAAGAGCTAGTTCAGAATTTCTTGGCACATTACTCTCATAACATTGAACGTGATATCACCATGGTTGATCTATGTAACACTAAACAAAAACCAGGTGAACTATTCTCAATCTTCCTACAACGATGGCATCAAATGTCTAGCAGACGTTCTCTTGAGTTACCTAAACAAGAACTAGTGGAAATATTTATTTCCAACTTAAACGAAGAAATGGAGTTTCACCTGGACGTCAAAGACACAAATTCTTTCAATGACATGATCACCAAAAGCTTAAAATGTGAGCGAGCTCTCATCAAGAAAGGACTTATCAAAATCTATAATGAGCCAAAGGATGGTCCTCACCCACGCTTCAATAGTGACAAACCAAGCTTCTGGAACAAAAACAAAAATGTTGTCAACAACGGGGTTGTGGATGCAAGAACTATCAAAAGTGCACAACCTGTAGTTCGATTTGCAGGACAGAATCCCCCACCTCAGACTAACACAGTTGCTCCTCCAAATCAAGGCTGCATTACATCTCACGATGAACCCAGACTGTGTCAACAAAAACAAAAGCGAACATACACTCCCTTAAGGGAACCCATCGAAACAGTATTGCGTCAACTAGTTTCTCAAAATCTAGTAACCCTACCCAAAACATCAAACTACGAACCACAAGTCAAACCTGCATGGTGGAGAGATACTGAACATTGTGACTTCCATCAAGGAAGAGGACATAAGACAAGCAATTCTCATAGATTGAAAGATCTTATTCAGGATCTTATTGACTGAGGTGAAATCGAAATCGAAGGACATGACCCAAAGACAACAACCAATGATCATCTTATGTTTAAAAATCCACTTCCATCACAAGATCAATGGGGTCCTTCTACTTCCGGGAGAAACACAGATACCACCAATTATACGCAAGCCTCATATAATTATACTGTGAATCACCTATACGATACCAGTGAACAGATTGCAACTATAACCATAAAAAATCCCAGCTCCACTTGCAATGTTGTTACACGCCGCAGCAAAATTACCATAAAAGCGGCTCCATAAGGCACCCCATCTATCCCAAAGTAGTATAACCTTGTGGAATAGTTAGACAAAATGCCCGCACTGATATCTATCTTAGAGCTATTGCACCTATCTCCATCTCATAAAACCATTTTGGATCAAGCTCTCCAAGAGGCGTCAGTCCCTACAAACCTAAATACAGATCAGTTCCAAGCCATGGTTGGAAATTTAAAGTCATCACCTTGTCTCACTTTTTCTGAAAGTGACAACTCTTCCTTCCAGCAACCTCAGAATGCTTCCCTACACATTGAAGGATTTATCAACCAGCATAGGATCAAGCAAGTCTTGATCAATAATGGAGCCGGCCTAAATATTTGTACACTGCAGTTGGTCATAGCCTTGGGATATGCAATAGAATTAGTGGATCCCTGCAAGAAGATCACAATCAAAGCCTATGACGATGCAGAGCATTCATCCAAAGGGGCTATGGTACTACCAATCTGAGTGGGCCTTGTGGTGAAACACATCATCTGTCAAGTTCTGGACCTTCCTCTACCATAAAATCTATTGTTAGGAAGACCTTGGATACACGCCATGTAAGTTGTTCCATCCACCTAACATCAGTGTATCAAGTTCCCACATAATGGTGTAGAAATCACAATCTTGGGAGATGCAAATCCCTTTGTCATAATATCAGTCATCAACCAGAGATTACCGTTCCTAACAATAGAGAAGCCATCTCCTCCACATCATACATAAGTCCAGCCTCTCTTGTCAGTTCAAACACCACTATACCCAAGCAAGAAAAGCTTAAGATGAAAATAGCAGAGGAAGGTCCTGGGGAATACAATTTGAGTCAACTCTTTTGTGTGGGACAAATGCCCACTTCTCCTAGAACACATGGCAAACCTCAGCAGTTACTTCAACAACCACTGATCAAGCCAGCATGTCCTTTGACACCTTTCATCTTTGGAAAGAGTCAAGAAGAAAAAACCAAAGATGAGGACTTAGCAGAATCGATCTATAAAGATCCCATCACCACTGATATTCCGCAAGCTACACTTCCCACGGATCAGTATGGCAAAGGCCTTCTCATTATGCAAAGAATGGGTTATGATGGTCAGAGTGCTTTGGGACCTTGCAAACAAGGACGATGTGAACCACTACTGCCGGAATTAAAACCCAAGGATAATATAGGCTTAGGCTTTCAAAAGGAGATCCTTCCTAAGCTCATATTCAAAGGAAAGCCCAACAAACCACTATATCAGCCTATTGCCAAGAGGACACCTTTGATTATCAAAGCAGCATCAAACACCATTGCAACTGCCCCACTAAGGCTAAAAATCCCAACACAATCATCTACAACGCCAATCATCCCACCAAACAAACCAACAATCCCACTAGCAGCAGCCATAACATCAATAGCACCATTAGCAGCAGCAACTGTATCAGAACCCATAGCAGTATCTATGACACCAGCAGTTCCAACAGAAGAAGTAGAGTCAACAATACCAATACTCCCCATATCGGATTCATTGATCCCCATCATCCTTCCTACAACACCGATCATTTCATCTAAAAAGGTACATCAATCGATCACACCTGTAGTGTTTAACTCAAAGGACATCCTAGTATGGTATAGTAGTCAGATACTGGAAAGTGACCCAGGGACCGACTCACACGAATGGGAATTTGATTCCATCCAGCTTAATACTTTAGATGAGGAATACACATCACTACCTCCACCTTACAAAGACATCCCTGTTTACGGACAAGCACGGATAAAGACTCTTGGGTTCCTGAGCTGGAAACTTCTTCCACAGACCCTATGTCACATCCTATGCCTGATTCTGACAGGGAGAGTACCATCAATGACCTTCACCATAATGTCTTAACCCTCACTGACACATCTAACGAACTTAACCTAATTGATGAGGTAATGCCCATTATCCATCCTGAACTCATCAAATGGAACCAACCTAATCCCCCATGTCTTGATCATTTCCAAAATGATGAGGCCATCATTGACTTTTTGGAACTACGGGATAACATACCAAGCGGTGATCACAAAGCTAGATTCGCCATAGAACTTAATAGCGCAACATACTTTGGGGCGGATGCCAAACCTTTCAGCTACAAAAATATAATAATAAAACATGGATCTTCTAGTGAAAACCACACTGTGGCACTGTTTGATCCAACAAAAGTAAAAAGAAAGAGTGTATCCAATGGTGAAAACCTCTCTAAGGCACCGGTGGGTGAAAGGTTTGACATTCTCCCTGCTAGTACACAACAGGAATGATCAACGATTCTCATCGAGGAAACAAAAGAATACAACGTGGGGACTCCTGAAACTCCTCACCACATACATCTGGCATCTCTTCTAACTCTAGAGGAATAGCCTAAATTTGTAGAGTTCTTTCAAAAGCATCAGATTAACTTTGCATGGTCATATGCAGACATGCCTGGGCTTGATCCTAATTTAGTCATGCATCACCTCACCATAGCAGAAGGAGACAAACCTGTCAAGCAGAAGCTTCGTAAGATGCATCCTCAGATTGCAGTACTAATCAAAGTAGAACTCAAGAAACTCCTAGATGTTGGTTTCATTAGACCAATTGATTATGCAGATTTGATATCTAATATTGTGCCTGTCAGCAAACCAAATGGGGGCATCTGTATTTGTACTGACTTTAGAGATCTAAATAAGGCATGTCCTAAGGATGACTTTCCCCTACCAAACATTGACATCATAGTGGACCTAACAGCAGGACATGTCATGCTTTCTCTCATGGATGGCTTTTCAGGATACAATCAAATAAAGATCACACCTGAGGATCAACATAAGACAGCCTTCACATGTCCATGGGGCACATACTACTAGAATGTAATACCTTTCGGTCTAAAGAATGCAGAAGCGACCTATCAATGAGCAATGACCACCATCTTCCATGACATGATGCATACCATAATGGAAGATTATGTTGATGACTTACTGGCAAAATCACTCACAAGAGAGGGTCATCTAGACATATTACAGAAAATCTTTGAGAGACTAGAACAATATCATGTTTGGCTCAACCCAAAGAAATGTGTCTTCGGAGTAACCTCAGGGAAGCTTCTAGGATACATTGTCTCAAGCAAAGGAATTGAAATTGATCTAGAAAAGGCCAAAGCAATCATGGACATGCCACCTCCAAAGAACATCAGTCAGCTAAGGACATTACAAGGATGACTACAATCCATCCGAAGATTCATTGCACAACTGGCAGATAAGTGTCACCCCTTTACACACCTATTACACAAGAATATCTGATTTCAATGGGATACCAGATGCCAACAAGCATTCCAGATGCTTAAAGACTATCTCATAAATACACCATTGTTGGTCCCACCAAATCTGAGTAGACCTCTCTTACTCTATATATCAGCAACAAATATGACATTGGGTGTACTATTGTCACAACACAATGCGGAAGGGAAAGAGTGCATTATTTACTACATCTCTCACACACTAGTTGGCTATGAACTCAATTATACACCTATTGATGAGCTTGCCTAGCAGTAATCTTGGCAGCCACTAAACTAAGGCACTATCTGTTGACACATAAAGTATAGCTCATTGCAAAGATTGATCCACTCAAATACTTACTTAGCAAAGCAGCTTTGACAGGTTGTTTGGCCAAATGGGTGATGATTCTTAGTGAATTTGACATTGAGTATGTGGACCATAAAGCTATCAAAGGTCAAGTTATTGCAGATCAGTTGGCCGATGCACCACTCATAGGCAATCATCCTCTCATTTCCAATTTTTCAGATGAAGAGATATTCATGATCACAATAGCACAACCATGGAAACTATACTTTGATGGTTCATACACTAGGCATGGCTCAGGGGCAGGCATTTTGTTTATCACACCTCAAGGTGACAGCATCCTGAAGTCTTATAGGCTCACATTTCCATGCACCAACAATATAGTAGAGTATGAGGCCTTGATCACAAGACTCAGGTTGGCTATACAATGGAAATTACAAGAACTACAAGTATATGGCGACTCCCAACTGGTCATTCGACAAGCAACTGATGAATATAAGACAAAGGATGACAAACTCATGTCGTACAAACAAATGGTGGACAAATTAAAGGCATCATTTACTACTATCACCTTTGAGTAGATACCAAGAGATCAGAATTGAGCTGCTAATGCTATGGCTACTATTGCATCTGTCCTAGATCTTCCACAGAATTCAACACGCTACGAGTTCTTGGTAGAATAGCTTTGGATCCCCGCTTATGATATCCCCGAATCCAAGATAATATGTCACCTTGTTGGTTCTGAATCCCCATGGTATGGTGAGTTCTACACCTACCTCCACGATCACACACTTCCTCCTAACCAATCGAATAACCAACGTAAAACCTTCATTTTCCAAACTGCTCAATATACCATTATTGCCGAAACCCTATACCGACGCAGTCTTGATGGTACTCTCCTTCGATGTCTAGAACAAGATAAGATAACAAAGGCCTTGGAAGAGGTACATGAAGGAATTTGTGGAACTCATGCAAGCGGTCCATCACTAGCCAAGAAACTCCTGTGCACTGGATACTATTGGCCATCTATGGAAAAAGACATACTACTTTATCAGAAAGTGCAAGAAATGCCAAGTTCATGGTGACCTGATACATGCACCAGCACAAGATTTGCAACCAATCACAACACCATGACCTTTTTTTCAATGGGGCCTTGACCTTGTGGGTAAAATCCATCCATCTTCATCCAACGGCCACAAATTCATTATTACCGCCATTGAATATTTCACAAAGTGGATCGAAGTTGTTCCACTTACCCAAGTTACCGGCAAGTAGATCGCATCATTCATCCTCAATTACATCATCTGTCGGTATGGTGTACCCATGTCCATCATCACAGATAACGGTCTTCCTTTCAAAAATCAAGATGTCCATGAACTCTATGAGAAATTTCACATCCAACACCTCTTTTCCACTCCCTATTACCCACAAGGCAATGGTCAGGCTGAAGCATCAAACAAGAACATATTGAGGAGCCTAAAGAAGATAGTCAATGAAGTCGATCATGATTGGCAGGTTCAATTGAATCCAGCACTATGGACATATCGAACTAGCATTTGAACCCCTACAGGCGCAACTCCCTACTCATTGGTCTATGGTACAAAAGCTATTTTACCTATTGAGGTCGAGATACCATCACTATGGGTTTCCTTACACAATCTCATAGATGATGAAGCATACAGAGTATCTCGTCTTCAGGACTTAGAGATACTTGATGAGAAGCGACAAGCTGCATACAATCACCTCAAGGCCTACCAATAGCACATGAGCAGAAGCTATAATCATTGAGTTAGACCTTGTACATTCGAGGCAAGTGATCTTGTTCTTCGAGAAAATCCTCGTAACCAACCCAACCGAGAACATCAAGGAAAGTTTGAATCAAATTGGCTGGGTCCATATATTATCACTGCTGTATTTGGGTCCGGGGCATATTAGTTGTCTACTTCAGAAGGAGAACCGCTAGCAGATCCGATCAATAGCATGCACCTCAAATGGTTTTATACATAAGTTGCACAAAGCATCGGGCTCTCCTACATACTGGCTAAAATACCAAAAACATCCAGATAAAGGTCCTGAAGAAAAATACAAAAAACATCAAAATAGTAAAGAAAAATCATGCATCCAAACAATGAACAACCACTCCGGTGGCACCTTGGGTAAGTACAATGGTGAAAACCTGGCAAACAGGTGCCACTTGTAAAGGCTATGGCTCCATTCTCTTTCAAACTTGTTGCGATCACATTCACTACATACACACATCCATCTGTTTAAACCATGACTTGTTATTTATCTACAATCGAGAAAGTACTTCATGTGTTCAGCATCCCGCTTTTTCATAATCATGTTTAAACTGGGGGCAATGCCCTTAATCTAGTTGGATGGAAGTGGATTATACATTATTCTTATGATTTGTTGGGTTCTTCATTCAAAACTATCTCGCAAAATCCAAAAACATTGGAAAACAATCATCAAAAATACCAAAAACATTCCAAAATCATCTCACAAAATCCAAAAACATTCAAAATGTCTCACAAAATCCAAAAACATCAGAAAACATCAAAAATCAAATAGAAAAACATGTCAGGCACATTGTACATACTCATCCACGCAGATACCAAACAAGCATTGAAAAATACTCGCACGATAATCACTTCTCAAAATCAACCAAACAATCAACATCAACACTCAAATTTTCTTCAACAAGGATGCATCCTTCCTTACCAAAACAAAGACAAAATGACATTTTCTTTGACAAGAAAATTATGTTTAAGCTACCAAATACTTGGTTGATTTATGGGTTATTCATATCAATTCTTATAGCATTGTTTGTGTATCTTCTGCAGATCATTTTGATGAAGTTTTGGGGCATGTACTAATGGTGTCTACGTGGGAAGTTCACTAAGCTACTTGATTTTATGCAAAAAGCAGTCATAGATCACTACGGCTTGCTGACTACAACATATACCTCGACCATATGAGCATGAACCATTACCAAGGATGCATATTCTTTATTCTTTATGTACATGCTATTTGCTTACAAGAACAATGCTCCTTCTTTGGTTCCTCCTCATCCAATTTGGATAAAGGTTTTTGTCTCTTATTAAGATATGAACTTGTCTCAGGATATGATCAGCCAAAGATCAAGGAGGACAATCCAAGTCATGCATGAACGGAGATGATCCTTGTCTATTCTGCAAGCAATACTCTGGTCAACTTGATCAATTATATCATGTTGCTTGTATTAACTTGCTATATCAAAATCCATGTAAGGAATACTCAGGTCATCTTGAATCATTATGTCAAGTTGCTTGTATTTTCTTACAACATTTTAAAGCTCAATGATGAAAAATAAAGCACAATGGATCGTCATTTCATCTCATCTATTTATATTGCGTTTCGTTGCATAACATCCATCCATTTACTCATTTATTTTCATAATTTTGCATGAAAGTGTGAACAAAAGTTAAAATGAGTAGTTCTGCGACAATTGAGCTTGTTTTTGGACACAATCATGACCGAGTATTCTGATACATCATCAATGCATCATGCAAAGTCTAAAACACCTTGCATTCATCCATCATGATCACATCATCATCATTACATTTAGTTGCATTTTGCATCAAGAATATTTCATATCATTTTAGTTGTTTAAAATGCATATAGTTCATTATCATTTATTAACATTTATATCATCTCATCATTGCATAATGTTTAGATTCATTCATATAAACCAATTGGCCTTGATTGTATTAGCCATTTACTCTATATTCATTTAGTGTCAGTTATCAATTATCATTTTATCATCCTTTATTATCCTTTATCATTTACCATTGCATACATTCATTTATCTATTCATTTAGTTAAAAAGTGCATTGATTCATCCATTATTAGTGTCTTTTTATACTCATCTTAGGATTCATTTAAATTGCATTCATTATCCCTTTTTAATTGCATTAAGGTGTAGTTATTAACCATAAGTTGCATTATCATCACATTATCATTTTACTTCATCATATTTAGACATTTATAATCATAAAACCATTTGTCTCAATCATTGGTTCATACCATTTTATATATACATCATAAACATATGCATTCATTTAGAAATCATCATATAAACATTTGTACTTTACATTTGTTCATCCATCTTACATTCATCTAAAAACCATCCAGATGCATTTACATAAATAAATCATTCATTCATTACATTAACATCATTGCATATCATTATCCCATCATTATATCGATATGAAGCACAAGATCTTGTCTATATCATCATAAGCATACATCATCATCATGACATTACATACATAAAAGCATTACACCAAACAAATCATACACACACATATAAACCTGCATTCATGTGTTAGTATCCAATATCATAAATCATCATAAAACATGCATATAGGAATCATCTCATAAATGCATACATATACACGTATCCATCTAAGCATAAACTCATAAACTCATCATCCTGCATAACATCCATACATATCAAAATGCATATCATCAAAATATGGGATCTCCTCATATATATCATCTCATGTATTAGAGTACAATGAAGTCTACAAAAACGACTACCAAGAGCCATCCAAGACATAGTCCAAAATGATCATATAAATATATGCATGCAAAAATGCTCTCTCAGATGCCACTCTGACCAGATGCTGCACCACCATCACCACCTACTCCCCCACTAGTCCTTGCACCATCCAATCTATCTCTCCGTGGAGGCCCCATCAAACCCCCACTAGCTCCTGCACCACCTAACACCTCTCTCCATCATGGACCCACCACACCCCCACTACTCTGCATCCTCTGAGACTGCTCTGACCTAGTCTGTCGCATCTGTGTATAGCTCAGTGCTTGCTGACTAGCTGGCACCACCTGCTCATATAATCCCCACCAATACTCAATCTCCACCTGTGCCTGTCAAAACTGTCTCATCACCTCCCCAGTAGGACCCTGTGCTCCTACTCCAACCCGGACTCTCTCCTGTAGCTCCGCTAATCTCTCCACTGCACTAACCCTCTCCCACAGCACTACAATCAGCTCCAACTCTCGTGCAAATAGCTGCACATCTCTCGCTGCAACCTCTGCCTCCAGATCCTCCACCTGTGTCTAAGCTATTGTCAATCGAGTATGCAAATGTGCTAGCATATGCTCCCGAGGATCACCACCCCCTGTCGCTCCCTCCCTCATCTCTATAGGTGCCTCTCCAATGGCTCCCTCCCCTCTATCCATCAGTATCTCCCTTTCCATACCTCGGCCACCTAATCTAACTCCTCCCGGCACCAACGGTCCTTGTGATATCCGCAGTGGCAATCTGCCTCTCCCTCTTCGCTGGACCCAACCACCTAAGCCACCTACTCTGCCACCTCTATCATCTCCTCCTCCTCCTCCTCTGTCACCACCATCCCCCCTCCCTCATCAACCTATCATCGATCCTTGACCTCCTCCCCTCCTCCATCTCCATCCCCTCTCCTCCTCAAAATATGGAATAGGCTCTGTTGGATCTGATATTTGTAGAATCGAATGAGCCGCCATATACTGCGTATACTCCTCTGATACCTCTGCATCTACCACCCTTAGCCATATATCCCATGGCCTTGCCTGAAGCATCCAGAACTCTGCCAATGCCTGATCATAAGGAAATACTAGCCCCCATGCATATCTCTCTCGGACCACTCTAGCATACTCTCCTGATCCCCTTGGCAATCTCTGTTGCCACCCAAATTGTCTCATCCCCTGGCCCGGCACCTATCTCTCTACATCATACCATGTCCACGCAATGAGGAATCGGGTCATGAATACATATGGCATCATCTTTGCATCATCCTTCCAGGGCTTGCACTCAATGTAGGGTCTCCAAATCACTGCATCCATGTCATCTAACGCCCACCGCCACCACTCTAACTTCCCTAGGTGGGGCTGACTCATCATGTCGCTGTACATGAACATATAGGGTTGATCAACTGTCCGAAATCTCAGACTCACTGGTTGCATCACTGGTAAGTGCTCCCACGCCCAAATGTGCAGCAACATCACTCCCACTGCCAAGGAGCCTCTCCCGCGGTACGCTACCTTATGCAGCTCCTGATACATGTGCGCTAACACGCACGGTCCCGGGGCAAATCAGGTCCCCTCTGTCATCATCAACTCTATAACCTGTCCCCACCCAACGGCCAGATCATGCGATCGCCTATCAGAACATAGTTGCCCTCCCACGATCCCAGACAAAATTACTGGCAATGGCTCATACAAAGCCACAATATCCTCCCAGGCTATGGAGCCATCATCAATGTACACGTCCTCATCGAAGAATCTCTGTACCGCTAGAGTCCCCCATGATCTATCATAAGTAACCAGCTCACCTCGAATGGGAATATGCAGGATGTGCCACACATCCTCCAGTGTCACCGTCATCTCCCCCTGCGCTAAGTGAAACGTGCAGGTCTCATTGTACCAGCACTCTGCCAACGTTGTGATCAAATCATGATTCATCTGAATCACGGGCATATGCATCACATCATACAGCCCAGTCGCTGCAATACAATCAATCTTGGCCTTTGTCAGTCGATCTCGTAACCCCTATGTAGTCGGATGTCTCTCACACAACTGTAAGATGCGTAGATCCTTCTGCACACGGGCATCAATCAATCATCATCAGTTGTTTTGTTTTCAAACTTTCTTAAGTTTAAACCTAGACTATCAACAGATACTTTGATCAAGTATCATCGGGTCTCAATAGGTAAGCAATCATGGCACACCTAGACTTCAACAGGCATTTATCCTAATGACCTAAGTCTCATCAGGGCTGCTATGGTTCAAAACAACTCTCACTTCACATCCCTATTCATCCATCATTAGCATTGAGAGATTT
This sequence comes from Cryptomeria japonica, assembly GCF_030272615.1. Lineage (NCBI taxonomy): Eukaryota > Viridiplantae > Streptophyta > Pinopsida > Cupressales > Cupressaceae > Cryptomeria > Cryptomeria japonica. Next base: position 259,131,664 of record NC_081406.1, read on the forward strand.
TTTCACACAAACTGGGGCATCTATTTTCCTAAACAAAAGCACTATTTTGCAAACAATAGCGCTACTTTCTACACAATAGAACTAAACCCCTAACAAAAGCGCTTAATCAACCCTACAAAAGCGCTCAAATCACAAAAGCGCGACAACAGCTACGCAATAGCGCTACTTCACATCAAAAGCGCTCAATTGACTCCTCAATAGTGCTACAAAAACAATAGCGCTAAAAAATGCATACAATAGCGCTCATCTTTTCAAAAGCACTCACACAACAGCACAATAGCGCCATTGTGGCACAAAAGCGCTAATTAATTGGACAACAGTGCCAAAACATAGTTTCAACGCTATTGTCCTAACTCAACTTGGAGTCAGCAAAAAACATGTCAAAAATGTGTAAAATTCAAAATTTTAAATTTGCGTACCGTTGGTTCGTAGTCCTCTGGCTGTTGGAATTGACGGACTTGCTCAAAACGGTGCTCTGCTACTGGTACCGGCATCCTAACTGTTGCTCGCTCCTCCAAAATGTCACTATCAGAGCTCTGAATTCACTATGGTCGCGGTAACAAAAGACCCTGTTTTCACCCCTTTCTCCCCATATAAACCTTTCGCCATAACCGTAACTTTCCCCTGCTCACCGTCGTGGTCCCCGTGAACTTCCCGAGCCTCCCATTTCTTCAATTTATCTTCGATTTCTCTCATTCTTCACCCGTATTGCTACATTCTTCTCTTCTATCACCCTGCCAATTTTCATTCTTTTTCGAGAGATCGCTCCATTTTTTAAAAAAAATTGGCCCATCTCTCGAGGTGGCATACCACCCATTAAAATAACATTTTATGGGGCATTTCTTCACACCTATTTTTCTTTCTTTGAAACGATGAGATAAACCGCACCATCTCAAAGAGGGGCAAATGTAGTCACATAAATCTGTCCAATTTAATTAAATGAATATTTCTTATTTATTTGATTAAAAATCCACTAGCCATCAGTTAATTAAATTAACATTTAATTAATTCATCTTCAAACATTCTCCTATTAATTAAATAAATTATTCAATTTATTTTAATTAATTCATTGTACCAAATTCACAAATCAATTAAATGAATAAATCACATTTATTTCATTTAATCCCCTATTCCTCTTTTAAATAAATTAAATCAAACATTTATTTATATCATTTATCCCCCCCACTTGCATTTTCCTACAAATGCAACTTGCACACATTTATTGAAATAAATTAATTTATTTTAAATAAAAATCCTATTTTTCCTCACCCACCAAATCCACTTGCATTCTTAAACCCCCTTCTAGATTCTTCTAACCCCTTCCTAATTAGCCTAATCCATCCCCTAATTATTGTCACATTCCTAAGCAACTTGGAGTCACTTCTCAAAGACTTCAAAGTCTTTGAAAAGCATTTAATGCTTTGTGTGTTCAACAATTTAACCTCCAAAGTCTTCCAAAACCACTAATGGCTCTTACATGACCATTTATGGCTCTTACATAACCATTTATGGTTATTTCAATTTGCACTTATGTGTCTCCTCAAGCATTTATTATTCTGACCATGGTTATCCCTTTCGCCTTTGCACAAGAGTTTATCCATTGGATAAAAGCTTTTATTCTTTGAATAAAGAATTTATTCATTCAACCCAACCTTGACCTTAACTCCCAAGTTAACTCTCAGGTCATGTCAAACATTTAATGCTTATTCCATCTCCTCTCAACCTATCTCACATTGACACTTGTCATCCTGGGATTGGGTTAAAAGCCCTCACGTGGATCTCAAGCCATTCAATCTTGACCCTTGTTGAGATTACTCAATCTCAACCATCCATTGCTCCATTTTACCTATAAATAGAGCTCACATTCCTCATTTTCAAATCCTCAAGAATTCTCAAGCATTTAGCATTCATAGTCATAATCCTGAGAACTTGTATGCATTTAAGCTATAGTGAATTCTAGAGAGCATTTAGCATAATCAACTCATATAATTGTTATTTTGGCCTAAAATAAATCATTTTAGCATTATAGCATCTAATATTAGCTTTTATATACATTTGCATAGCATTTAGAGTAATCATCTATAATCTTGAACCTCCATAAGCATCCATAGTGCAAAAAGCTACTGAGAGCTACACTAATTTGGAACTTGGAAAGGAGAGGAACAAGGGAGAAGGAGCTAAGAACATGTTAAGAGGCATTTGGAGATGCCTTCTTATATTTGTTTCATTTGTTAAATATGTTAGCATGATCTTAGTATCTCTTTTGATATGCCTGCTTAGGTTAATCTTTGGTTGAATAACACTAACATTAATCCGGTTTCTTGTTGTTTTTGTGTGTTATAATGACCACAGGTTTTAATCTAACTTGTCAGTTTTACAGAGCATCAGTACCTATTGTGTCTCTTATCAATCCCTCCTTAGGCTCTAAGTAAATCACCTCTATTTCCCTTCTGTATATTTCTCTCTCCCTCTCCAATTCTCACCCTACAAGTACTTTCCCCTCTTTCTTGCTTTGTGAACTCTCCCCCTCACCTATATCTAACTTTACCATCTCTAAGTATCTCAAAAAATTACCGTCTACCCCTCCTTCCCTCTTTCTCTTTGTTCCTTTGTATCTCATTTTAATCTCACTCCCCTCTCAATTATGGCCTCTCTCTCCTCTCTCTCCACTTGTCGAGGTATCCACCTCTATCCATCTCACATTGAGCTCTCGAGGTATCCATATTCATCCATGTCCCATTACTCTTCTCTATGAGCTAGATATCACATTACCCACCTTTATCTCCCTTCACTCGTAGTTCCATATCTATCTATGAACAAAATCTCTTATTCTCTCTCCCCTTACCTCTTATCTCTCTTCATTCTTATATCCCTACTCTTCTTTATCCCTCCCCTCTCTATCTCTCACAATTCCTTTATTCCCCTAGCCCTTTGCATCTCCCTCTCCATCCTTACACCCATCTCATTCCCTCTCTCACCTCTTTCCCTCAATCTCTCCCCCACTTTCTTCATGTTTACCTTTCTATCTCCCCACCCTCCTTAAACCCCCATCTCACCTCTCTCTCCCCTTTGAGCTTCTCACCTCCCTTCCCCTCTATGTCTTTTATCCCTAAGTATCTCATTCCATTCATATTTACCTCTCTATCACCCCCACCCTCCTTAAACCCCCATCTCTCCTCTCCATCCCCTCTAGGCCTCCCACCTCCCTTCCCCTCTATGTCCTTTATCCCCAAGTCTCCCACCTCTCTCTCCCCTCTAGACTCTCACCTCCCTTCCCCTCTATGTCCTTTATCCCCAAGTATCTTATTCCCTTCATGTTTACCTCTGTATCCCCCTCATCCTCCTTAATATCTCATCCATTCCTCTCACCTCTCTTCTTGTCTATGTTCTTCATCCACAATATTTCTTTTCCTTCATGTTTACATCTCTATCCCCCCACCCTCCTCAAACCCCCATCTCACCTCTCTCTCCCCTTTGAGCTTCTCACCTCCCTTCCCCTCTATGTCTTTTATCCCTAAGTATCTCATTCCATTCATATTTACCTCTCTATCACCCCCACCCTCCTTAAACCCCCATCTCTCCTCTCCATCCCCTCTAGGCCTCCCACCTCCCTTCCCCTCTCTATCCTTTATCCCCAAGTCTCCCACCTCTCTCTCCCCTCTAGATTCTCACCTCCCTTCCCCTCTATGTCCATTATCCCCAAGTATCGTATTCCCTTCATGTTTACCTCTGTATCCCCCTCATCCTCCTTAATATCTCATCTATTCCTCTCACCTCTCTTCTTGTCTATGTTATTCATCCACAATATGTCTTTTCCTTCTATCCCCCCACCCTCCTCAAACCCCCATCTCACCTCTCTCTCCCCTCTAGGCCTTTGATCTCCCTTCTCCTCTATGTCTTTTATCCCCAAGTCTCTCATTCCCTTTATGTTTACCTCTTTATACCCTCCACCCTCCTTAAACCTCAATACCTATCTCTCCCCTCTAGACCTCTCAACTCCCTTCCCATCTATACCCTTTATCACCAAGTCTCTTAGTCTCTTTGAATGTTTACCTCTATATCCCCCCCACTATCCTTAAACCCCCATATCAACTCTCTCTCCCCTCTAGGTTTCTCACCTCTCAAAATCTATCTCAGTAGTTAAATCTCCCTTCCCTCGTAGTTCCATCTCTCTCTATGAGCTAGATCTTATAGTCTCTTCTCGAGCTCTTCATTCTTATAGATACATACTCTTCTTTGTCTTTCCCCTCTCTAGCTCTCATAATTCCCTTATTCCCCTATCCCTTGAGCTATCTCCCTCTCCATCCTTACACCCATCTAATTCCCTCTCTCACCTCTTTCCCTCAGTTTCTTCCTCACTCCCTCCTCTCTCTAGGTCTCTCCCACACTTTCTTCATGCTTACCTCTCTATCACCCCCAACCTTCCTTAAACCCCCATCTCATATCTATCTCCCCTTTGTGTCTCTCACCTCCCTTCCCCTCTACATTTCCTTTATCCCACCTCTCTCTCTCTATCTCTCGTCTAAGCCTCTTAGGTCTCCCTTCCCCACTACATCCTTTATGCCCAAGTATATCATTCCCTTCATGTTTACCTTTGTATCCCCCTCATCCTCCCTATGGCCTTTTACCTCCCTTTCCCTCTATGTCCTATATACCCAAGTCTCTCATTCCCTTCATGTTTACCTCTCTATCACCTCCACCTTCCTTAAACCTCGGTACCTATCTCTCCCCTCTAGACCTCTCAAATCCCTTGGACCTTCTATGCCCTTTATCACCAAGTCTCTTAGTCCCTTTGAATGTTTACCTCTATATCCCCCCACCATCCTTAAACCCCCATATCACCCCTCTCCCCTCTAGGTTTCTCACCTCTCAAAATATAGTTAAATCTCTTTAGATTGGCCCATATTTATCTCCCTTCCCTCGTAGTTCCATCTCTCTCTATGAACTAGATCTCATATTCTCTCTCCCCCCTTATCTCTTCTCTCTCTTCATTCTTATAGATACGTACTCTTCTTTGTCCCTCTCCTCTCTAGCTCTCACAATTCCCTTATTCCCCTATCCCTCTCTATCTCCCTCTCCATCCTTACACCCATCTAATTCCCTCTCTCACCTCATTCCCTCAGTTTCTTCCTCACTCTATCCTCTCTCTAGGTCTCTCCCACACTTTCTTCATGCTTACCTATCTATCACTCCCAACCTTCCTTAAACCCCCATCTCACATCTCTCTCCCTTTTGTGCCTCTCACCTCCCTTCCCATCTATATGTCCTTTATCCCACCTCTCTCTCTCTCTCTCTCTCTCTCTCTCTCTCTCTCTCTCTCTCTCTCTCTCTCTCTCTCTCCTCTAAGCCTCGCAGGTCTCTCTTCCCCTCTATGTCTATTATGCCCAAGTATCTTGTTCCCTTCATGTTTACCTTTGTATCCCCCTCATCCTCCTTATGGCCTTTTACCTCCCTTCCCCTCTATGTCCTTTATACCCAAGTCTCTCATTCCCTTCATGTTTATCTCTCTATCCCCTCCACCCTCCTTAAACCTCAGTACCCATCTCTCCCCTATAGACCTCTCAACTCTCTTCCTTTCTATGCCCTTTATCACCAAGTCTCTTAGTCCCTTGAATATTTACCTCTATATCCCCCCCACCGTCCTTAAACCCCAATATCACCCCTCTCTCCCCTCTAGGTTTCTCACCTCTCAAAATCTCTCACTGGTTAAATCTCCCTAGATTGGCCCATATTTATCTCCCTTCCCTTGTATTTGCATCTCTCTCTATGAGCTAGATCTCATAGTCTCTCTCTCCCCTTACCTCTTCTCTCTCTTCATTATTATAGATACGTACTCTTCTTTGTCCCTCCCCTCTCTATCTCTCACAGTTACCTTATTCCCCTATCCCTCTCTATCTCCCTCTCCATCCTTACACCCATCTAATTCCCTCACTCACCTCTTTCCCCCAGTTTCTTCCTCACTCCCTCCTTTCTCTAGGTCTCTCCCACACTTTCTTCATTCTTACCTCTCTATCCCCCCCAACCTTCCTTAAACCCCCATCTCACATCTCTCTCCCCTCTGTGCCTCTCACCTCCCTTCCCATCTACATGTCCTTTATCCCACCTCTCTCTCTCTCCTCTAAGCCTCTTAGGTCTCCCTTCCCCTCTATGTCCTTTATCCCCAAGTATTTCATTCCCTTCATGTTTACCTTTGTATCCTCCTCATCCTCCTTGTGGCCTTTTACCTCCCTTCCCCTCTATGTCCTTTATACCCAAATCCATCAACCTCACTTTCTTACTCACACCCTTCCCTCTCTAGGTTTGTCCCTCACTTTCTTCCTCACTCTCTCCTCTCTCTAGGTATCTCCCTCACTTTCTTCCTCATTCCTTCCCCTCTCTAGGTATCTCCATTCCCTCCTTACCCCTATCTCTAACTCTCCCACAATCCCCCATTCTCTCTCTCTTTGTTATTGTATCCATCCTCTTCTTTCTCCCTCCTTCTATAAGTGTTGCACCCCCTTTATTCCCCCCTCCCTCCATATCTCACCCTCCATCCTTACCTCATATGGTTTAGCATATCGGGTTATAGGGTCTATGGTTATTTTATAGGGTCGAGGAATTAGCATATTGGGTCATACGATCTAGGGTATTTGTTATAGGTTTTAAATGGTTTAATTTTTATGGTTGTGACTATCAAACTATAGGGTATAGAGTATAGATTATAGGGTATAGAGTATAAATTAGTTGCACTAAAAAACGGTTATATGGGACCCTTGACCCGTGATCCAAGCATAACAAAATTATTTGTTTAGTGGTTTAAAACAAAATTTTCAATTTCATACATCATTTTTAAGATCTTATGAAATAATTTAAAAAAGGAATACATGAAATAATTTCAATTTCATATATCCATTTTAACATATGCATAATTAGGACAATCATAGATGCATTACGACTGTCCTGACATAATTAGGATAGTCATCGATGTATTATGACTGCCCCTTACACCTCTTGAAATCTCTTTGTGAATTAACTTTATTCTCTTTTATGTGCATGTATATGTAGAAATCATCATCATGCTAAGGAAACGACCAAAAAATGTAACATTGGAAGAGCGTGAAGCTATGAATGCAAAAAAAAGAGAAGGAATGAAGCAACTTCGTGATGCAAGGAAATTGAATACCATAGAAGAAGAGGTGCCAATTGAAGAGGAACATGAAATATCCATCCAATCTAAGAGAGACAGAATTGGCCACACAAAGGCAATGGATGCAAAACCTTCATACAATGAGACAATTGAATCCCGAGGTTGAGAGCATGTCATCTACCACAATTCAAGTTGAAGGAACCCCATCTCTTACATCTCAAGTTGAAGGCACACCATCTCTTATTGGCACACCATTGGCGTCTACAACATCTCATATCGAATGCACTCCCATGACATTTGACGTTGCAAGTACTTCATGATTGACATCAAGTCTTGGAGCTATACCATCTTATACACCTCAATTTCAAGGTATGTCATCATTTTCATCTCCGGTTGAAGATATGCCACCTATCCCTAATGTTGTTGACATTCCTAATCTTGAGGTAACTCAAAGTTTGAGAACACCTCCGAGAGTTTTGCATAGAAAGCCTAAGTATTTGATTGATATTGATGCTAATGTTTTGAAACCAATGGTTGACAAGATTCTGAAGTGTACTTGTCAAAGACATGCTAACCGGATATGGAAAATATTTTTTGAGCCTTTAAATGAGATGGGAAGATGTCAACTATTTGTTGAAATGATGAGAAATCTGAAATTTCGGCCCATAATGAAGATTCTTGGGCTAAGAACATCAATTGAATCAAGTGACAAATCTATTGTGAAGAATCTGATGAATGCATATGATACTGTTGGTTCTAACTCACGCATTACATCAACAATTGTAAGCACTCAAACTAAGAAAGCTCACCTCATTAGAAAGACAAGTAAAGAATTGAAGATAAGTAGACAAACTCTAATGAGAGCTATGGGAAGGTGACAAAGAGTGGAGGATCCATATAACAATGAGTTATGGGCATTTTCTGGTAGATTACCATGGAAATATAAAGCAATTGTTGAAGTCTTGAGATTCCTAATTGAAGGTTTTTGGAAGAATAACATAAGGGTCTCTCCAAATCAAAGATATGTTGTAAGAAGGAGGATTGGTAGTAAAATCCGTGATCCACATCCGAAACATTTTTTGGATATGACAAACACAATTTTTCACCAAGTTTCAATGTATGTATCCTCAAATTAAAATTAGGCAAAGATTCTTTGAAATGGTAAAGCCTTTTTATGTCAAAATAAATCACACATGCACAACTTGTTGTTGTAGAGTACATATCGAATTTTCTAACCATTATGATGTTTATCAACACATATGTATAGATTTGCAAGCTAACAATGTTTTCCAAGAATGCAACATAAATGGTCCACTGAAATCTTCAAGGGAATTCATATCTAGCATCTTACATGAAAGAGTATATGGTCAACTATATTACAATAAGTGTTTCTTGGATGGCACATGTGTTCATTATGGTGGATTGTGACATTTACAAATTTGTCAACATATGGATATTGGACAAGAAATTGGTAATGAATTAGTGGAATTTGGAAAATATAAGATAGTGGCCTACATGCTAAAAGATGGAAAAGAAGCAAAAAGGTGTGAGTTGGTTAGTGAGAAGATTCCAATGTATCATTTTATCGACTTCTTTCATGAGAATATAGTGTATGAGTATGCAAGGCATAACCATCGAGCTCGTTGGTTGGACTCACAATTTAAGTTATGCAAGGACACATTTCCACTTCATACAATCGTTTCAATTGTTGACTTTGCAGAGAACTACACACTACAATCATAGAACAAGGTGCAATCACAATATTACAACTCCACACCAGTTGCTATGTTTGTGCATATAGCATTAATTCATGCACATGATAGTATGGAAGAGGATAGGAAGATATTGAGGGAGTATCATTTTTACATCAGTGGTGATTGCTCACACTCTACAGAGTTTGTGCAAGGTTGTTTTCAAATATTCTACGATGATTTGGCTAGCCGAGGCATGTCATTCCATCAACACATCATATGGTCAGATAATTGTGCATCACAATTTAAGAACTCTTTTTTTTTTTTGGTTGAGTAGGATGCATAAGTTGACTGCTATTTAGCATATGTGAAATTTCTCTGAGGCTGGGCATGGAAAAGAGGAGCATGTATTAAAAGAGTTTTAGCACGAGAAGAGTTAAAGTACAAAGAGAATACAAACTTGAAAGATGCAAAATCAATTGTTCAGTGGTGCAATGGTACAATTGGTCCAGGTAATCAAGGTAAGTCTTCAGTTTGCAGATTTTTTTGGTTGGTAGATGATACTAACATTAGAAAATTCAAAGATTGTTGTACATTGACAGGATCAAGTGAGCTACACTCTTTCAAAAGATCTAATGTGGGTTCATGGACTATCCATATGCAACAGATGGCATGTTATTGTTCTTCATATAGAGATGGTGCCTATAATGAGTTTGATTCAAAGGAGTGGGTGGAAGAATGGTGTATGAGGCCTCTAATCCCACTTGAGACATATCGATTGTCGAGTGCACTACAACTCACACAGATGGAAGCATCAGTTGACTTTGACTATGTGTCACATTTAATCCAGCCAGGTAAATTATCCACATGCAAATTTTTGTACTTTAATAGTTTACCTTAGTTGTTTGCTAAATTCTTCTCACTTTATCATTGCAAGGCATGTTTATGCAGTTATTGAAGCTGAAGACAATGAAGAAGGAACAAATTATTACCTATGTCATTGTGTGGATGCAAAAAAGAAATTGGATGGCCTCGTAGTAGATGGAGAAAATATTGAGTACCCCACAAGATCATTAGTTGTTACTAGTACATGGTTGAAGGTACCCAGTGAAGAATTCTAACTTGTGGTTGTTCGAGGACTTCGAGACACATAGGAAGATTCTTCATTATTATAACCTTGTTGTAGCTTCAAATGTTCATTTGATCAGATATGGGGGTAGACCACTAAAGAAAAACCTATGGAAAGTTCGTGAGTCTGACCATGAGGCCATACTAGAAACGATAAAGAGTAGAGCAGATCCAAATGGTTCATTGGATTAAATGTAAATGCAAAAAATTGTAATATCAATCATATTTGGATATATGTACATGACTTGTATTTTTCGACTACTCAAGGCCTTGTAATATAAAAAATTATGTTTTTGTCTCTTTTTGTGTGATTTTATGTAAATAATGTCATTTTGGATCATTAGAGATCACATGGGATCATTTTGTGAAGTTTTAGGCTAATATGGTAAAAGATGTAAAAATTGCTCATTTGTTGTCAATCACTCAGTGTGAAAATTTGTCAAAATTCGGCATCATTTTTCTCGATGTTAGTGACATGTAAGAATGAGTCATCTGATCCTATGGGTCTGTGAGATGGAACTTTGAAAAATCCTCTCTCGGTTTAGGTAGACTCTGATCCAATTGCCTGTGGCGACACTTTCTTGGTTGCAACAAAAAGCGTCACATGAGTTCAATGAAAAGTTGCACAATACCCCATCTTTCAATCCACTCGTCATGGCACCAAACCATCAGTGCATATGCATCCAAGTGGCTGAGTTTACACTAGGAATGCCTTCGTTCCTCTATTGAACTCACCCGATCAATGTGGGCCACACCCTAGTAGCAAAATCCCCAAAGTGCTCAAAGTGTGAAAAATTCTCAAAATTCGGCATGACATTTATCAACCTTGGTGACACATAAGAATGAGTCGTCTGATCCTATGAGGTCGTGTTACAACACTCTAAAAAATACTCTCTCAATTTAGGTAGACTCTGATCCAATTGCTCATGGCGACACTTTCTCAGTTGCAATAAAATGCGTCAAATGAGTTCAATGAAAAGTTGCACAATGCCCCATCTTTAAATCCGCTTGTTGCAGAAATGAACTGTCAATGCATACGCGTCTGGGTGGCTGGGTTTACTCTAGGAATGCCTTCATTTTTCTCTCCAACTCGTATGATCAATGTGGGTCACGCCCTAGCAACGAAATTACTTAAGTGCTCAAGTTGCTCAAAGTTGTCAATATTCGACATCACATTTCTCAGTGCCCATTAATCATAAGAATGAGCCATCTGATCCTACAGGGTTGTGTTATGGCACTCTAAAAAAGCCTCTCTCATTTTAGGTAGACTTGATCCAATTTATCGTTGTGACACTTTTTGGGTTGCGACAAAAAGTGTCAGATGAGTTCAATGAAAAGTTGCACAATGCCCCATCTTTCAATCCGCTCATCACAGCACCAAACCATTAGCTCGTATGCGTCAAGGGGGTCGGGTTTATGCTAGGAATGCCTTCATTTTTCTCTCCAACTCGTCTGATCGATGCGAACCACACCCTAGCAGGGAAATCACTTAAGTGCTCAAGTTGCTCAAAGTTGTCTATATTCAACATCGCTTTTCTTGATGCCCATTACTCATAAGAATGAGCCATCTGATCCTATGAGGTCATGTTATGGCACTCTAAAAAATCCTCTCTCGGTTTAGGTACATTCAAATCCAATTGCTCATGGAGACACTTTCTTGGTTGCAACAAAAAGCGTCAAATGAGTTCAATGAAAAGTTGCACAATGCCCCATCTTTCAATCCGCTTGTTGCGGCACCGAACTGTTGGCTCATACACATTGGGGTGGATAGGTTTACGCTAGGAATTCCTTCATTTTATTCTCCAATTCATCTAATCAATGCGAGCCACACCCTAGTAGCGAAATCACTTAAGTGCTCAAGTTGCTCAAAGTTGTCAATATTTGGCATCGCATTTCTTGATGCATGTTAATCATAAGAATGAGTCATCTGATCCTATGGGGTCATGTTATGGCATTCAAAAAAGCCTCTCTCGGTTTAGGTAGACTCGGATCCAATTGCTCATGGCGACACTTTCTCGGTTGCGACTAAAAGCACCAGATGAGTTCAATGAAAAGTTGCACAATGCCCCATCTTTCAATCCGCTCGTTGCGGCACCAAACTGTCATCTCATACGCGTTGGGGTGGTTGTGTTTACAATAGGAATTCCTTCATTTTTCTCTCCAACTTGTTTGATCATTGCGGGTCACACCCTAGCAGCAAAACCACTTAAGTGCTCAAGTTGCTCAAAGTTATCAATATTCGGCATCACGTTTCTCGACGCTCGTTAATCTTAAGAATGAGTCATCTAATCCTACAGGATAATGTTATGGCACTCTAAAAAATCCTCTCTCTATTTAGGTAGACTCGAATCCAAATTCTCGTGGTGACACTCTCGGTTGCGACAAAAAGCGTCAGATGAGTTCAATGAAAATTTGCACAATGCCCCATCTTTCAATCCTCTCATCGTGACACCAAACCGTTAGCTCATACGCATCAGCGTGGTAAGGTATATGCTAGGAATTCATTCTTTTTTCTCTCAAACTCATCTGATCAATGCGAGCCACACCCTAGCAGTGAAATCGCTTAAGTGCTCAAGTTGCTCAAAGTTGTCAATATTCGACATTGTGCTTCTCGGCGCCCATTAATCATAAGAACAAGCCATCTGATCCTACGAGGTCACATTATGGCACTATAAAAAATCCTCTCTCGATTTAGGTAGACTCGGATCCAATTGCTCATGGCGACATGTTCTCGGTTGTGAAAAGCGTCAGATGAGTTCAATGAAAAGTTGCACAATGCCCCATCTTTCAATCCGCTCGTCGTGGCACCAAACTGTCAGCTCATACATGTCAAGGTGGCTGATTTTATGCTAGGAATGTCTTCATTTTTCTCTCCAACTCATCTAATCGATGCGGGCCACACCCTAGTAGTGAAATCCATTAAGTGCTCAAGTTGCTCAAAGTTGTCAATATTCGGCATCGCATTTCTTGATGCCTGTTATTCATAAGAATGATCTATCTGATCCTACAGGGTTGTGTTATGGAGCTCTAAAAAATCCTCTCTCAGTTTAGGTAGACTCGGATCTAATTGCTTGTGGAGACACTTTCTTGGTTGCGACAAAAAGCATCAAATGAGTTCAATAGAAAGTTGCACAATGCCCCATCTTTCAATCCGCTCATTGTGGCACCGAACCATCAACTCGTACACATCAGGGTGGTCAGGTTTATGTTAGTTTGCCTTCCTTTTGTTCTCCAACTCATCTGATCGATGTGGGCCACACCCTAGTAGCGAAATCGCTTGTGTTCAAGTTGCTCAAAGTTGTCAATATTCGGCTTCACGTTTCTTGGCGCCCGTTAATTATAAGAATGAGTCATTTGATCTTATGAGGTCATGTTATGGCACTCTAAAAAACCCTCTCTTGGTTTAGGTAGACTCAGATCCAATTGCTCATGGCGACACTTTCTCGGTTGCGACAAAAAGCGTTAGATGAGTTCAATGAAAAGTTGCACAATGCCCCATCTTTCAATCCGCTCGTCGCGGCACCAAACCATGAGCTTGTATGAGTCGAGGTGGTCGGGTTTATGCTAGGAATGCCTTCATTTTTCTCTCCAACTTGTTCGATCATTGCAGGCCACACCCTAACAGCGAAATCACTTAAGTGCTCAAGTTGCTCAAAGTTATCAATATTTGGCATCACGTTTCTCAACGCCCGTTAATCATAAGAATGATTCGTCTGATCCTATGGGGTCATGTTATGGCACTCTAAAAAAGGCTCTCTCGGTTTAGGTAGACTCGGATCCAATTTCTCGTGGTGACACTTTCTCGATTGTGACAAAAAGTCTCAGATGAGTTCAATGAAAAGTTGCACAATGTCCCATCTTTCAATCCGCTCGTCGTGACACCAAACAGTTAGTGCTTACGCATCAGGGTGGTCGGGTTTACGCTAGGAATGCCTTCATTTTTCTCTCCAACTCGTCTAATCAATGCGGGCCACACCCTAGCAGCGAAATCGCTTAAGTGCTCAAGTTGCTCAAAGTCGTCAATATTCAACATCATGTTTCTCAGCGCCTGTTAATCATAAGAATGATTCGTCTGATCCTACAAGGTCATGTTATGACACTCTACCCAAGCCTCTCTCGATTTCGGAAGACTTAGATCCAATTGCTCGTGGTGACACTTTCTCGATTGCAACAAAAAGTTTCAGATGAGTTCAATGAAAAGTTGCACAATGACCTAACTTTCAATCCACTTGTTGCAGCACCGAACTATCATCTCGTATGCGTCTGAGTGGTCGGGTTTACACTAGGAATGCCTTTTTTTTTTTCCAACTCGTCTGATCGATGCAGGCCACACCCTATCGGCCATCCCATTTAAGTGCTCAAAGCACAAAAAGTTGTCAAACTTCGACGACATGTTTCTCAACGCCCATGAGACATATGAATGAGTCATCTGATCCTAAAGGGTCGTGCTATGACACTCTAATAGGCTCTACATTAGATTAATAGACCTAAATACTCTTAAGTATTATTAATTGTTGGGAGTTGAAGTAGCTCTATTAGGGTATGCATTAGATGAATAGATGTGTATGGGCTATGCAATTTTTTTAGAATGGTATTGGTACAATGGTGTCTTACATTGTCTAATTTTGGTTCTTTCCATGTTTCCCTTATATAGTCTTATTTCGACTATAATTATTTAATTTTTGTTGATCCTTATAAGCTTGTGTGTTGGATTACAAACACATAGGTTCAAAGCTTAATTAACAATAAACTTTGTGCAATTATTCATTTAACCATTTAACTGCAATTATGGATAACCATGATAAATGATTTTCACTAACCAAAAAGCTACAAATTCATACAACATTTTATACCCTTAAAAGTATCAAATGTATCCAATACAGACAAATAGGCTTGCCAAAAGCCATATGGACATAGAATGTCATGTATTCACAAAACAAAACATGTTCAAAATTTCTATAAAGGCATACAACATGATATCCAATAAAGTCAAATAGGAGCTTGCCAAAAGCCATATGGACATAGAATGTCGCATATTCATAATACAAAACATATGTTCAAAATTGCCATATATGCATACAACATGGTATCCAATAAAGTCAAATAGGAGCTTGCCAAAAGCCATATGGACATAGAATGTCACGTATTCGTAATACAAAACATATGTTCAAAATTTCCATATAGGTATACAACATGGTATCCAATAAAGTCAAATAGGAGCTTGCCAAAATCCATATGGACATAGAATGTCACATATTCGTAATACAAAACATATGTTCAAAATTGCCATATAGGCATAAAACATAGGACCCTATTCTATTCATTTCCCTCTAGGGGAAGAAAACAGATCACAAGGTATCTTTGCCTATTGGGGGGATGGAGATGTATATGATGCAGGTGTCTTTCAAGCGCCCACTCGATCTCCTCTCTAGACTTTTTTGTAACTCCACCTGATACAATGAAAAGAATGATGTTAGCATATACAAAAATTGAATTTTAGAATGACATATAATAGAATAGTCACTTACCGCATACAAATAATCATGATGTTCATCCACAATAGGTGCGCGTTCATGATATGCAGTGACAAGCCCCTCCTGTAAGCATCACAATATAAATTAAACTAAATACAAGTGTCGTAAAGATTTTCAATAACATGTTATTAAGATAACACATGTAATGCTAAATTTACTAAATTTACAAATATGTCTCATACTTCTGTCAAAGCAGTTGAACTTGCTACTGTTGCAGCAACACCATGCTCCATTGATGCGTGAACAATAGGAGGAGTCTCTAATGTCAACATCTGAAAATTACACAAAGTATATTGATCAATTGCCAAAACTATCTATATTATTTAATAAAAACATTAAAGATAAATTGCTTACCTGGGTGAAAGATTGTCGATGAAATACATTGCGAGGTGTTGATGTTGAAGCTCTAGCATCAAACTATTTGACATCCAAAATGAGTAATTAGAAAATCATTCACATAAGGTTCAACTATCTACATATAATAATTATATTTCTTCACTCGTTGTATACCTGTGGAGTCGACGAAGTCGTGAAAAACGGTGTTGCAGGAATGTTACTAGTATTGTGAATACTTTGACCCTAATTTTATATCATAATACTTTACTAATTTAGATATATTCTTAAATTTCCATATAAGACTTAATAAAAAGAATGAAAATAACTTGTAATGAAATTCACTTGGGTATCAATGCCAAATATTTCATTCAGCAAGGATTTTGCCATTACAATGTTCTCTGTAGCAAACTCTGCTTGTGCACGTGCATTCTCAATGCTATTAGGATCATAAGTGCAAAGAGAACCACAAGATCGACAAAAATGAGATGGAACTCGATGCCTAGAATAATCACCATCATCACTCGCACCACCCTCTACTAGAGGCCTAGCATACTGTATAAGGGTCTGAGTGAGTGAGCTAATGGAGTCTAGAGTTTCGACCTCAACACTCTCGTTCACAATGGAAGGAATAATAACATGCTCCACTGTAGGTCTGGCCAAGGGTCTTGGTGGGAGATTTGGGTCATGTTGTGCACCCTCTATCATGTGTGGAACCCCCACATCTACCTTGGAAATCTAGAAAATCAATTTGTTTGGGATCTCATTAAGGACAAACTCTCAGTACAGTTTTCTCAAAAAGTATTGGGGTACCTCATGATTATTGCATGTGGGCTGATCAAATACCATCCACCACCTATCCCAAAAATTGTTCTTAATCCCTTCATGATGACACCAATGAATAGGGAATCTCCTACATTCATGGTGTAAAGGTTGATTCATTCGGGGGTTCACAAAAAGAGCACACCAAGTCAAATTTATTAATTTTCTTTTTCTTCACTGCCGCATATGATAATTTGTCAGCATAAAATTGCTTTTGTTCTTCCTTCTTACTGGACCAAAAATTTATTTGCCCACTCACAAATTGTATGTGAGATACAATAGATTGCAAATAACTGGCAAGTTTTGTCCTATGGGAGTTTGTTCCAGTGGGATTTGTTGTTCTCAAAAAAGAGAAACCCAAGTTCACCTGCAAACTATATATGAAACATCCAATCTCAATCAATGAAATGCTTCAAGGCTTGGACAACATAACATAGGATCCTAATGATCCTCCTACACTTCAATTTCTGCAAGACCTAGGGGGGACACCCTTTGATGCACAAAATACAACCAGTTACAAACATATGGCATCAATAAAAGCAAATAAATCTCATAAGGCTCAACAACAAGGAGGTTACTGCAGATGGACTAGATCTACATTGACATCTCAACAAGATTGGAGCATGAGATAGGTAAAACATACTAAAAACCACACAACTGAAAGCAAAGCGACTGTACAATAGAACTTATTTAAATATGGCTCTAAGCCATCAAAATTGGAATCAATGCTTACCTCTGTCAAACACATGATTCTCATTTCCATGAATCAAGGGTAAGCTGGAAGTTTCATTTACATTTGCCTAATCACAAACTCTACAACTTCTCATCAGCTCATCACATAGAAGATAATCAACATGCCAGTAATCATTCAATCTTTGAAAAACAGATCCCAATTCAAAGTCTTGACCATCAAATGACACAAGACTATCATATTGTTTACAAATATTTCTCGGTTGAAAAGAGAAGTAACCCTGCTCCATCTGATCACTGGGAACATCAAGCACATGTTGACTGCTAGTTTGCATAAATGGAAAACACTCATCCACAATGCAGGCTTGCAAACTAGAGAGGAACATTTCCTCGTAAAATGACTACAGTTTAGCATGTTGATCACACCTTATATCAGCCCTTTGCAAACATCAAAATGCATGATCATCTATCAATGGTTCATTTACCAATTGCAAATTTGGGAAAACCACTTCAAATTTGTCTTTCTCTTTAACACCAAGATCCACACAATGCATATCAAATTCTGATTTCATATCAACATATGATTCCACATTATCACATTTATCAACCTTATATGCATGTTCATCTTGTCCACTATTCAATCAACTATAGGGAAATAAATATCATATGTATCATACCTCACACTGCCAAGAACATCATCAGTATCAAAACATATATTGATTGGGTATGAGAGATTGGGAACATTTATGGATGTATACCTCTTAAGATCAACACCTAAGAGTTCTGAGATTTGTTCACTACTTAGTGAACCTTCTCCTTCATTTTCATTTTCCTTTGCTTCATCTTTTGTGTTGTAAACATTGTCCCAATCTGATGCATGCATTAAATTTCTAGTGCTCATGCCTTCATGCACATTTGTTTTATCATTACAATAACTTGCATCTGCATCATGACCTTTATCATGTTGATCATAAAGTGTTGCTATATGTTGCAACATGGTTTCATAGCCTTGGTTGCAAACACTTTGTGGATTGATATTAACGACAAGGTGATCTATATTATTCAAATCTGAAACCTCAACATGCTCATGACTATTTGAACAATAACTTATACTTTCACAATTTTCTTGTTGCTCTGAATACACATCTGCACTGTCATGTTGAGAATAAGAGTCACCTTCAGCATCATAAGAGGTATATCCACTCACGGATTCATCTCCATCATTGTACTCAAAACTATGTGCATTTTCAGATTTAGTCATTTCAATCTCATCTATCCATTCTTTAATATGTCCAATACTTTCTTCCCTCGAGGTTTTAGACCAATTGACTGAGTCAGGCTCATCAAGCTCCAAGAATAACTCAATCCAAACGGATTCATGGGGTCTAACATCAACCGAAAGCTCATTTAATGCAGTAATAAATCTTTCATAAAAAACATATGATGATTCTTCGTTCCTCTTCCCTATTTTCCTTCTTAAAAACAAGATGCACCTATCTTGGATCTTTTGAAGATGTATTTCAATATCCCTATCAATGTCTTTCAAATTTGACAAAGAAAATTCAGATCTAGGAACCACATCTAGATCCATCAAATTTGAAACATCTATTGAACCATTACCATGACAATGCATCTTACTGTTTTATTCTCTTTTTAAAACATATGCAGTCATCATAACCAGACATACTTCTCACCATATTTTTTACTGAAAATTTTCAAAACAAGAAGTATGTACCCTTAGAACCAATACTCCTTTTCCTGGTGACTTGCTTCACCTTATAAGGAACAAATTTATCTCATAAAAGTTTTGAGGAATACCTGGGTATATTTGTTATTGCCGTCCACTTCACTTATGATTGAAAATTTGAAGAACACCTCCAAAACTTAGGTTTGTTCATATAGAGTCGCCACCTCCTTGAAGAGGAATAAAATTTAACCATTGATCTTCACTCTGAAACACTTTCAGATTTCTGGGTACCAAACAACAGAGTCACATAATATTGAATTTTTTTTAATTTCTCAGTGACAAAACCTTCCAGGATATATACCTTCAAATCTGAAAACAACTTTCAGACTTGTAAACTTATAAGACTCTTCCCCAAATGAATTTGGCCAGACTCACTTACAATCTGATTTAACAATCTATACCAGATATCTTTAGATTACTCCCCAGTGGAGTCGCCATTTCTGTTGTTCTCAAAAAAGAGAAACTCAAGTTCACTTGCAAACTATCTATGAAATAGCCAATCTCAATCAATGAAATGCTTCAAGGCTTGGAAAACATAAGATAGGATCCTAATGATCCTCCTACACTTCAGGTTCTGCAAGACTTAGGGGGGGACACCCTTTGATGCACAAAATACAACCAGTTACAAACATATGGCATCAATAAAAGCATATAAATCTCACAGGGCTCAACAACAAGGAGGTTACTATAGATGGGCTAGATCTACATTGACATCTCAACAAGATTAGGGCATGAGATAGGTAAAACATACTAAAAACTAAAACATAAAAGTAAAAGGATATTTGATTATAAAATCTTTGAGAATCCCCATAATCTACAAGACCAGTGCCTTATCCAAGGGCATGGAGTCATACATCAATCTGTAAATGAAAACTTCTATTTGCAAATCCAAGTTATTGATAAAGATATCCCTGTATTAATGCCTGACATTAATGCATTCTAAACTCAAACAGAGGATCATACATATCCAGACATTATCCTGAATCCAAAATGATTATTCATAGAATTTAAACTCTTCCTTGAAGAGTACCTAAGAACAACCATTACACTCTCACTTTGAGAGGACAAACCCAAACTCCCTTGAAGACTGGATTTACTGAAAATCATAGAAGGCCTAGAGACAATCCAATAAACTGTATATATGCCTTACATATATGTGACTTGCAACAGAAAACATTTACAACAAGAAGACACTATTACTTGAAAAGGGACATTGTATTACAAATTTGGGAAAAAACTCAGAATATAGAAACTGAGATTATGGAGCCTTGCTCACAAAAAATCTGGAACCTTTACAAAATGAGAAGACTCTCGAATAAGAAGGAAGGAGGATAAAATTAGATTTCATTCTCTGACAATGGCAACTACCCTATCTTTCAGCATTAAATGTTTCGCATAGCTTGGCCTGCAGAAAATCCATTCTTTCTAACTGAAAAATCCAATCTGAGATCCTGAGGTAACTACCCCAAAAATACTTGTCATGGGTTACACTTGACTACAGAATTAGATTCCTCGGATCGAGAGCTTTCCAATGATATATAACACTTATATATTGAGCAAAAAATAATCCCTTCGTCATCAATCCCTCTGCAGGTTAGTCATTTAAGTTTCTGCCTTTTCACCACAATCTGAAATTATATTTTAAACCTTTGAATCTCCCGCACAGACATCTGCCATGCTTCTCCTCCACATGGCACCTTCTAGTTCACTCCGAGGTCCTTATCCTGCCACCTCAGCATCGCCTGGACTCACCGCCGAAATGAAGCTCTTTGTTTCTTCCTTGTTGCTTGTTCTTTTTATTTCCTCCAGATTGCTCTCCTTCTCTATCGGGCCCCACTGCTTGGTTGTCAAGTCGCAGCTATTAGCCATAGAGCAACTTTCCGTCATGACATGGTGACCACCATCAGATCATCCATCCAACCATCAAATCCCTCTTGACATGCCCACCGGTTAATTCACCTGGGCTACTCTCTCCTCTGGTGGGCCCGCCATGTGTTAATTCCTAGTTTTCTCTGAGCCCACCTAGACCGCCACCGCAACTACCACATCATTAGTCGCCATGTCACAGGGGATAACCATTTGGCACCTTTGCATAGCGGTATAGTGACAATCATTAGATTGGCACAAACTTGCTCGGTCTTTACCTCTTCATCCATTTGTGCTATGTGTCAGTCTGTGACTGGCCACTGGATCCACCTGAGCATGACCCATTCGCCACCTCAGTGCCACTGAACCCACCGTCTGTTCTGATCAGTTTGGCATCAGTCTTTCGGCCAAAATTCCTCTTCGGCTAACCGTTTTCATGTCTTATCGAAACCCTAGTTTCATCGACACCTTTCATGTCGATGAAACTAATGCCTTTGGTGAGTCCATTTAGAGGTCCATCGAAGCCAAGGTTTGCTCGATGTTCATTTTGATGGCATGCCACCTGTCTTCCTCGTGTCACCACTGGACCTTCCACCTCATTAGCTGTGTGTCACCACGTGGCACCTCATGCTTTGCTCAGATTTTACCTTGGCGCCACCTGTCTGCCATGTGGCACCCCTCGATTGGTTTCAAGGTCTCCATCCTGACACCTTAGCACGACCTCCACTAACCACCAGAATGAACCACCTCATAACCGTCTACCTTAACCGCTTGTATTAACCACCAGCCATAGTTCACCACTAGTGGTTTGTCGCCAAGTCGCAGGCGATACTCAGCGATCATCTTCCCATCATGACATGACGACAACTGTTGGATCATTTCTCCCGACCGTTGATCTTCCTTGATCTGCTCGACCCTTGGCCTCTCTAAGCGGCTCTCTCTTGTGCCATGATGTCACCACATGTCTGTCACTTGTCTGCCACCTCATCAATCGCCAAGTTGCGGCTATTAACAGTCGAGCACTTTCACATGGTAGTATAGCGACAACTATCTTTTGCAATCACAGTTGATCTGTCTGACTTGCTCATTGGTTATTTTGCCTTCTCGCTGCAAAATTTGGGTGCTTTGAGATGCACACAGGGGGTCCATCACTTCTGAGTTGCGCCTTGTCAAAATCCTGTAATCTTTGACACTAAGGATGTGTGTGACCTTGCATTTAAATATTAAAACTCTCCTCCCTGCAGCGAATGTGGGATAAATGGTCTACGCCTTGAAAGTTTAATTTCTTTTGTAAACCCAGTTTGGTGCCTAAGTAGAAACGCCTTACACAGGGCGATTGCATCTGCATTGAAGTTTCTTTGCTTCCCATGTACGACGAAGGGGATTTGGCGATACACTTGCCAAAAGAATTTGCTTGCAGGTTTTAATTTTTTACGCCCTCACATTACAAAGCCATGACTCACGTAAGAGAAATGGTTGAACCTTGAACCTTGAACCAAAATGGTTCAAGGGTTCAAGTTCAATAAGAAATACAATAATGCGCTCGCCTTACCATAAAACAAAGCCGCGAAGAGAAATCCATAAAGAAAGGCTTCATTGGGTCACCAAATTTAGCATGATTTTTATGAGTCCCAACAGGATGTTTTAGCCTTGTGATTAAACCTTCAAGATCTTTTTGGCTATTTTATATTTGACCTAATAGGTTTTCTTGTGTACCTATGGGATGTCTAGGGATTGTAGGAGGTTCTTGATGTGCTTCTTCTTCAATATGGTCTTCATGAGGAGGTGATTGAGTGTTTTCAACATTTTCTTGATAATGAAAATAAATTTAAATCAAGAAACCTAGTTTAATCTTCAAATTAATACAAAAATGACAATAAGAAAACAAAAATACATACCTCTTCAAGCTCTTCGATGGCGTGGCGGCATTTTGATGAGAGATGGACAACTTAATGCCCAATATCAAGCTTCTGCAAAGGGCAAGCGCAAGAAAATGGTACCCCAAATCGCCAAAAAGAAGGTTTTGGAGTGCAGAATGCATCCAAAATGCAGACTTATGTTTTTTATGGTTTGAAAAGGTCATATTGTGCGCGCCTTATGACAATTTAATTTTTTTTTGAAGTGTGGCACCTTTTTGGTACCACAACTTCGTGCATACACCCTTAAGTAACCACATTGAGAAACCTTAGAGGAAAAGTTAGTAGTTGACTTCTGCTTGTGCAAATTAACTTAATCTTATCCTTTTAATGTTTAAATAGTTCATTTAATAGTTTAAAAATAAAATCACTCTTTTTCCAGAATGTTAGTTGTTTTCCCTAGGGTTTCTTGGTAGGGTGTTACATCATTTCTAACCTCGTATTTGTAAAATCATAATTCCCCTCCTACATTGGCATAATTCTAAATCTTTTTGAATTTTAGTTTAGTCTACTATATTTTATATTTTGTATAATATAATTGTTCTTTATTTTTTATTGAATTTTATATTTTTTAATGGTAGATATATTATGTGTTTAGTATTTAATTGTGTTTTTCATTATAAATTTATATTAAAATTATATTTATTGTTATTATACATTGGATTTTATATAGTATATATTTTTAAATAAAAATATATTATAATATATAATATTGATTAAAATATTAAATATATTATATGTTAAGCATTTATTTATATTTATTATTTAATATGGTTAGAAGTGAGTCACTTAATAAAATGATGAGTTTTTGTCACTTTATGACTTGTTATTTTTTCGTTCATTATTTTGGTTGTTTGTTTCCCATTTTTTCATCCTTGCCATTTATTTTCTCATTTTATCCATTATTTGTTTATAAAAGATTATTTTATTATGCTTTAGTAGGGTTTCACAATATCTTTCCACCAAATTGTGTTCATTTTTTCTCGCCGATATCATTGACAACATGGCACCATATGTGTAGTATAGCATGCAATTTTTTTGAATGGTATGCAACACAAGCGAATGAATAGCCATCATCGTAGAGGCCCTTTTGTCTCCATCCATCAACTCTCTCTCTCTCTCTCTCTCTCTCTCTCTCCATTTGTGTGTGTGTGGGTGGAGATATTCCTCTTTTTTTTTAAATCTCCTTACCTCTCTCTCAATCTTTCCCTCTCCCCCCCTCTTTCTATTCCTATATCTCTCCCTCTCCCTATTGTAAACATAACATGAGCCTATTGGTAATATAGCCTTATTGTCTTCTTGATTTAGAGGTTTTATTTCAATCATGTTTGTATCCTTTTAACTAGATGCAAAATTTATTTAAAGCTATTACTTCTCCTTTAAGACCTTTGTAGCATAAAAAACATCATTTTCTATATAGCCTATCAGTGGACCTCGTGTAATTTTTTATATTAAATCAAGAAATCCACTTCCTTATTGCACAAATGTATACAAAAAATAAACAAAAAAAATAATAATTAAACTTTTTTGACATCCCCATTGCACACCAAGATGCAATTGCTAATTTTAATGATATAAAACACACAAAATCTAAGAAACTAATGAAAACACAAGCGAAATTAATAACATTAAACAACACAATTAAAAAATTGTGTTTTTGGCAGAGCATTCTAGTTAAAAGAAGACGACATCCAAAAAAACATAGGCCTCACACAGGCACAAGATGAGTCAGTGCATCTGGTACACCCACTTTCAATGTTCATCTATATCTCTCTCAACAGACTACTGTTTTCCTCTGATTTCACTTTGTGGGCATTGAAACCAGAGGCTAAAACATGTCCTCGTTGGAATTTGATGAAATGGCAGTGTCTGAGAGAGGACCAGACTTGGACATTGTAATTGCAGGTGGGGGATTGGCAGGTTTGTCTCTTGCGCTTGCCCTTCAACACAGAAATGTCGAAGCCCATGTCTTCGAATATCACCCATATTTTAAGGCTGATACGGCCACTGCAATAGGCATTGGTCCCAATGGTGTCACTGCTCTTGAAGGGATTAAGCCTGGCTTGAGCTCCATCATCTCCCAAGCAGGCTCTTACACAAATAATATCAAGCTCACCTATTTTAGAGACGGGAAGGAAGATCCGCCTAGAATAACAAACGTGCCACCCAAGAAATATATTACTGTTAGGTGGAAATCTGTGCAGGAAATCTTGGCAAGTTTAGTGGATAACAAAAGAATTGTTTTCTCCCATAAGCTTATAGGGTATCGGCCTTCAAAGGTCTGTGTCTCTTGTTCTTGCTCTGTTTTTGTTGTAATTTCCCCAAAAAATGTTTGATTACATATTGTATGCAATTGCAGGGCGGTGTTGAGGCCTATTTTAGATGTGGAAATGCCTTGGATAGAATTAAAGTTGTGTGGACTAAGCTTTTGATTGGAGCAGATGGAATATGGTCTGCTGTAAGAAAACAGATGGTGGGGGATTCTCCAAGGTACCTCAATTTGGTGCATTGGAATGCACTGCTGTACAACCCAGATCTCAAGTAAGCATTAGAGTTAGTTATGATTATGTATTGCAACGGATTTGTGTTTTACCCTAACTTGAACATGGGATTTAGCAGAGTTTATAAGGGCATAAAAGAGGGGGAAATTATTGCGCGAACAATGGAGAATATGCAGGCCCACAGCATTATAGCCCATGCAGGTACCCATTTAGCTTTTGGTTAGACCTTTAGGGAACAATGATCTACTGCAAATTTCTCCTTTAATCGCTGAAGAACAGGAGATTTGTTTTGTGGTAGGTTTTTATAGAGGCCCCAAATGGGACTGTTTTCCACACTCCTGGATTTTGATATCATGGCTTAGTTCAGTGGAAAGTTTGAATTTGCAATCCATTTAAACAGGAGAAGTAGAAGTTTTTGTAGCTTTATATGGCTACTAAATTCCTGATTTGATCAACAATTGTAGGGGATTACACTCTTTGGGTTCTTCGTACAAAAGATGAATCAGAAGATCTAGCAAACTCATTGGTAGGAGGACGAGGCGGCATTGGTATCCCTGGTTGTAAAGCTCGCGCTCTTAAACAATTGGATGGGCTTGAAGGATGGGAAAGTGTTCGAGAAGTTATTGATGCAACCAGTGAGGACATTATATCAGAAAGAAAGATCATGGACAGGTTGCCCTTAGATAAATGGACTGATGCAGATGGTCATGTCCTGCTCATTGGTGATGGTATTTACTATTTTCCTCTACAATTTTATTTCATTCTTCTTCAAACTCTAATACTCATATGAATAACAGTCCTAATCATGTTGGCTTCCTTCAATGTGAAGCTTGAATTAGTCCTTTAACCCATTTTGGGGGTGGCTTGCTACTTAATTTTTAGGTAGCTTAAGCCCACCTCATAGACAAACTTCATCCAGCAGGTGAAGTTTTTTTTCAGTTACAAAGCTAAAGGAATTGATTGTTTAATGGTTGGTAATGGTGGATTCATTCAGCTGCACATGCTCAGTATGTTGGGCCAGGACAAGGCGCCAGAACTGCTTTTGAAGATGCCCATCAACTCTCCCTTCTTCTTCAACATGCAAGTCACTCATCTTTTACAGAGGAAAGCATTAGAGATGCTGTCAAAAGGTAATTTATCAGAAACAGTGATAATGTTTCATAGATTTAGTGTGAATGAGTTCCTTACATTCAATTGAGATATGTAACAGAATACTACTCGCAGCTTTTGACTGTAAAAGTTTAGCAGGTTTGAAGAGGTAAGAATTCCTCGGATGAAAAAGATGCAGCAGTTTGCAGCCTATTCCACAAGGCTTCCTAAATTTCAACCTGAGTGGTTCCAGAATTTGACAATGGAAGAAAGATTAAGAGTGCATGAGGAATACACGAAATGGGTTTATTCATATCCCAACAAGCAAGAGTGTGACCCAGACTCCATCTTTTTCAAGTGAATATGTTTAAGCTTGGTAAGAGGACCTGATTAATATTCTTGTCCAGTTAGACCAGATGATAGAACAGGGCTTGCATTTCTACATCATTAATGATTAGTTTAGGAAGTGCAAAGTAGCAGTCACAATTGGAATGAATGCACCGCCTGTACACCAGTTAATTTGAGATACTGCAGTGAACCCCAAATTAAATAGAATTGCTAAAAGTGAAATCATTTAGTAGTAAATATTTTAGACTTCGACAGGGAAGTCATGAATGTGAAAGCATCAAAGTGCAGACTTGTATTTCAGAGTTTACAGTTGTAAAGTTCGGCCAATGATATTTACATTATTATTTCTTAAAACAAAACCAAGTGAGTCAAATGAAAGATCATGGTCTAAATCTTCTATGGTATCACATAGAATGTCAATCATTTCTTATAAACATTAATCCATGCAGTTGTAATCAATAGCTAGAAGTATTCATTTTTTAAGTATATAATATTTCATTCAATGTATCTTTAAATAAAAATTATAAATGTTTAATTTTTATAAAAATTAATTTAATATTATTGAAAATCAATATATTCTCAATATTTTTTAACAATTAAAGTAACCATCCATGCATAAATATCTATTATCAATGTGCATTCACACTGTTTGACTCATGATTTGCAAAACAATTTAAAATAGATTTCAAAAGTATTTAAATAAATTGATTCATTATAAAGGTCAATAAACTAAATCGTGTTAAATAGCTGTAACAAAATTCAAAATGACTATGATCAATGTAGAGGTCAAGTTGCAAAATGAATAGAGGGGCCAACATTCAAATATATCATTGTGCTCTATATAACGGGTGGAAACCTAAAATAATTGTTCGTTATAAAGGCCCAATGAAAAAAGTACTACATGCAACCATATGTATATACTTAATAAATAAAGTCATGATGACACTCAAGTAAGCCCCTACATGCATATAATGTGTCAACATACAAATGATCTATGAATCCATGAAAGTGCTTGTGGGTTTTCAAGGTGTATAGAATAGTTGTTCCACTATCACAATATGTATCACTCTACTAGATGATGCTCTCCCTCAACAAGCAATAGAGAGAAAAATTAATTTTCATCCACCTCATGTCAATAAATAATAATTAGCCTGTGTCAATATCAAAATATCATAAAAACAAACTATTGATAACAATCAAAATATTAGTCCCTTCTATCTTCTAATGAGCTCCCACCTGGATCAAAGATATGGAACAACATTGTCAAAAATAGGAAGCTGCGTAAACAGGGTCTAAAATGGTAGGTGGGCAATGGTGAGAAAATTATATTCTGGGAGGACAACTGGATTGGCGATAGACCCTTGGCCTCTTCCCGCTTCAGTTGCCTCATGGGAACTCTCAAGGACTCGCTTGGTCTTCTTGTGATGAATTACATATCCCCCTCTCGCTGTTGGTCGAGGCTTGCTGAAAGCCTAGGAGATAATACTCATTGGGGCCATTTGGTGGGGGATTTACAATCTCTTCTTGAGGAGGTTGGGATTCCTCGATTCCCTCATGCTGACAAGCTTGTTTGGGCTATGAATCCCTCAGGGTCTTTTAGTGTAAAGTCGGCCTATAATCCCTTGTTCGCCCCTGTGAATGACTGCTACAGCTAGAGAGAAGTTTAGAATTCTCAGCTTATCCCTAAAATAAACTTTTTCTAGTGGACTAATCTGCATGGGAAGATCCTAACTGTTGATAACCTTAAAAGGAGAGGCTTCCTATTAGCCAATTGGTGTGTTTTGTGTAATTATGCCGAGGAAAGCATAAATCATCTATTCATCCATTGCCCTTTCACTTCTGTGGTCTGGCATAAATTTTTATAGAAATTCAACATTGTGTGGACCTTCTTGGAAGACTTGCAATAGTTTACCAGCAACTGGAAGTGCCCCTCTACCCACCCTTTGATTAGACAGTTATGGAAACTCATCCCTCCTCATATCCATTGGCATATGTGGAAGGAAAGGAACAACTGGATCTTCCGTGAGACTAATAACTCTGTTGACACGATGGTTGGCATAATAGAGAAGCTTCTCAGGGAGAATGATTTGGTTTGCAAATGGAAAAAATTGCAATTGACCCCTCTAGTGATGGATTGCAACTGGATTAGGACATGGAATCTGCCTGAAAACTTCCTTTGATGTGACAACTCTAAAAGAATGGAGAGGCTTAACACTAGATGGTCGGCCCCACCGCCCTTATGGCTCAAACTTAACTTTGATGGCGCCGCTCGTAGTGGAGTTGCGGCGAGAGGTGGAATTATAAGGGATAGCTTGGGCAACCTGATTCTAGCCTATGCGGGGAATTTTGGCTATGCCTCGAGTAACATGGCTGAAGCCCCAATGCTCTTATGGGGTCTTAAATTGGCTCTCGATATTATTGCTAAAAGACTGATCATTGAAGGGGATTCTAAGCTGATTATTAAGGCGGCTAAAGGTGTTTCGGGGATTAGCTGGATTATTAGCAACATAATCATGGACATATGGTCTATGATAGTCTGCCTTGAGGAATTTCAAATTCAACACATTTATAGAGGGAAATTCGGTGGTAGACTCTTCAACTGCGACGGGCCTTGAGATGAAAGGTATGAGGTGCTGGAGACAACTAGATTCACTTTCTGACAAACAAAAATCCCTCATCGGGAGAGACCAAAATTTCCCTACGAACCAATGATTTGCTATGTCCTTTTTTACGAGTTGACGTTTTGGCCCGCCTGCGATATCAAGTTGTAGGAGGGAAATTCAAATTTGAATTGGGCGGGCTATGCCAAGGTGGCTTTCGATGGTCCCCATTTTCTCCACCGCACTGGTCCGGCGATGACGTGTCCGACCACCGATAATTGTGTTACCGAAGGATTGCAGCTTCAACTTTTAATCATGAAATTGATAGACCATAGCAAGTACAACACTTATTGCTATAACTAGAACTTAATATTTCTCCACAATAAAGTTCTTTGCAAGTTGGTAGATGAGTTAAGAGGTGTCCTTTCGCATGCTTCTTGAAGATGGCGGACGCATGCCTTGGGAACCACCATAAAAGATAATTATTGCAACTTCCACCACACTTTGGCTAAATTTTTGTCGATCATTCTTATCTCTCACTTTGGTTTTTCCCTCTGCATAACCATTTCTAATTCTACGTTGCTTACCAACTTCACTCTGAAGGAAGCTGTTATGGGTGGGGGGATGATTTAGTCCCAGTTGAGCCGGACATTATTGATGACAGCTTCGGCAATGACCCATGTGTTTAGATGTATGCCAAGGAAGGGGGTATTATCCCATTCATGGAAGCCATGACTGGGTTTGATGAAAACCTCTCCATGGAGTTTGTCAGTAGCTGGAATGACAGGAGAGTTGTTATGGGGGATATTTCATTTGAAATTAATGAAGACGTTGTTGCCCAGGCTATGGATCTTTCAATTGAGGGAAGGGAGTGGAAGAAAACCAGTAGGGTCACAGATGAGACCAATATGAACAAATTCTATAAAAAGGGTGAGGAGCCAATTAAGATGTGTGGGGGTTTCAAAAGAGAGTGCCTACCTTATCCATGGGACTAGGTGTGTAAAATTATTATGAAATACTTTACCCTTGAGGGAAAATATGGTGTTTTCTATTATTACCATTTCCCGTTGTTCAATCACTTTCACAACCATGATAGTATTTCCTTTCCATTCTTTTTACTGCATGCCTTAGAGTCTATTGTTAAAGAAGTTCATCATTGCATGAGTCAAGACATCAATTTCACCATCCTCCACCAAGGTTTGATGTTTCGGCTCTACAATTTCCACAGGGCCTTGTGTCCACATAAACCCATCTCTATTCAACCTGCTCCCTCCCTCCATGGCCTCCCTGCTGGTAGTAAAAAAGGTAATAAAAAACCTCAAAAAAGCCCATTATGCCTTGTCAATCCCCTGACCATGCCCCTCTCATTTCCCCCAAAATTGGGGAGAAAAACAAAAGCAATCCTTCAACTGCTAAAGCTACCTCCAAGAAACCCAGGAAAGAACCTAAGATCTTGTTAGTGGAGTTTGACACGGAGGACGGTGTGACCCCGTGGAGGTCCAACAAATTTGGTGGAAAACCCCATATGAAACAAATTGTTGTGAGGAAGAACTATGTCAATGAGGGTGAGGGAGATTCTGAGAAGGCATATAGTGATAAGGTTGAGGATGATATGGAAGCCACGAAGGGCTTGGAGTCTTCCAAGCTGGATACCAATGCCCTTGACTTTGAGACTGTTAAGGATGATAATAAGAACACCTCCCCTTCTTCTGGCACTCGCCCCCCCCCCCCGCATAATCAGATCTCTGAGGAGGACGGGAGAAAGTCTGAGGGCGGTCAGATTGCTACTGAAGGTGGAGAGGAGGAGGTGGTGCATTGTGCGGGATGTAATTCTATGCATTGTGCGGGATGTAATTCTATCTCTGAGGACCTGAATGGAGTCAAGAAGAAGCTGGACTATCTGGATTCCCATGTCAAAAAAATTGCGAAATTTTCCATCAAAGTCATGCACTCCTTGACCACTTCAATGTGCCTGCTGCACCATGAAAAAGTGAATTAGGGTGGGCTAGAAGGTGACACCATGAAGGAACTGTTTGAATTCCTAGTTGAAGATTGGACCGAGCTTCTGCTCTCCCAACACATGGGAGTTGGAAAAAATGATTAATGGTAGATTCTTTCCTTTTTTGTTATAGTTTTAGTTTTAGTTTCAGGATCAATTGGATTCCTATTAAGTTTAATTTCTTTATTAGCCATATGAGTCTTGTCAAGACTCTTGCTACTTTCTTTAGTTTTTATAGTATGAACAATAGGCTTATCTCTAAGGATAGATGGTTTAAGGATAGTTTCCTTTTGATTATATGTTGTTTAAGTTGCTACATGGATGAGATTGTTATCAATCTTGGGTTATTTTATAATTGCAGGTGGTTTTTGTTTTTGATGATTAAGATAGGGATTGGCTGACTGTCATTAGGCAGCTGTGTATGTGTCGGTTCTGCTCTCTCTGAGGCTTACTGTGTAATTCGGGTCAGCCCCCTTGTTTTGGCTACTTTATTATCAAAAACAATTAAAATATTAGTTTTTAATGATTTACAAAAATAATCATTTTCTTCTTATTATTTATCAATTATTTAGAAACGAAAAATATATACAAAACATCTAAATCAACAAGTTTTCAATTCAAATCATAAATATATGAAAAATAATATAATGTTAATTTTCATAATAACATATACAACATAATATCATTACATTTAGTGCATCTTATTGAAACATTGAATATGCACATACACAACCAATTATTTAATTATCAATTTTTTTTAATATAAGAATGAAATGAAACATCTTCCATCTATAAAACAATTTCCATAGTACCTCCATCTACCAACTCTACTACTACATACCCCTTATTAGGTTATTAGGTGGGTAAGCGCGTGTACTTAGATGTGTAAGGAGGCACATTTTACAATAAAAGATCACAACCTAGAGTACCTTCGAGTTGAAGTGGAGTAAAAGTTCAAGTTTACTAGTGAACTTGATATTTCTTGCAAAATATGTTTTTCATTAGCATTTAACAATTTTTTTAATCAAATCAAAAGATATGGGTGGATGGCTAGAGTGAAAATCTAAATTATTCTTAGAATTTTCTAGTCTAAATAAATGAAATATATGATTATGTGTAATAGTTTGATATATATGCATGTCAAATTATGTGTGTGTGTGTGTATGTTTATATTAATATATTGACAAATCCTTGTTGACACTAAAATATAGAAATTATAATAGAAGTAAATTGAAGTAAGAGGCTTCCTACAATCACATTAGTCATCCGTGTCAACAAAAACATCTCCTTTAATTTCGCTTAAATTTGAAAATTGTGACATTCAAAATTAAAATCACAATGAAATTAAAACCTCCATAAATCTCGTTGTAATGGAGAGTTCACAAATTCATTTTTACTGCAACGGAATACAAAAAATAAAATCAAAGGCTTTTAACATTACATTGTTTCAATGTTTTAAAAATGGGAATCATGAATGGAATAATGTACTAATATTGTGTGAATTGTCAACTTTGAACAAGATATAAATGTTCTTGTGATAAATCATAGTTTCTTGGTGCCTAGATTCTCTGAAACTAATTACAGTTGTGCACGTCCATTTAGTGGTTTCTTTAAAACAAATGAATAGAGATAAACCTAGAGAACTCATCATGTTGAGATGCACAATAATGTTTCCATATTCATGGAACTCATATAATTGTTTGAAACAATCACATATAATCAAAACTTTCTTTCATATGAAGATATTTTCAATAGTGAAACCAATTGTAGCATTTCTCTACTACGTACACAACTAGATAGATGTACTTTCATCTGCTCAATCCTTTATCAAGGTATAGAAGACAAATCAATTAGCTTGGTTAGGAGTGTGAGCATTAATGGATAACATAATTTTTTAAACTTGACTTTAGTATATTTGAAATTTAAAGCTATATTATTTTGCTAAACTAGCCCTAAAAGTGTCTACTCTAATGTGTAGTCTTTTGGTTCTTCATTGCTTAGCTGCTAATTATTCATTTTTCCTATCCATCTTTGACATTTTTTGCATTGAACAAAATTGTAGCACTACCAATTATATAACTTTAATACCTTTAATAATTTTAATTAAACAAAAGAGTAGATACATCTAAGAATGATTGAGAATGGTTGTGATGAACCTATTTAATTGAAACACAAATCAAATCAAATTTATTATTGGTTTTCTATTCTCAAATAACTCATAGGTAGTTTGGCTATAAAATGTTATTATATGCCCACAATGACCAGTAGCCATGAAACAAAAATTTCTTCAAAAATGTTAAAGTGCGAAAGGAATACTAGAAATGCAATGTTACATTTCAAATCTTTGTGCAATATTCATATTGTAGATACAAATACTTCAAATCATTATCTGATACAATAAATGTATACCTTTCATAATAAAAAAAGTCACTTTAATATCATTTTTAGCCACATGGTTGTTTTTGTTATCACTCCCACATGTTCTAACAAGGCATCGGTGAAGCAGTCTTGTGGATTATCAAACCATGTTGAAAAAATAAAATTTTCTTATCCAACACCTCAATCTATTAATTAAAGTAAAAATATTTTATAGATTTTAGATAAATAATATTTTACTTTTATTTATTGCTTTTATAAAGGAAAAAATATTATAAAAGTATTTTTTGGTGTAAGTTAATAATCGGTTAAATAGTGGTAATGGAGAAAATGGGTCTTGGATGAATCATAAAGTTGGTGACGTCCTCCTCCCGTAAATGTGAATCATTGAGGTCATAATGGTATGATGAGGGTTTTAACCTTAGTGGCCATAACAACAACAACAACACTTAACCAACACACTATCAGAGAAATTGATTAGGTGGGGCTTCATAAATTGATTTGTTATAAATTAAGGTATATAGGTTTTTATTTTATTGTTTTATAAATATTTAAAAATAAAAACTTCTCAAGAATTTGTATAATAAATATTTTAAAATGAAAAAATCTGTAAAACTTGTGTATTGTTGTTAAAGATTCCTATATTATATGTTTTGATGTAGTTTGATTTCTTATTGTTTCAAGAATTACAAATTAGAATTTTACTTTTAGATAAAATTGTAGAAAGTAAGAATAGAAATGCTATTTTTTATTAAGATACATTTAATGAATGTTTATGATTTCTACAATTTTGATTTAGATATATGTATATTTGATTAGTTAGAAAATAAGACTTTTATAGATTTCAGATAAATAATGCTTTGCTTTATATTTATTATTCTTATAAAATAAGGAAAGAAGAATATTATAGAATTATTTTTTGGTGTAAGTTTGTAATGGGTTGAATAGTGGCAATGGAAAAAATGAGCCTTGGAGGAATCGTAAAGCTCTTCAACATCTTGAAGCATTATAAATAGTTTTTTCGCTAATTTGTTGTGCTTGATTCTTTTATGAAAGTTCTAAATTTTGCATTTATTATTTGCTACTACAACATGGTATCAACACATAAAATAACAAATTCCTTCTTGTTTTGTGATGAATTTAGGACTAATTCCTATCAAAGAATTATTGTGAAGCCAAATGAACATTGTTGTTGTGTTCAAAATGATAGACAAATGAACAATTACCTTTCATTTCATTAAAAATAGACTCATTTTTTTTCATTTTTGACCCCATTACATTTTTTATATGACCATATGTCCTTATCTAGACAATTTTTTCAGTTTACAAAGCTTTTTTTTTTTAGCAAAATAGCATTTTGCAATTCTAGGCAATATTTTTTGCAAGTGCATATTTAAGAAGGTTTTTGCATGTTTGGGCTTGTTTCTTGATCACTACGACTATCTAGTGCTTGGAGGATTTCATGTCAAACTTAAAACTTGAGTCAACACAATAAAGTGTTGTGTTTTATGTTTGAGGAAATCAAAGGAGTAGACAAGTTGGAGTGTCATAAGGATTTTATCTAGACCTCATTCTTGGTACATGACTATTGAATCTTTCTTGAAGTTATGCAATACACTCTAAGGGAGGATAGCTAGCATACAACACTACCATCAAAGGTGCTAGAGAAGCATTGAAGTTTCTAAGGACTTTGCCTACTTTCAAGTAAAAGATCAACACTTTTGGATGGGACAAATATCATAATAAAAATTCACGACCACTATAATTTTATAATGCCCCCTTGTTGGAGATTGATTAAACAGGCATAATATTTATAAATATTTCTAACAAATGCATCCACAAATCTAACTAGCATTTGCATTTTGCAGAAGGCAACCTTGCTTTACCATATTTCTATGGTTACTTTGATATCATGTATGGGAAGTCAACTTCAAAGGTAAAATAGCCATCTACTTATGCTAATACACTAACATGTTTTGGTAATTACTAGTCTTAGAAAAAGTATAGTGTGGCATATTCATCAAATTGTGGCAAGATAATAAGGTTCTAAATGTGTATAAATAGTTCCACATAACCTAAAAAATGTTATGGTCGGTATTCATATATGGTCTTCTCTGAGAGTTGTGATGTCATTCCATTCAAATATATTGTGCATTATTCAAAGTGATGGATGAAGAGGGATAAAATCAAAATTTGTGAGCTACCTTAATGAGACCAAGAGTGCATGAGATAGAGGATTATGGTTGCAACTCAAATTCATTTCACTTTGTATTGCCCTCCTCAAGATACATTTAGCAGATAGAAAGAAAAGTTAAAATAGTTTTAAAAACTTTGTGAGTTATGTATACTTTGGAAGTTCATTTGCAAATATGAAAGCTTATGGAATGCCTCACCTATTGGAACTTGTGAAAAAATGAGAAATTATAGATATTCATTTCAAAGCATTTTTTGGCTTAAAGGATAAATTCATGCCTCATCCGATTATGGTGAAGCATTGCATGATGATGAAAGATGCTATATTCAAAGTCTCATATGCAGAGTTTGATTATGTTCATATTGACTTTGTTTTCCCACAAGAAAGAGCTTCTTACACATGTCGTGTCTTGGCTCTAGATAGTATGTTTCATCACCAATATTAGGAACACATTTTTATCTTGATTGGAGTTTCCTATCCCATCATGAGCCTTACCAATTTTCCTCATCCATTTTAAATCTTTAAAAGGGTAAAGAAAAGGAAAGAAAAAAACCATTAAATCTTTCAAAGTTTTCAAGAACCTTGGGAACCTCAATAAACTCCAACAAGATTTCTAATTCCCAAAGAATCCCTAACCTTCAATAGGTTAGAGAGTTATCAGAGAAGAGGAAAATCAAAAGGGTAAAAGAAGAAAGAAGACATCAATTTTTTTGGAGGTTCTAGCAACCTTGGGCATCTTCAACAAGGTTCTTGCTTCCCAAGGAACCCTCAACTTCTAATACAAGGAGAAATAATTCAAATATTTGATAAAGAGAAGGAATGAAAGAAATCTTTAAGATGTCAAGCATGTATTATGTAATGAATCAAGTTATTGGTATCATATGGAAGCATCAGAGTGTTCATCTTGTATATCTTTCTTATGATTTTCTTAGATAATTAAGAGGAAAATCTCATGGAAATATAAAAAAAAATTTGGATCCAATATTTATGTGGATTATAAATCAATTATGTACAAATACCATGCAATTATTTCCTTTCTAGTTCTAGAACTATTATTTGAAGATACTTCATGTTGTTTCTATGTCTATGAGAGCTTCCCCAAAATGTATGAGAGAGAGAGAGAGAGAACATTTTCCAAGGCTAAAAAGTGGTTGGCAAGAACCACTTTTTATTCACCCCCCAATACATTGGCATAAATTTGAAGAGAAGCTTGAAGGTATGGGATCTAATTTGACTTCTCTATTAGCTATTTCAAGAAGGTAAACACAATCGGTTCCAAAAGAAGAGAAAGAGATCAATTTGGTGTTTGGTATGTTTATTTTTCTATAGACCTATCTAAAAGGAAATTGAGGGAGAATTAATGGATTTGAACCCAAAATTAGGCATTTCAACTAATTCTAGATTCTAAGTGACTAGACTACACTGTGTTAGAAATAACATTGATAATACTTGAATATGGTTTCAAAATGATTTAGGTTTGAAACACAGGGCTCCAAATATACTCTATCAAGCTAGTTCAATATAAAAAATCAAACAAGGTATGATTGACCATGCAACCACATTTCATGTCTCAAAGAAAGCGAGCTTTATTTTTAAATGATAGATAAACTCATATTTAAATGCAGATTTGGAAGAGAAGTATTCTCACACATATGTGCATTTTTTCACCAATTAAACCTTTTCATCTTTTTGGGATAACAAGATATGGTTTTATACCAACCTATGTCATTTGATGGAGCTCAGATACTTTTAGCTATACAAAGTGCAAGATATCATTAAATGATGTGGGACCATTCTCACCTTCTTATTTGCTTAGAGCATCTAGAGTGCACACAATCATCATGATAGGGGGTAGAATTGAGGAAAAGGATAAGTTATCAAACCCGCATTACCTTAAATTATATTCTATCTAATACAATTTGAAAAAAGAACAAATCAAAACTATGAATAAACAACTAAAACAAAGGAAAGATAAAATGATAGAAACCTTTTAAGTAATAGCAACAATGTTTCCCAAAAGACTAGCATAAACATTGCTGGTGTAAATAATTATTCATCATGGATATTATTACACCTTACTTAAGTTTACTTAGGTACATGCATTTCATAGTAGTTTGGGTATGAGACACTTGGGTGTTTGTGCTACATTAGGATAGTGTGTGTAGGAGAATTTCCACCTTATATGGTGTTGATCTTGTTACTACTCTATCATATCCACTTATTGTGGAGTGATAATTTCACCTTCGGTGGGTGATCCACCTCATGTGGAATATTGTATTGTTTCTCCTACCTACCACACCTATTTCCTACCTACCCTTGTTTCTTATTAAGCCACATGTCATGTTTGTGTGCTCACATATCCATATAGCCTTGCCTATATAAGTAGGCTCATATTCATTGTATGTAATGATTGATGATTTAGTTGATCAATATTTTCATCTTGATAGAATACACTTTATTCCTATCATCTATTTTGTCTCTCTATTGTAATTTTAATTGAGTTCTTGATCTTGACAAAATCTCACATGGTATCAGAGCCTAAAGGGCTTCTTTGATTTGTCTTAGAGAGGCATTTTTGGAGGCTTCAATTTTTGGATCTGGGGAGGTGCTATTTTTGGGGGCATCGTACATCGATTTGGACATCACGGTTAGGTCGGAGAGGCCATTTCCATAAATTTTGACTATAAAGTCGGTCTATTTTGGTGAGAAAATTTTTTTCATCAATTTTGCTATATTTGTCCGAATTTCAGAAATTTAAAAAAAAAAAAAAAAATTGCAGAAAAACTTACAAAAGTTTTTTCCAAAAATATATATTTTTGGGGGTCCCCCCCCCGTGACCCCCTGTACCACAGATTTAATTTGTTGCAAGGCCGTACAACTCCGTCAACTACCTGCAAACCCAACCGCCACCGTATCATTCACCGACAGCCCTCCCGATAGCTGCTTCGACGTCCGTCGTTGGCATCTGTATTTCCCAGCAACTCGTGTCGTGCTCTCCCGTCGGGTATCCTCTTCCACTTCTGTCATGCTCTGGTTTTCTTCCGGTCGCCGCTTCTATCGTTCTCCCATCGACTGCCTCTGTCGGCACCGCCACTCCATGCTCCAGCCACACCTCTTCGTGCCTCGCCATTCCGTGCTTCGGCCGCGTTGACAAATAGTAGCCACACATATTTTTTGAGCCCCTATGCCACATGGCAACATTCTATTCGATCATACATCCAATCACTATGTCACGTAGATGATGACATCATCATACAAATAGGCTTTGCAAAGGGCATGATGACCATTTTGACGGCTAGATGGGTGTCAAATTTAAGCCCGTCATTTGTTGATGCTTGTGCCACATCAGCAGTATTTGAAATTTTTTGACTCCCTCTTCATTTGGCTTTTTGATTTTGTAGTCTGACTTTATGAGGCCGTATCTTGCTCATTTTGGCTCCTTTTTTGGTGAATTTGTTTTTTGAAATGGGCTAGAATTTCATGCTCTTTGCAATGGTGAAGGAATTTTATGATTATCATGGATGAATTTTTTAGAAATTATAGATCTTCATGATTGTACCTATCTAATCCCCAATTTTGCAACTTCAAAGGCTTCGTTTGGGGTCATATGACCTCCTTTTCAGGTGCCATTTTTTTTTAAAGTACATAATTTTTTGTCTACTTTCATAATATGCTATTTGTTTGCAGTGATTTTGACTAGAAATTATACTTTCAACATTTGGTCATTTTTGGCCTATTTGGTACTTGTATTTTGCTTGGATCTCAATGTACATCACTACCAGTATTTGTTGAAGTCCCTTATATCTCATTTTGAGAAGTTGTAAATTGAAATTAGAATTCCACTTTGCCTTGTTTTACAAGTGGCCCATTGTATACGCACTAAGTATAAAATGCCAAATCACTATTTTGGGGGGGTTTCTTGATTGAGTGAATTTTTTGGGGGGGGGGGTGTCTTGTGTGATTGTGCCCCTCTCTATCTTGTTTTTTTCATTTTGGTGCTATGGGTTCCCCTAAATTTCCACTTTTAACTCCTCACAATTATGCTTCATGGAAGATTAAGTCTTGGAGTAAACTAATGGAAAAATGACTCATTCATTATGTAAATGAAACTATTATAGCACAACTTGATCCTAATGCTCAACTTGAATGGCTCACTAAGAATGCTATGGAACTTGGAACTCTTAGAAAGTATGTATCAGATGACCTCATTTTTCACATTGAGAAGTGTACAACAATTAAAGAGGCTTGGGATATTTTTGAGAAATTGTATGGTCAAGTTGATGAGATTAAGGACTTCAAGCTTGATAGTGAACTCACAACTTTGGATCCCAAGGATTTTGATACAATCCAGGATTATGTCACAAAATCAATTGAGCTAAGAGCAAAGCTAAAGGATTGTGGCATTGACAAAAAGGATACTCAATTGGTTTACAACTTATTGGACAAGCTTCCTTCAGAGTATGCAACGTTTGTATCTAGCTTTCACACCCATAGGTTAGCTCAAGGTTCCTCATACACTTCTCCCTCATTTGATTCATTCCCAGAGATGTTGATACTTAATCAATCTAAGTTGACCAAGATGGGGATTCTCAGATCTTCAAAGTCACAAGCTTTGGTGGCTTCTAAAGGGAATCAAAGCAATCAAGGAAAAGGCAAGAATCAAAAGCAACCTAAGTCTAAACCACAACAAGATGGAGCAAAATCATCCTCTCCACAACAAGGTGATTTCTCACCTAAGAGGAAATCATATAAGGACAATCTTTTTTGTGCATATTGCAAGAAGTTAGGACATGATGAACATCATTGTTACAAGAAGGATATTGATGAGTTGAAGAATCTTCTTGAGAAGAACAAAATCAACCTACCTTCTAGAATGTCTACATCAGCTTCTTCCAAGGATAAGGATAAAGGAAATGATCACTCTTTTGAGACAAATAAAGGAAAGGGACAAGCTCTTTGTGCTACTACAAGTCATGATTTAGGGATATGGCTTCTAGATTCAGGGGCTTCTCATCATATGGCATCTTCGTAGTCTATGTTTTCTACATTTGAGCCTTGCCACATGCCGCAAATTTTGATGGGCAATCTTACATACATGGATGTGATTGGGAAAGGATCTATTACCATTGGGGATAGCTCCTTCAATGATGTGTTGTGTGTACCCCACTTGACAAAAAATCTTCTTTCCATCTATCAAACCACACATGGGGCAACTAGGAAAACTGTGGAGTTCACACCTGATTCAGTTATCATTAGAGACTTGGAGAGAAGAGCTATCATTGTGACTGGGATGGTTGATCATGAATCTAGATTGTACTCCTTTTCACGTTTTGGTCCTATTGATGAGGTTAATTCTTCCTATGTTGATGATTCGGATTTTGAGGAGAACTTTGGGTACTTGAACTTGGGGATTCTCACATGTGACCTCGTTCTTGAGCCTTCTATTTCATCTCCTCCTCTTGATATCACACCACCTATTGTACTTGATGATGCAGCTAGTGTGATAGTTTTGCCTTCTTGTGATTCAATGCAGCAGGATATTTCATGTCTTTTAGCTTCAGTTTCATGGGATGCCTACTTGACAGACATTGCAGGTTTGTTTGTGGAGTCCTACATTGCAGTTTTGGAGACATCATTGATGACATTCATCTTCTCTTTGATGAAGATGATCCTTCTTTGATTGTTGTGAGGGAACACTCTGACCCTCTTGTGCATTCTCTACATGATCATTATTTCGAGGTTGACATGATTGTGGATACTTTCCTACAACAGTTGGAGGAGGTCTCTTTCTTCTTTGAGGAGACATGTGAGTCTTTGGGACTTGTTCTACTTTCTTCTCCACTAGATCTTGGAGTGCCTTTTTCAGCAGTGTGGAGCAGTTCATCAACTTTGGAGGGGGTACCTTTCAGCATCGACATGGGGACACTTGAGCAGTTTTCAAAGATTCTATTCATCATGAATATTTTTCCCATGTCTTCCCTTCATGATTGGGGAGACTTCATGGATACACCTTTGGTTTTGTTTCTTCCTAAGGGGAGGAACTCAATTCGACATTTGTGGAGCAGTTTCTTTATTCATTATCGATCTTCTATCATTGGTGCAGATTCTACATTGAGGGGGGGGCTTCCTAGTCTCTCTCTCTTCTTCTCTCATATGGGGGGGACTTTTTCATCACATGGGGTTTTGTTCCTCACATGCTTCTATGATAGTTCTCTTGTATATGGTTTTCATCTCTCTTTTTGGGGAGGGTTTTTTCCCATTGGGTTTTTCTCTCTTTCCCCGCTTTGTGAGAGATTTCATTGCATTGGTTTGTGTGCATTTGCATTTGTACATGGGTACCTAACATGGACTAGTAGCCGGGACCCATCTTGCATTGCTTAGTTGCATTGTAGACTTAAGTGCATTCCCCTAAGTTGCACTTAAGGGGGGGTGTTGGTGTAAATAATTATTCATCATGGATATTATTACACCTTACTTAAGTTTACTCGGGTACATGCATTTCATATTAGTTTGGGTATGAGACACTTGGGTGTTTGTGCTACTTTGGAATAGTGTGTGTAGGAGAATTTTCACCTTTTATGGTGTTGATCTTGTTACTACTCTATCATATCCACTTATTGTGGAGTGATAATTCCACCTTTAGTGGGTGATTGACCTCATGTGGAATATTTTATTGTTTCTCCTACCTACCACACCTATTTCCTACCTACCCTTGTTTCTTATTGAACCACATGTCATGTTTGTGTGCTCACATATCCATATAGCCTTACCTATGTAAGCATGATCATATTCATTGTATGTAATGATTGATGATCCAGTTGATCAGTATTTTCATCTTGATAGAATACAATTTATTCCTATCATCTATTTTGTCTCTCTATTGTACTTTTCATTGAGCTCTTGGTCTTGGCAAAACCTCACAAACATAATAGCATAAAGCCAAAGTAGGATAATTTTTTACTTATAATGCATGAAAAGCCACGTATAGTTGTGTAGAATTGAGAGGAACGTTCTTCCAATAAATGTCACTATAGAAGAAACAACTATAAAAATAGTGGCAAAGAAAAATCCCTATTTTTTCACAAAAGAAAAACATATTGAATTGTTGGTTAAAACTGACAGTGATAACTAATT
The DNA here is from genome assembly GCF_030272615.1 of Cryptomeria japonica. Lineage (NCBI taxonomy): Eukaryota > Viridiplantae > Streptophyta > Pinopsida > Cupressales > Cupressaceae > Cryptomeria > Cryptomeria japonica. The sequence continues at coordinate 259,174,758 of NC_081406.1, forward strand.
AAAAATAAAAATTTAGCAACTATCAACCCATAACATGCTTAAAATATTATATAAAACATATAGTGAGTAATACAGTATAATCTATATTTAAGATATAATATAATATACTTTATAAAATATAATATTACATTATATCATATCATGTCATATCATATCATATCATATTATCTTAGTATATAACAATATAAAAAATAATGTAATATATTTATATATACAATATAATAAACTCTTAATATATAATATATATTCAAAACATATTCTAATAAATACAAGGCACCTATAAGAAATTTAAAAACATATGTACATAATAAAAATCTAGTGAAATGTGTATTATATTATTTATTATATTAAATTTATAATATGCTATTACAGTATATTAAAAATTATTATATAAATTTATGTAGTATATATCCAATGATAGTATCTAACAAAAAATATCCTTTCAATGATATGTAATATCTTATTTATTCTTTTGCATATTGAGGCAACAATTTAGATCACACATCAGTGTACAATGTGGATGGGAACATAAAATCTCCTAAAATGGCAACAAAAATATCCATTGCTTTCACTATACCAAACCATTACAAACTCTAATATTGCACAATGGACTAAGAGAAGAAGACATGATAGTGCATAACCTCGGTGAAATAGTATTAATTCCTTTACTTGATGGTTTAACACATCATGCCTTGATAAAAACACTCAAATGAAGCCTCAATAGTTTAGTTCCTAACCCATTACGAACCCTTGATAGTTCATACTTTATCTAGAAGCCTCTACATTTCATCATTTTTTTGTTTCTTGACACATTAAAAACTCGTGATAGTTCCTATTCTACCCAAAGGACCCAACATTACATCCATTGTTTAGTTCTTGACCCGTTAGGAACTCCCAATTCATCTTGTTCTACCTCAAAACTAGACAATGATTCATAATCTACCCCTAAGTCTCGATTATTCCAATCGATTCTAAACCCTTGACATCACTTTCTATTCATGTTCTATATCCTTTATTGAAACTTTCATCCTCACGGACAACTAAAGCAAAAATGAGAAGTACACTTAGAGGTTCCCTTGGTACTAGGAACCCCTAAAAGTCTTGATACCACTTTATGTTTTCATTTATTAGTCCTTGATCACCTCAAAACCTTTGAAACTTATGTTCATCACCATTGAAAGACTTGGATCAAGGTATATATATCCTTGAAAATATAACAAATAGGGAATTTTCGATAGATTTTGTTTTTTTAGTCCCATGGAAAACTTGTGTGCAAATGTGACAACACAGACATGATGCATGAAGTTTTGGCATCCCTAGAAGAAATTTAGCCTTAATGTGAAACATAATGATTGTAGTCTATTACATAATGATTTTTTTGTTAAAGGCCTTTGAAAATTCTGAGAAAATACAAATGGTGAGTTGATGCACTCAAGGATGGAGGGTCTATAATGGATTGTTCATCCTTGTGGCCTTAATGATTTGCAATGCCATTTTAAAATGAAACAAAAAGGACACGCAAAAGGAATTCACACAATAGAGCCACAATACACAAGAATTATCCTGGTAAAACTCTCAAAGGGAAAAACACATCCTCACAATTCATCTTCTTATATTACATCATAAAAAATCATTACATCTACCACTAGGGCTTCATACATGCTAGGTTGTAGCCTTGGTTATAGTAATCACAAGTGGTCATAAAACACTATGTTACCTCTACTTATAATTCCTTGTCCTTTGCTTTCAATTGCTCTGACTATCTCTTCTCTCTTCTCTAGCACCCTACTCCTCTTTCCTTGCTTCCAAATCTCTTTCTCATACTTTTCCTAAGACATACTTATATACCATTCACAATTCCTTAATACAATTTGAGTTGGCCAAAGGTCGACCCTAAAATTTAGGTCCCATGTAAGGTGTAGTCAACTAGCTTCTACTTAATTTGCAATAACACATTAATTGAATAATGTCATGCACTTCATATCACAACCTCTATTGGTACCATACTACCCTTCCTCGACTCCTCTTGATGCTACATGTTTCCCTTTTTTGGCGCATCATTCCAGATTAATACCCATTTGACCAATTCTCATTGTAACTGTAGACGTATAAAAATGACCATATTCCTAAATGAATATTTTATGTTCATTTCTCTATTTAATTAAATCCAATCTAATTAAATCACCCACATTCCTCTATTTAAATTAAGTAAATTACTCAATTTATTTAAATTAAATTCACTAGGCCTCTTTTGACATTTAATGAATAAATCATTTTATTCAATTAAATCCCTTCTATCCACTTTTAATTAAATTCAAATTTAATTAAATAGTTTATCCTAAATTGAATAAATCTAATTTATTTGATTTCCCCAAATTACAACCAAATTGAATTAAATTCATTTTATTCAATTAAATCCTATTATCCCTCCATCCACTTGCAAAATCCTACACCTCCCACTTGCTTCCTAAACCCTATTCCTAACCCCTTCTAGACTCTTCTAATCACTTCTAAATTAACCTAACCCATTTCCTAATCTTTGTCACATCCCTAAGCAAGGGGAAGTCACTTCTCAAACCCTCAAAGTCTTTGAAAACCATTAAAGGCTTCAACAACTTAACTTTGAAAGTCTCCCAAACCATTAATGGTTAACTCAACCCTCTAGCATGATTAAAGAATTTCCCTAAACTCAACCTCCATGTAACCCAAGGGTCTCATCAAGCATTTATTGCTTTGACCGTAGTTATCTCTTTAACCTTTGCACAAGAGTTTATCCTTTGGGTAAAAGCTTTATCCAATGGCTAACCCTAACTTAACCTTAACCCTTAACCCCTAGGGTAACCATGAGGTCTTCTCAAGCATTTAATGCTTCTTACATCTCCTCTCAACCAACCCTATGTTGCCAATTGTCACCATTTCATTGGTGCCAATTGCAAACATGGATTCCTAACTTTCAAACTCAACCCTTGATTAAATCTTTCAATCCTGGCCATCCATTGCCCTATTTTTGCTATAAATAGAGCTCTCATTCCTCCATTTTCATCATCCAAGTCTTTAGCATCACACTTATACTCAAATCTATGCAAGCTTAAATATCTCATTTTATGTTCATCATTTAGCTTCTCTTTTAAATAGGAATTAATCTAAATATGCATGTTTAGAGTATTTTCCTTATCATTTAGCTTAATCATAGACTAATATAGCATGCTAGGATAGTCTTGTTACTAATCTTGTCATCTTGTAAAATAGTTTATTGCATTTATAAGATCATGTATAACTTAGGATGCATTTTATCTTAAAATCAACCAAAGCATCCCTCGTTCTTGCATTTGTCATCCCTAAACCACTTTGCTTAGTGATCTGAGAGTAGAGAAATTGGTTTGAGGGACCTTGTGAGATAGAGAACCATGGAACCAACCTTGGGAAGTTGAGCCATACTTCATGACTCCATATCTTGCACCAAGAAGTCCTGTGGGTGTGTGAGCAATGCTCCTTAGGCTTCATTTTTCACATTTTAAGTTCTATCAACCCACTTTTCCCGCATACATTTATGGCGCCCACCGTGGTGTCCGACCTCATATATCAAATTGGTTTTTGAATTTAACCACTTTTGCAGGTCCGCGGGAAACAAGAATTAGCGTGTGCGAAACATTTCCTAGCGCATCTGGTTAACAGTCTAGCGCATCCCACTTTCTGTTCAGCACGTGGGGTTCATCATCTAGCACGTGACATCCTTAGCTTAGCGTATCGTCCTTACTAACATTTTCCTGTAGGTCTCAGCATGGGAGGAAAACAGAGTAGCGCATCCAAAAAATAGAGTAGCGCATCAGAAATACAAAACAATGCATTAGAGAAACATAGTAGCACATCACAATCATCTTGTAGTGTGTACAGTCTGTTCTATAGCGCATCACAAACAGAAAACAAAGAGCTAATTTGTAACAAAAATTAAAATTTAGACTTGTAGAAGTCCACGAAATTCACCTTTTTGCTAACTAATTGATTGGTTTTATGCAGGTTACTAACATTTGATTGTAGGTTTTAAATCTATTTAGGCTAGAATTAAAGTAGTTTAAATTTTTACTAACTTTTCTAAGTTAGGCAAAATTCGAATTTCTTTTTTTTCTTGTTTAAATAAAACTGATCTCACTTTTATTTTGGGCAAGTAAAACGAACAACAATCAAAAAATTTCTTGCTTTTCTAGGAGAAAATTTCTCAATTTGGGCTCTAAAAAGAACAATACAAATTTTTATTTTTGCAAAGGGCTTAAAAAGAATTTCACCATCCTTTGGTGCATAAAAAGATCCATCTTTAAATTTGGGCAAAGTAAAGAATCATACCAAGTCACAAAAGTTAGTTACAATCAAAGAGGGAAGTTATTCCCCTTTTGCCGATTTTCTTTTGTTGACCAAATTGAAGTTTTGCTTTGTTGACCAGGTTCTTTTCCTAGGTTAGATAATCACCGATTTGAGGAAATAAAATAAACACCATGTTTTTGTGGAGCAACATCTCCATATAGATCTTAGAAAATCACTGAGTTGACAGGATAAAAAGAACAACTTGATTGCCTTGTCTCAAAAGTAGAAGGTATATGCTCTCCCCTTAACTGGATGATCAAAAAAACCAGACTACTCTTATGCTTTTAGTATTTCAAGTAAATAAAACCCTTTAGCAGGCCTGCCTTCCCGTGGGTTGAAATCAACTCTTAAAGCCATTTATGGCCGGTGTGAAGGGAATGACCTAAGTGGGAAATGACTTTGACACCAAGTGTTCCAACCCACTATAATCAAAAGTGGAAAGTGACGAAAGTCCTTTTCAATGGTTGCATGCAACGATTAGCCTTCCCCCAGTATCCTCAAGATATGTAAAGCTTTTGTTCTAAAGGTTGGGAAGCCTCCAGAGGGAGTTTATCACTGACGACCCAATAGTAAGTCTGATTACGAACCTTAGAAATAGAAACCTTGAGCCGAGTCAGTAACCAAACATTTGTAATATCATAGTGCAAGGGTGGGGAAGAATCCACCCCCAAGATCGCTCACCATATATCTCCCAAGATAACTACTCAATTGTGAAGCAATTCACTTTGAGTTAATTTCTAGCAAAAGGCAAAAAAATGGGCACCCTCTAGGGGTGACACAGTTGTTTGAGCTGACGGAGTATCGAGACTAGTGGGCTATGGTATTACTTATGATCCTTGAATAAAGAGTCTTTTTGGAAGTGTATTCATTGTAACCAAACCTGTTAAAACATTGGAGATTTCAACACATCCTCGCAGAATATACACTTACAATTTAGATTAGGCAAAAATGGTTATGTATTTTGTGCTATGTTTGCATTTGTTACTTCAGAAAATCATCCATCAAACATTGAAAACCTAAGGCAAAACACCAAAATCACATAAAACAGTCAAAACAGGGCAGTCTAGCGCATAAGAGCAACTTCTTAGCATGTGTCATACATCTTTTAGCACATCGAACCTTCACTTTAGCGCATCCAGTTTTAATAGTAGTGCTTTACCAAAATTTAGAAACAGCGTTAAAAAGTTAGCGCAAAAAACAATCTAGCATGTCAAAGCATCAGCTTAGCGCGTAGGAGTCAATCTCTAGCGCATCAGGTTTATCAGTTAGCGCGTGGAAGGCCCATACTAGCGCATGATCTTTTAAGCAAAAACAGAAAACAATTTTAACAGTCTCAACCAATTAGCGCGTAACCGGGGGTAGCCTAGTGTGTGGGGTCTTTTCCCTAGAGCATCAAGAAATTTATGTAGCGCATTCGGTCTCTATTTTTGCGCATGATCCAACCCAGAAAAACAGTGGGCAAAACAGTGGAAAATTTTGAAAATTTAGAAAGCATTTTTGAGAGCATCCTTTCATTAGCTTCATCTTCATCAAACTAGAGTATAAAAAATAAAGTGTTAAAAACTATTTCTTGACCAAATTTCATGTCAAAACAAAAGTTTTCCAGAATCCAAAACTGATTGCATGATAAACATATCTATCCTATCAAAATCAAGAAACATCGTCGCAAGTGACGAATAGGTCCTTTATCATCTTACAGATTATATCTCAAAAACACTTGTTCAAAATCTCAGGTTGTCAAATCAAGTTTCCATATCGGGAGACTTTATCCATATCATTTGGCACGCTTTGTCATGAGGGGGCATCTAAACCTTCACTTTGATAAAGTAAAACTTGAGTTTTCAAAACAAGATCAAATAAATCCAAAACAATTCAAAGGAAACCATTGAATCACTTATGCATGACTAATCCCCGTATTCTGATAAGAAAGAATATTTATCATAACACCACGTTGAAGAAACAATAACCAAGTTTTTCCAAATTTGTCAAAAGAAATAAATTTTAATACATCAATCGTCAACTCTTCAAATCTCATCGAACATTCCTTCATCACATCAAACTTTATATCCAAAACAAATCCAATGAATTTGACAAAGAGCCTTTGAAGACTAGGGCATATTGTCAAAAATCCGTATTCAGTCAAATCATAAATCGTGGAGGAAAGATCAATCTAACATTCTTTCCCAATGAGTGCATCACTTACAACTCACCTCGATTTGAACCACCAACCCCGGAGCAACATATCGAAGAGGATTTTGTCCCCTTTGTCACAAAAAGTTTCTATTAAAATGTCTGTTACCCACTTTCAACAAAACAAACAAAGCGAGGCACAAGCAGAATCTAGTATGAATCAGAGGTTATCAAATCCTTTTGAAGGTCCACATCTAGAGGATGCTAAAATTTCTGAAGAACTTCTTCAAGAATGCCAAGAAAGTTCTTCATTCCAAAAACTTGTGGAAATACTCATGGAAAATGACAAGGAAAAATACTTGCTCATGCTTACAAGCAAAGGGGTTAAACTCCCTGAAGACTTTGACACAAACATGTTTAGAACGAGATCTCAACATTGCGAATATCAAGAATGACAACGAGAAGGGGAAGCATGCGACCCTGAACAAGATATTCTTGAACAAAACATACCGGAACAACATACACCAGGGCAAAACATCCCTGAGCAACACATCCCCGAGCAAAACATACTGTTCCATACACCATTTCAACCTAGGATTAATGCAAGGGAAGAACTCTTCCCTCAACAAAACAATGCACCTTTGGTTGCCCTTACTCAACAAATGCAAATGTTACAAAGATAAATGCAAGATATGCAACAAGGGACAATAGTACGGTACTCATTAAACAAAATTTGTCCTTATCCCTTTGACAGAAGATTGCACATGATCCCTTTTCCTCCAAACTCTGATGTTCCTAAATTTGACAAGTACGATGGGAAAAGAGATCCCTGTGATCAGGTTAGAGAATTCTGTACCATGAGCCTTGAATTCGCTCATGACGATACCTATCTGATGAGGTTATTCCCAAGAAGTTTGGGAGGACAAACAATGGAATGGTTATCCAAAATCACACCTCCTGTCAGATCATTTGATGAACTAGTCAACAAATTCATCACTCAATATTCCTATAACATTCAACATGCTATAACCATGCTAGACGTCTGTAACACCAAACAGAAAAATAATGAAATGTTCATGGTATTCCTTCAACATTGGTGACGTATGGTTTCACAATATCCTCAAGATAGTCCTGAAAAGGAGAAAATGAAAATTTTCATCAACAACTTGAATGGTGAGATGAGTTACAGGCTCAAACTCCAATGCATACTATCTTTCGCTAAACTAATTGAAAATGACATTCAAGTAGAAGAAGCATGTGTCAAGAAAGGAATGCTCAAATTCTTCAAAGAAGGAACAAGTTCATCAAACTACAATAACCAAAATAACACCAACTTAGACAAATCTAGATCCTAGACTCGAAACAAAAACAATGGAAATGAAGGAGGCAATGAATCACATGATCCAAAATTTAAACAGCCAGTGCTTGCATTATCAAGAAATCCTCAAGCTACAAAGAATCCTAAAGGTGCTAACCCAGACGCTAACACATATGCACTGAATACCAATCAAGGTGAACCCAACACAAACAACACCAACGATACTCAAAACAAAACCACAAATCGAGGACCTAATAATAGTTCACAAGACGACACCAACAATTTCAAAAAACGTGTCTTCACACCACTGGGACAATCATTGGAGTTAGCATTCAGAGAACTCCTGGCAAACAAGATTGTCTCTTTGCCCGCAATCAGCAACTATGAACCACAAATCAAACCACCTTGGTGGAATGACTCACACTTTTGTGATTTTCATCTCAACAAAGGTCATCGAACAAACGATTGCATGAGATTGAAAAACATTGTTCAAGACATGATTGATAGAGGTGATTTAATGGTGGATGGTCTCAAAACAAATGGTGACCATGGAGCCTTTAAAAAATCCTCTTCCAAACTACAACAAAGACGAAGCTTCAACCTCAAACGATACACGTGGAGCTCATATCAATCACATCTACAATAACACCATCAATCACATATCAGCTGAAGACAATCATGTAAACGTCATCACAATCCAAGACCAGCATAATCATGAATCTATCAATGTAACAACTAGAGCTCAGAAATATGTCTTGAAGGGCCACAAAACAAGAACAAACACTACACCAAAAATCCAATATGATTTAGTCAGCCAACTACGCAAAAATCCTGCTCATATATCTATACTAGAATTGTTGAAACTGCCGCCAAAACACAAAGACATATTAGAACAAGCGTTGTTGGAAACCAATGTACCTCAAGATTTGGAAGCTGACAAATTCCAAGCCATGGTCGCTCATATGAAAGGGCCTCATAATCTCACCTTCTCAGAGCATGATAATACTTCCTTAAGTCATCTGCATAACACTCCTCTCCATATTGAAGTCATCATCTATAAACACCGAGTAAAACGAGTCTTGATAGATGGAGGAGCTAAACTTAATATATGTACCTTAAAACTTATCCGTGCATCAGGCTTCTCTAAGGAGTCTATTGATCCACATAAAAAGATTACCATAAAAGCATATGATGATGAAGAAAGGTCCTCTAAAGGAACCGTGATGTTACCCATTCAAGTTGGCCCCATACAAAGAGATACTATGTGTTAGGTCTTAGACATAGACCTCACGTACAAGATTTTATTAGGTCGACCTTGGATACATGAAATGCAAGTAGTGCCTTCTACGTATCACTAGTGTGTAAAATTTCCTTACAACGGACAAGAGGTCTCTACATCTACTGATCACAATCCATTTCAACATTGCAACACAATGGGGGCAGCCCAGGACAGTTTGGCTCCCCATAATAGGGAAAAACAAAAATCCTCAACATCAGATCTACAGAAGGCAAAGTCTGAATCATTGCCTAGAGATTTCAAGCAGAAAATGCAAATCAGAGAACAAGGCATGGGAGAATACTCTTTGGAACCCATGTGTTTGGCCAACTTACCAACATCACCCAGATCTCATGGATTACCTACAACATCAACACATCAAGTAACCTATCCCATCACCAAATTTGATGGTACCTTCATCCAACTCGGCACTCTAGCACATGAATCAGAGGAAAAGGACATCCTTAGCTGGTTATACCAAGATGAGGAAGAAGATAACAGAGCAACTGCTCTGGACATAGTCCTACCAATGCACCTATATGGAAAGGGCTACTTAATCATGCAACAAATGGGATATAATGGTAAAGGACCTATTGGAAAATGCAAAGAAGGAGTCATTGAACCAATAGACCTTCCTTCATAGCTCAAAAGAGACAAAACAGGATTGGGCTGTAAACTCACTTTCCTACTAACAAAGATACCACACATAACTCCAAAACCTCAATGGAAAGCAAAGAAGAATTACAAAGAAGAATCCTGGCAAGAAGCACTATTTGAGTCAGCAAAAACAATCTGCAAGGACTGTGAACATAAAGAACAGAAGCAACATCACGAGAAACTCCTCGATCACAAGAAGGCCATATCTGCAGCAGTAGCTCATATTCAAGCACCAATATCTAAAAAAGTAGAACTACCTCCTGATATCATTATTCCTCCCCAAGGAGGAACAGTATATGAGCAAATACAAAAGGTAGAAGCAGGGTCCGACATAGAATCAACGAAAACTATCAAACTGGTATCAATTATCAAAGATCTATTTTCACCATACAACATACCTATTTACAACACTGAAAAGATCTGGGATAATAACTTTGAGATTGATTCCAATGAATATGAATGGGGTAGCTGCTCAAATGCTACTGGAGATACCGCTAACAATACTAGTTCCATATCCCTTTCTCAAGAAGAGCATAATGTAGAAGTTGGACTACCTGAATTTGGACCACAGAATATCTATGATGCTAAGGAAAGTGAGTAGAAACATTATGAACAAGTCTATATGGAAGATGATACCATCGAAGACCTCGATAGAATCCTGAACTTCTTTAGCACTCGAACCAATCATGATGAAACCTCTATCTTGACACTTATAGTAGCAGAACTTGATCCACCAAATGATTCCTTACCACTTATCTTTCCTGACATCATTGACTGGGATGAACCCGAAATGCATGATATACCAATTTTCCCATATGATGAATCTATTATCCACTACCTATGTACCGTTAACCTAGAAACAGGCTCTACCAGTGAACATGATAATGATGTCTACAACTGAGGGAGTGCCAAGTCTCTCAATCGCAAAAATAAACCAAACAAAAGATTCAGTGCTGAAAACTAGTCAATGGTAGCTTTAGATCACAAAAAAGTAAAAATAAAGGACGCATCTGAGGGTGAAAACCTTTTTAAGGAACCTAAAGATGGGAGGCTTGACACTCTTCCTAAACATTTTCATGAGCGATCACCCATATTGATTGAGCCCACTCAATCAATCAACATTGGTACTACAGAAGTAGCCAAAAACATACACCTGGCAGAATCTCTGACAGAGGAGGAAAGATCAACATTTATCATCTTTTTTAAAGAAAAGCAAATTAACTTTTCTTGGTCATACGCAAATATGCTCGGAATTGATCCACACTTAATCATGCATCACTTGTCCATCTCTCTAGGAGTTAAGCCAGTCAAACAAAAACTACGAAAGATGAATCCACAGGTGGCACTCATGGTCAAGGCTGAACTAAAGAGACTATTAGATGTCGGATTCATTCGACCCATCGACTATGCAGAATGGATTTCCAACATAGTACCAGTATCAAAACTAGATGGTAGTATTAGAATCTGCACTGATTTCAGAGATGTCAACAAAGCCTGTCCAAAGGATGACTTTCCTTTGCCCAGTATCGACATAATTGTAGACCTCACAGCGGGCCATGCAATGCTCTCACTAATGGACAGTTTTTCAGGCTATAATCAAATAAAAATAGACCCATAGGATCAAGATAAAACAACGTTTACCTATCCTTGGGGAACGTACTGTTGGAATGTTATGCCTTTTGGCTTAAAGAATGCAGGAGCTACTTATCAACGAGCAATGACAACAATCTTTCATGACATGATGCATACCTTCATGGAAGACTATGTGGATGATTTACTAGCTAAATCCTTCATTAGAGCAGAACATATAAGCATCTTAGAAAAGATCTTTGATCGATTGGAAAAATTCCAAGTCAGACTCAACCCTAAAAAGTGTGTCTTCAAGGTTACATCAGGCATGTTACTAGGCTACATAGTCTCAGCTAAAGGTATTGAAGTGGATCCAGTAAAGGTACAAGCCATTATGGAGATGCCACCACCAAAGAACATCAGCCAACTCAGATCTCTACAAGGATGACTTCAATCAATCAGGCAATTCATCACTCAACTCATAGACAAAAGCCTACCATTCAATCATTTGCTACATAAGAATGTGCCATTCATATGGGAAGCCAAATGTGGTGAATCCTTCTATCAAATCAAGCAATATCTGATGAACCCACCAACTCTAATACCACCAATAGCAAGGAAGCCACTTATTCTCTACATTTCAATAATAGATGTATCACTGGGGGCACTATTGGCACAAGAAGATCAACAAGGAAAGGAATGAGCAATATACTACATCAGTAGGACATTGAACGCCTATGAGCTCAATTACACATTTATTGAGAAAGCCTGTTTGGCTATAGTCTTCGCCTCCCAAAAGTTCTGACATTACATGCTAGCTCACACAATCAAGCTAGTTGCAAAAATTGATCCTCTCAAATATTTACTCAGCAAGGCAGCTCTTACAGGCCGATTGGCTAAATGGGTCATGATTCTCAGTGAATTTGATATCCAATACACAGAACAAAGAGCTATCAAAGGACAAGCAATTGTAGATCAACTAGTTGAAGCACCGCTACCAGGAAAACAAACTGTGGAGATTGAATTCCCAGATAGAGACATTCTTGCTATTTCTACCAAGCAATGGACCCTATACTTTGACGGATCCTACACACAACATGGTTCAGGTGCTGGAATTCTCTTCATCACTCCTAAAGGACACACTATACCAAGATCATATAGTCTTATGTTCCCATGCACAAATAATGTGGCTGAATATGAGGCATTGGTTATAGGCATCAAAATGGCTGTAGAATGGAAAATCATGGAGTTAAAGGTCTACAAAGACTCACAACTAGTCATCAATCAAATCAACAACGACTATCAGACAAAAGATGACAAGCTACTACCCTACAAACGAATGGTGGATGATTTCAAACAGTATTTTGTACACATCACCTTCGAGCAAATACCAAGATTGAACAACAAAGCAACTAATGCAATGGCTACTATCACTTCATTACTATAGATTCCAGAGCAACAGAGTCGTTACGAGTTTCTGGTACAACAACTGTTCTCCCCAACCTATGACCACTCTGAATCCCATGTTATCTATGCATTGACTAGTTCGGATTCCCCTTTGTATGGACCAATATATGATTATCTAAAGAACAATATTCTACCCATTGACCAATCCCAAAACCAAAAGCGTAATTTTATCCGACAAGCCGCCCGCTATACCCTTACTGCTGATACTTTGTACCATCGAGGTCTAGATGGTACTCTTCTTTGTTGCCTTGATCGTAACGAATCTGATTTCGCTTTACACGAGCTTCACGAAGGTATCCGTGGCACACATTCGAGTGGGACTACTGTTGCTAAAAAGATTCTAAGAATGGGATATTACTGGCCGACAATGGAAAAATATTCTTATCATTTTGCAAAAAAGTGCCCTAAATACCAGATCCATGGCAATCTGATACATGCACCAGCATAGGAATTGTAGCCATTTACAATGTCCTAGCCCTTTTGTCAGTGGGGACTCGACTTGGTCGGAAAAATTCATCCTTCATCTTCACATGGACACAAGTTCATTATAACTGCAACAAAATACTTTACCAAGTGGATAGAAGCAGTCCCCATGACCACAGTGACTGGAAAACAAATTGCCTCTTTTATCCTAAACTATTTGATTTGTAGATATGGTATTCCAAGCTCCATCATCACCGATAATGGACAACCATTCAAAAAACCAAGATGTCTGAGAAATATGTGAACAATTCAAAATACAACATCGGTTCTCTACACCATACTACCCACAGGGGAATGGTCAAGTAGAAGCATCCAACAAGACAATACTAAAAATCTTAAAGAAAACACTGAATGATGCAGGCAAAGATTGGCATGTACAACTCAATCCAGCACTTTGGGCATATAGAACTGGCATCCCACTAATACATTTAGCCTAAAATTCTGACGAAGGTTTCCGACGGAGAAGGTATATTGTGATCAAACTTGATTTTTTTTTGAAAAAATGCCTGATTTCGTCGGAATTCTGACGATAATGCAACATTTGGTTTTGATAGAGAAGGAATTGGCAATGACATTTGGGTTTTTTTAGAAAAAGTGCCCACGTTCATCGAAATTCCGACGACCGCGTGCATTACTTTAAAAAAAAGAAAAGACCAAGTCATTTCATAAATTCCGCCTCTTTACAAAATCCCGCCTCTCATTTGTCCCGTGCCCTCTGCAGCGAACCTGTGGGTTTAATCGTGGTGGGGTTAAGACCATTGGTGTGACAAACACGACCGTAGCGGGGAATGGGGGCACGAAGTGCCACGGGCACAAAGTGCTAAGGGCTGGCACGTAACCAGCAAGGACGACTGCAAGGGAGCCCAAAATGGGTTGTGTAAACGGCGATGCCTGAGCCTCCGTCAATAGCAATAAGAGCTACAGATGGAGGAACAAGTTCACCCGCAAAAAAAGCTACAGACAGAGAAAGAAGTTCACTCACAATAAGAGCTTCCTCTATTCTGTATATCCGACGTCACTGCCATGTCAGGCTGGAAGTGGCGATGGAGTATGATTCGGTGGAAGTGGAGGCGGACAAAAGCCGACATTGAACAATCAGTCACTGGTAGTGGGAGACATTATTTTAAATGGTATGAAAAATTTCCAACTATGGCTAGATAATTTGTATTTTCCTCATTGATCCTGCTTTGGTTTTTAGGAAGTCATTGGAGTGAAGTTGATTGCGTCTTCTGGTGTTAGATAAATTGTATTTTCCTCATTGTAGGGAAGATAGGTTGTGTACTTCATATTTTAATGCTTATCTTGAAGGAGATTGGATGTGTGGTGGACATTTATTTCAAATTATTATTGTCCTGTATCGTGTTTATGTTAAAATATGAATTTGCAGGTGCATGTAATGGTGCAAACTTTCAATAGTAGATGTTGTTGTGGACAAATCTTTTACATATGTTTATTGTTCTATTCCAGTCTATATGAGAATTATGTAATTGTTAAAAAATTCCCATAAATAACAAAAAGATCTTTTGAAAAGTTTATTAAATATTTAATGATGTTGGAAGTGTTATTGGGTTTTTGGTTTAGAGGTGAATGAGTCTATTTGGGATCAAGTATTTTGACGAGGCTAAGAGCAAGGCCCTAATATCAAAACAATTCAAAATAGAGGAAGCTTGGATCACAACTCCAAGTGATTTGGCAAAATTATTAACCCTCAATTCTAGGCTCTTGATAGGTTTTTATCCTAAGACTTGTTCTCCAATATCAAGTAGATAAATGAATTTTATGGTTCTTTTCCTTTAGCATTGAGTATTCACCTTTCCCATCATTGTGTTCCATGAAATGACATCTCTTTGAGGCATTCTATCAAATAGCTCACCCACTTTGCGGATGCTTCCACATTTTGCAAACATATATACCACACTATCGAATCTCTATCCATCTTTGCTAGCTTCAACCACAACTATTCACGTAAGCATCCCTTCCCGGTCGAGCGAACGAGTGCCTACCTAAAGGCCCTCCCAAGGTATCTTAGTTCGCGTTGTCTCAGGGCATATTAGGGGATCACAATGGGGATCACAATAGGGAACATGCAGGTAGGGGCCGTCCCCCAATGAACACAAAGGAGGGAGGTGGACATAGTTCCCTGTGGGTTTAATCACTGCAGGATGTAGGAATGGTTTAATCGCTGCAGGAAAAAGGTAGGGTATAATCAACAAATTCATTGTTATACATATTCAAATATTTAGATTCAAATTTTATTATATATTTATCAGATTAATTGGTAATAGCAGAGATGGTGGGAGGTTTCTGTAATATGATATGATCGATTTAAAAGAAGAATTTCTTACAAGACCTAAACCGTTGAACAATCCTACAATCATGTATTATTTAAACATTGCATTTTAAATAATGAACAATATAGTTATCCTGAAACATATTAACACTACTTTCCATATTTAAAATATATCCTAATTAAGGGGATGGCTGACCTAAATCTGCGTGATTGAGTGCCATTATGTAAAATATATCCTAATTATGGGGATGGCTGACCTAAATCTGCGTGATTGAGTGCCATTATGTAAAATATATCCTAATTATGGATGCTGGTATATATGGTAGTGACAGAAAATCCCTGTTGCAGAACCGTGAGAGCAATGTGTAGTGATCGAGTGCTATTTTTTCTCAGTGTTTTGGAGGGGAGCATAAGTGTACCGTTAGGAAGGTGGTATAAAATGGAAGCTGAGAGGTATAAGGTTATGAGGTGTGGGTTAGGATAAGATAGGGAGGTAAGTGATGAAGGCTGTAATGGTAAAAGAGTAAGTTAGGATATGTTAGGGGTTTGGAAGGTAGGAAAGTGAATGGGGGGAGATAAAAGGATGTGAAGGATGGAATGGGTTAGATAGGTGAAGCAAAAGTAAGTGTGTATGAGGTTAAGGGGTAGGATATGATGTAGGAAAGTGGAGGAGGTTAAGATAGGGGATATGAAAGGTAGATGGAAGGATATTTTAGGTATGAGAGACTATAGGGCTATCAAGCTAGGCCTTCTATGACTCAACAACCTTTTAGGGGAGAATCTAATGTTTTTAGTAATTAGGATCTTCTAATTATGGTGGGGCCTAGCCAACATAGGGTTATATGAGAGGCACATGATATGTATATGTTAGTATTAGACAAAGAGTGCCCACAAGGTTTTAGAGTAGGTGGACACCATGCTAGGATGTCAAAGTAGATATTGATATGTGGGTCTTTACCCTCCCAAACACACAAAGGTCAAAGAAAGATTCCACCAACACCTAACACTCTCTAACATTCTTCTTCACACAACACTCTCTAACATTAATTATGATGATAGTGTACCTCCTTAAACCTTCCACCAACACCTAATTCAATACCAAACTCTTTCCCAATCTCGCTAATGGACTAATTAACTCAATTCACTGTGAAATTGTGACAGTCAATGCAAGGTTTAGGACAATAGTAATTAGGATCTTTTAATTATTGTGGGGCCTAGCCAACATAGGGTTATATGAGACAGGGGTAAGTTCAATAGTGATTTCTCCTCTACAACCTTTGCCTGTCTGTGCAAAAATGAGAGCTTGACAACATTCTTTCACTTTTAGCTAGCTAAATTTTTCAAGAATTTTATCTCTAGATTTAATATTTTTTTTCTTGCATGAATCTATTAATTTTGAGATAACAGATCTTGCCTTCATGAATTGATCCTATTTTATCCCTTTAACCCTGATTAGTTTATTTAGAGTGTTTAGTTCCATTTTAATCCTTTCTTTTACAATTAAATATTATTAAAAAATTGTATTATTGTTCCAAATTTTGTGGATATTTAGGAGACACAAATAAAATATAAATGTAATCATTCCATATTTTTGTAGGAGATATTGGAGTGAGACTAATAGGAAGAGTAGTAAACATGAGTCACAATGAGCACTTTAGAATAAATCTAAACATTATAAGGAAGAGTAGCTTGGAAAAATAGAAGCGTAATTTATTTTCCAATATGCAAGATTATTACTTGGGAAAGAATCTTGAAAGAGGATTGAAAAGATTCCTTGAGCTAACATTGTCTCACTTATCCAAAATTATGAGGAAGGATTCATTAATGAAATGGTCATTAACAAGATGGAGAGAATAATAATTAGGAAGAGATAGATTTCACATGCTACTAGGTGACTAGATTGGAGAGAAACTAGAGGCAAATAATTTAGCTTGGCTATGACACAAAGTCTTAGAATAGATGCCAACCTTGGTGAATGGAATGAAAATCCCAAACAATTAATGAGTGGTGAGACAAGCAGAGGCATCTATAAATTTTGTTTTGAATAAAATAAAGAAAAAATGGGACTAAAACCAAGGGAAATGCACATGGAAAGGATATGATGAAAATCAAAATAAATAGTTTGAAGATAATATTAGTTACCTAAAGGATATTCCACTTGATTATTTGGTATATCATAACTATTTTGATAAATTTTTGAAACCATTAGAGGTACCTTTTGCTTCTGTAGATGAGGCATTCATTCATGTTGAAGTTGTGATAGCTTATTTGCCTCTTTATAGACAACAAATTATCCATACGAATTATCATATATACTTGTAACCTCCATCCCAAACCACCTATTTCACTCTTCTTCCTTTGTGTACCTCTTTTATTCTTCCATTACCTCTTCGCTTACCTAAATTCAATCCAAAACATAGTGTATATAGCATCAAAAAAATTCCATATTTGATTAATATTATCCACAACATATTGAAAAGACAAATACCACACTTACTGTGTCATCAACCAAAAATAATTTACTTACATATTCAAAGAGCTCAATAATGGAGAAACATCCATGTAGTGCTCTACACATGTCCTTGAAGGTTCAAGAAATACTTATCCTCTATTGGTCCAAACTTTAAATCACTTTCCATGCATGAAAATAATTGCAACCACACACAATTTCCCACCCAATAGATTCTCTCAAACTAGTTTACTATCTTAACATAGGGTCAAGGAAAAGTGGGCCAAAATAGGAATCCAAGTGTCTTAAAAGCCTTCAAGACCATAGTGGTGAGGATTTAATTTCTTTCTTTAGTGGTATCTTTCTCTAGATTAATTAGTTGGGGATTCTATTAGGACCTTTTCCTAATTTAAAAAAAAATATAAAGATTACATCCCTAAATATTGCATTCATAATAGAATAAATTTCTGCAATATTGAGACTAAATTCATAATAGATTTATAGTGATGAATAAAGAAATATTTAAGATTATCAAAAAATTGATGTTTTCTTTCTCCCAACCGTCATTGGATATTGGGTGATCTTTGAGGCATTATGTCAAATAGTTCATGTGCCTTATCTAAGCTTACATATTTTGCATGCATGTGTTCCTGGGCAGTTGCACTACAACATCCATCCTCACTAATTACATTTGGTTGGAAGTTTCTAAATCCATTTCAAACACATCTTGTGCATATCCTGCAATCATAGCATTCCATTAGATCGTGTTTCTTTGATGCAACTCACTAAATAGTTCATGCGCTTTCATGTCTATACTTCCACATTTTCCAAACATGTCAAACAGAGCATTTCCAACCGTAAGCATCTTATATTAATTGCCCTTACCTTCTGCTTTGATGGAAGCCCATACTCTGTTCCAAAGCTCCCATTTTGGCACAGGTAGAGAGTACATTGGCAAATAAAACTGATCGAAATGGAAATCTATTTGTTGCATTGACTGCATTATGAGGACACTTATGTATTTCATCGACAGCATAAAGTAGGAAAGGACATGAGAATATCTCCTCGGGGAGGTATTCTATGACATCTGCGAGGTAGATGAGAGTTTCTTATGCCATTTGCTTTGTTCTATGCAGTCAAACATGAGAACACTATTTGAATTCAAATGCTAACGATGATTGTCTTTTTAACGGAAACAGATGGGAAGGGACGTCAAGGGAAGGAATGGGCCCACAACACACCTAAGCAGTCAAAGCTTAGTGTGTGTTGTTTAAGGCCGACCCCTTAAGACATCATAATTGATTGGCTCTTCACTCCTAAGACCTTCAAAAGTCTTTAATGGCTTCATTGAGTCCTTCTGTATTCCAAATGCACCTGCACCTGCACTATATTTAAGAGATCACTTGAATTGTAGGTAAACCCCTTCAAATGACAGGGTAGGCTTCCTTTTATACCTAATATATGTCTTGAAAGCATTTTATCGTGATGGCTTTAAATTAAAGTACTTTCTCTTCTATCTAGTATTGGTGGAGCAGAGGTTGCATTGCATCGTCCTAGGATACATATTTCCGCAGATACAACACAAGTTAAATGTATCCCAGGTCGATGCAAAGCAACCTTTGCTCCAGAAATCACCAAAAAATAGAGAAAGAACTTTAATTTAATGCCATCAGGATAAAAAAATTTAATCAAGACAGATAAAATTTGAGTTTGATTGTCATCATTTACTTTGCCAAATTCTTCACACGTAACTCCTGAATCAATTTCCTAATCACAAGAATTTTATTATGTCTCAAATATAGGGAAACAGAAGGCTTCAAATAGAAAACTTGAACATGCAACTAAATCCATTGACTAACCAAAAGAACAAAATTAAGAAACAGTTTGATCATCTGAGAGATGTTGTAGACTTGCAACTCACCAGCTAAGTTTTTGCAGGTAAGAATTTTTTTTGTTTTGGTTATGGTTGTGGTGTTTATAGGGAGACATTTACAAATTTATATCTATTTTCACTATTTAATGGTTTATGGGTTTGTAATGGTAATTTACTGTTCTTTCATATTTTTGTATATATTCTTTATAATAGCCTATTATATTGATTTGTTCTATTATGCATAATGGTGTGGGTCAGATGACTTTGCTGTCGGTGCATGAAAGCATTGAACGAGTTCTACTTTTAAAAATTACATGAAACATTTTTAATTTATTTGATTCAATGTTATTTGCAAAAAATGATTATCAATGATGTTTCCTTTCTGCAAGAATTGTCTAGGATCTTTCCATCAAATAATATGTAACATCGAATGACTAAATCTTTTCATTACAAATGCTTATTTTATTTAATTATTATCTGAACGTGAATTAAAATTTATATCTGTACGAAAGCAGAACATACAAGTTGAAGAGTCATGTGCAAGAAAATTTCCTAAAAGAAAGCAAGCAGGCATTATCTTGAATGACATGGAAACAAGCTCATCAGTTGCCTAGAAGAGAGCAATTGGAGAATGGCAGAGGAAAGTGTTTAAGGGTGATAAATAGATAGATAGTATGCAATACAAACAAACAATGTCTGGAGTGTCTGATGTGAGGTCTCTAATTTATGTCCGGAGGGACTAACTGGTTTTGGAGTTCCTGCGAAACCTATTGGGCCATGCTTGGAGGAAATCAATGTGTTCATGCAAGGAGCACCTTTTTTCTACTATGAGAATGATACTTTTGCACCGAGGGATATTTGGAAGTCAATATCCAAAAATTTCTATAGTGTGGAACCAGAGTTGGCAGACTCGAAGTAATTTTTAGCTTTCAGAAGACCAAGAGGTTATGTACACAATCTCCCAATAGAAGGGCAATTTCAAGCATTACCTCTCCCCCCCAAGACTATTTAGGAAGCACTTCCTCAGACAAAGGACTATTGGCCTCCATGGGATCAAAGAAAAAAATTGAAGCATAGACTCTAGACGATGTGGTGGTGTCCTTCGTGAAGAACTCTGCACTATAATTGAAAATTCACGAGCGAAACTGCAAGATAGTGAAGAGAAATACAATCTTGAAAAGTGGGAAGAATGGATCTTGGTTTGGGTGGGGCCAAGTCAGGTGGCTCCTCTAGAGGTCGATGAGATAGAAATCATATTAGGATTTGAAAAAGATCACACTCGTGGAATTTTGTGTGCGAGTGATCGATTGTTGAGTGACTCTAATAAGTTGGAGTCACGTTCTCTCCCTTGTGTCTTCTTGGGTTACAACTTGGTTCACAAAGGCTATAAATGCCTCCATCTTCCCACCAATAGGATGTATATCTCTTGACATGTTGTTTTTGATGAAGGGACCTATCCATTTGTTGCTCACCAGAACGCATCATCACCAGGCTCGATCTCTGCACCATCTCAGGCATCCACTCTCCCACTTTATCACTCCCCTGCACCTCATGTGTCTTCACCTCCCTTGCAAGGACCTCACCATGGTCTCTCTATTCCCCTAGATGCCTCACCTTCTCCTAGTCATGACCCCCCTACCCGAGTTGAGTCTGCTCCCCCCACGCCAGTGATTTCAGCCCCACCGTCTCCTAGTCGTGACCCTCCTTCCTCCTCTTTGCCGTTACCTTCGCCACGCTTGATGGTTCCTCCTACGAATGTGCATCCCATGGTCACAAGGTCCAAACATGGCATTTTTTGGCCCAAGGCATACAGTGCTACTAAGCACCCCTTATCACCTGATGATATTGATGAGCCCACATGTTTTTCCCAAGCCAGAATGGACCCATAGTGGCGCTTGGCTATGGATAATGAAATTAATGCACTTCTCCAGAATGGGACGTGGAGCCTAGTCCCACCCAAGCCCCACTTAAATGTTGTTGGGTGCAAATGGGTTTTTAAATTGAAAAAGAAAGTAGATGGCTCAATTGATCGCTACAAAGCACGGCTAGATGCCAAGGGGTTCAATCAGTAAGAAGGAATTGACTATGGGGAGATTTTCAGTCCTGTGGTCAAACCCTGCACCATTCATACAATTCTCACTATTGCACTCTCTATGGGTTGGCCCCTTCACCAACTCGATGTGCAAAATGCTTTCCTCCATGGTGTCCTTGAGGAAGAGGTTTACATGAAGCAACCACCTGGCTACATTGATCCCCAGTTTCCTACTCATGTGTGTAGACTCCACAAATCTCTCTACGGTCTCAAACAAGCTCCACAGGCCTGGTACCACCGACTGAGCACCTTTCTCCAATAGGTTGGGTTTGTGGGTTCCAAAGCTAACACTTCGCTATTCATTAAGCGAACTGCCCACTCCACTGTTTTTATGCTTGTTTATGTCGACGATATTATCATTACTGGGTCTACTATGGCTTGTGTTCAGGATCTAATATCTCAACTTCAGTTAGCTTTGCCGTAAAGGACTTGGGCTCTCTCCATTATTTTTTGGGCATCGAAGCACTTTCAACTCCTAAAGGGCTTCTCTTATCTCAACGGAAGTATACACTTGATCTTCTCAAGAAGACAAAGATGGACGGTGCAAAACCGGTTCGCACTCCTATTTGCAGCCAAGAAAAGTTGTCTAAATTCACCGGCTTTGCCTTCAGTGATCCAACTCTATACAGGAGTGTTGTTGGTGCTCTTCAGTATCTCACCCTTACGAGACCAGATATTGCCTTCGCTGTCAATAAGGTATGCCAATTTATGCAACAGCCCACTGATGATCATTGGAATGCTGTCAAGCATATCCTGCGATACCTAAAGGAAACTCTCTCTTATGGACTGCAACTCAGCAAGTCTAGCCCTCTCACTCTTAATGCCTTTTCTGACTCAGATTGGGCTGGCTGCCCCGATGACCGCCGTTCTACTAGCGGTTACTACATCTTCCTTGGCCCAAATCTGATTTCATGGAGTGCTCGAAAACAAAAGACTGTCTCAAGGTCTATTACTGAAGCTGAATATAGAGGAGTTGCCATAGCCACTGCTGAGCTAATTTGGATTCAATCCCTCCTCTCTGAACTTGGATATTCTCCCACTACTCCCCCTATTCTATGGTGTGACAATCTTGGTGCTACGTACCTCACGGCTAATCCAGTCTTTCATGCACGAACTAAGCACATTGAGGATGATTATCATTTCGTTTGTGAGAAAGTTGCTAACAAAGGTCTTGCTATTCGATTCATCTCTACACAAGATCAGGTTGCAGATGTCATCACTAAGGGGCTGAGCTCTCCTCGATTTGCATTACTTCGGGACAAGTTGACCGTTCAACCATCCACGCTCACCTTGCGGGGGCATATGGAAACATCCAGCGCTGATCACTAAAATCCCTGATTCTCCGGAGCTATTTCTATTTTCTGCAGATCGCTCTGTTCTCCGGAGCTGTTTCTATTTTCTGCATTCTATTCTCATATGTTTCTATTCTTTGTAACGATGGTTATTTAAAACCTCTTGACCCAATGTTCTTTGTATAGAAGAATACGTAAAGTATTTTCTGTCTTCACATCTCCAAGGTACCTCAATTTGGTGCATTGGAATGCACTGCTGTACAACCCAGATCTTAAGTAAGTATTTGAGTTGGTTATGATCATGTATTGCATCAGATTTGTGTTTTGCCTAACTTGAACATGGGATTTAGCAGAGTTTATAAGGGCATAGAAGAGGGGCAAATTGTTGTTCGATCAATGGAGAATATGCAGACCCACAGCATTATTGCCCATGCAGGTACCCATTTAGCATTTGATTAGAGCTATAGGGAATCATGATCCACTACAAATTTCTCCTATAATCGTTGCAAAGCAGGACATTAATTTTGTGTGGTAGGTTTTTATTGAGGCCCGAATGGGACTGTTCCGTACTTCTGGATTTTGATATCATGACTCAAGTTTAGTTGTAAGTTTGAACTTACAGTCCATCAAACAGGAGAAGTAGAAGCTTTTGTAGCTTTAAAAACTTTATTCCTTATTTGATCAATAATTGTAGGGGATTACACTCTGTGGGTTCTTCGTACGAAAGATGAATCAGAGGATTTGGCAAACTCATTGGTAGGAGGAAGAGGAGACATTGGTATTCCTGGTTGTAAAGCTCGCGCTCTTAAACGATTGGATGGCCTTGAAGGATGGGATAGTGTTCGAGAAGTTATTGATGCAACCAGTGAGGACATTATATCAGAAAGAAAGATCATGGACAGGTTGCCCCTAGATAAATGGAGTGATGCAGATGGTCATGTCCTACTCATTGGTGATGGTATTTACTATTTTCCTCTTGATTTTTATTACATATTTCTTCAAACTCTAATACC
This sequence comes from Cryptomeria japonica, assembly GCF_030272615.1. Classification (NCBI taxonomy): domain Eukaryota; kingdom Viridiplantae; phylum Streptophyta; class Pinopsida; order Cupressales; family Cupressaceae; genus Cryptomeria; species Cryptomeria japonica. Next base: position 259,199,026 of record NC_081406.1, read on the forward strand.
CATATGAATAATAGTCCCAATCATGTTGGCTACTTTCAATGCGAAGGATGAATTTGTCCTTCCATTTTTGGGGTGGCTTTCTACTGACATTTTTAGGTAGCTAAATCCCACCTCACATACAAACTTCATCGAGCAGGGGAAGTTATTTTTTTTTACAGTTGTAGAGCTGAAGGAATTGATTGTTTAATTGTTGGTAATGGTGGATTCTTTCAGCTGCACATGCTCAGTATGTTGGGCCAGGACAAGGCGTCAGAACTGCATTTGAAGATGCCCATCAACTCTCCCTCCTTCTTCAACATGCAAGTCACTCATCTTTTACAGAGAAAAGCATTAGAGATGCTGTCAAAAGGTAATTTATCAGAAACAGTGATAATGTTTTATAGATTTGGTGTGAATGAGTTCCTTAGATTGAATTGAGATATATAACAGAATACTGTTAGCAGCTTTTGACTGTGACAGTTTAGCAGGTTTGAAGAGTTAAGAATTCCTCGGATGAAAAAGATGCAGCTGTATGCAGCCTATAACACAAGGCTTCCTAAATTTCAACCTGAGTGGTTCCAGAATTTGACAGCGGAAGAAAGAATGAGAGTCTACGAGGAATACTCGAAATGGGTTCATTCATATCCCAACAAGCAAGAGTGTGACCCTGACTCCATCTATTTCAACCCTGATTCCACCTATTTCAAGTGAATATGTTTCTAAAGTAGCTAAAATTCCTGCGGGCCAGGTAACAGCGTCTTGTATGTTTGAGCTTTGTATGAACCTGAATCTTGTTCAATTAGACCAGAGGCTAGCATAGGGCTTGCATTTCTACATCAGTAAGTTTAGTTTAGGAATTGCATAGTAGCTGACACAATTTTGAGTGGATGGTTACTGGAACATCTTTAGTTAGGTATCAGGCGACACTTTAAAATGTGTACTTTTTGATCTTTGTGCGCATAACTGATTTCACAACGTGCATTGTTATTACCCAGAAGCTAGATCAATAGCTATAAGTAGTTAAGTCACATACGAAGACAACTAAAAAAAAAAAATCAAAATCTGATGTAGCATTTAGGATCTGTGGGTGCGCAAAGTTAGCTATGACGACTACTGGTACTCTTCCCCTATATCTCTTTCCACAATTTTTTTTAAGACAACTTGGATTGATCATACAAATTTAATAAATTTTTAAATGCATAATTGAATATAAGAAATTAATTTAATAAATTGAATGTATATTTATATAGTTATGTTTTTAATGAAAAAGTTCCTTTTTAGGTATCAAGAATCAATTTGTCAATATTCTATTTTTTATGTTTTATCAATGCTTCAGAATATTGATGGTTTATAGTTAAAGATTATATATGTGATTGTAAAGGTGATCTCTATGTGTGTGAACTTGATATGATGTGTAGGAGTGATCCTATAACTTGCAAGAGTGATTGATTGTATTGTTGAACTTCACTCACTATGATTCCTTTGGGGAATCTATTAAAGAGCAAGGTTCGTGTTCTCTTAGGTCAAACACCTAGATAGATTAACTTTATAGTATGAAGCAAAATGATTGTAGACAAGCAATAAACATGCAACAGGCCTAGGATGATATTATGTAAAAGAAGAATGCAAAGTAGATCTCCTTTAAGCTCTTAGGCTAAGATCAACTTTTAGCCTTCCTAGATGGCTTTAAAATGGAATTAATGAATGATCTTAAATACAACAACATAAAATACAAATAAAAAAACTATATGCTAAGTCAACTCATAATGGCTAGTCAAGTGGTCCATAATAGATAACATTGAATTTTAAAAGTGAATAGTATAGATCCAATCCAAGGTGATCAACAATAGATTTGGGGATCAATGATGCAAATCTACAAATATTTTTGATATAGTAAAAGGATATTTGATCCAAGTAAACTAAAACAATCAACATGTAAAGAGCAAATGTTTCTCATATAGTAAAAGGATATTTGATCCAAGTAATGGGTCGTTTTTTAATTATTCTTACCATTTGCACTTCAATGAAACTTGCAAAATAAAGAAAAATTGTAATGAGTAGTTTTTGTCTCACATTTTTAAATAGACACAACCACAACATGAATTAAAAACCTTCCTTGAAAAGTAAGAGAAATAGATGGAGAAGGGCAAGAGATTTTATTTGTTATGGTAAGTGGTAAAATAATTCTAACTATGCAAAAGAATTAAAGGGATTTTGTCTCAATACCTATGAGATGTGAAAGACCATTGTCTAGACACAAAAAACAATTAAACAGTACAAATATAGTGTTATAAAAAAGTCTTTATCTCTGTAAAAAATTGTTATGTTTAGGTACGATAATGAAGGCCTTTGTCTAGTATGAGAATAATAATCATAATTGTTATCACTACAATCAAACTCATGACAGATGCTAGTAATAATATGTGTCCCCTCCAATTGGTTGCATAAATAGTGTGCAAAGAATTGGGAAGATAAGAAAAATACAAAAGCATGATAATGTGTATAATAATGAAAAAATATATCATCCTATAAGAACATAAATTGGAAAGAATTATTGAGGCCCATGTAATAAATGTACCCCTAATATACACAAATGGTAGGATAAGCATGACATATCATGTAAGCATATAAATAAAACATAATCGTCTAGGTGTATATAATAAGGTTGCCCTAGTATACACAAGTTGTTAGGAAAATAATATAGGTCGATCAAACAATTTCCTACATAACCCCATGAGAAAAAGACATGATACAAGCTTACAAAAAAAATATAATGCAAAAATAAAAGACACGCCACAAGATAACACAAGATATACCATAGGAAAATCCTCAAGAGGCAAAGCTCCTTCCTTCAAAAGATCCACATTCAATGTATTATTCAACAATAAAATTATTATAATACACATACAGTATCTCCTCAGATACTTTTGAAACATAAACCTCCTCTAATGCATCCTCCATGAATCCAAGCATATATCCATACACCTCATACCATGCTTTACATATGCACTCTTTAGAAGAAAGCTCAATACAATGACAACCAAGTCAAACAACCAAATGATGAACCTTGACTACTAAACATGTGTTTGCTTTTGTAGAATCAATCTCACACAAAACAATCAAGTGGTAAGGTGAAATCATGTGCCTCAAAACCATGAGTATATAAAACCATTGACTCATTTAATTTTTGGTGCTAAGTTTCTCAATATTAAATATTTTCCCATGTGCAACCCATGCAATGTGACTAAACACATCACTTAAAATGTACTACAGATAAATATTTTTTTATATAGTTAGATAAGTATCTCTTGTACACAATGTAGAATGCCATATTCCTAACATTCTCCCACTTGTTGTGTGCATTACATAAGGTTCAACCTATGAAATGCATCATCATAGATCCATGAAACCACATAAATCTCTAGCATAGTTTTGTGCTTTGTCAAGATACTTGTAGTAACATCTATGATGTCCACCATCTCAAGCAAGAACTCCTCTCATCCTCTAACATGTAACCTATTGGCAAGGAAAAGAGTAGATATACATAGTTTCAAAGAATGTGTTGCATCTTTATACATCAAGCCCACAAAGTCTAGAACTTGGAAGATAGCATATAGACTACGACTACTATGTATGGGTCATGTCCTATCCCCTACGTATAAATAGACTGTAATATGTAATCACCAACTGTAGATGTGTATAGGAGATATATTTAGATGTATAGAAAGAGATTGAATATGAGAAAGGAGTATATATGGTATGAATGTATAGAATGAGATAAGGAGTTATAATGATTTATATGATGTACTGAATGAATATAAATAATGCAAATACTTTTGGGTACTAATATGGTGTGTTATTTGTGTTCTTGATATTCTATTAAATAGATAATCTTATGTCCGAATCTAATTTCTTGTTCCCTTAGTAGGACTGAGTTCGAGGTATAAACTACAACACTACATCATTTAGAGGTTCATGATTATCCCCTAGGCTCTTGAAGCTCAAGACCCCTTTAGGCTTGTTAGACAATGGAATCAACAAATGATTGGGTTGGTGATCCATTAAATACTAGAAGAATAAGGTCATAATTTCAACAAGCTCTACATCTCCTCATTGCTTTAGCTTTTGATCCATAGTCTTTTTTAGAAGCTTCAAATATTCGTGAGTGGGATGCTTCGATACAAGAAGAGTTCAATTCATTGGAGAGGAATCACACATGGGACTTGTCCTTCTTTCTAAAGGAATTAAACTTGTTCGATACATGTGGATCTATTAGAAAATTTTTTTAGCTCAAATGGGTCAATTGACAAACATAAGGCTTGCTTGATTGTGAAAAGATTCTCCCAAGTTCTAGGGATTGACTACTTTGAGACTTTTGCACTAGTTGCCAAATAAATTTCATCTGACTTATCCTTGATATAGTTGGGATGTTTATTAGCTAGATGTGAAGAGTGTCTTTCTTCATGGTGACCTTCAAGAGAAAATCCACATGGAGAAGGCACAAGGGTTTATACAAGATCCTTCACTTGTTTTACGTCTTGAAAAGTCTTCCTATGACATCATATAGGCTCTTTGATCTTTCTATGCCAAGATAGACTCATTCCTTCTAACAATTGAATTCACTTCAAGATTCCATTTTGATCAAAAGGTATAAATTCTACAATAGGGCGACACTCTCAAAATTTTTAGTTCTTCATGTTGACGACTTATTGATCACAAGGAGTCATGCATCCACCACCAAGGTAGTGAAAATTAATTTACATGATATATTTATGATGCCAAACTTGGGTATTTTATATTACTTCTTGGGGATTGAGATCAAATGTGCTCTTGAGATGCTCTCCAAATTTTGTATAGATAATTCAAAGCATGCACCGACTCCATTTCTATCTAGATTCAAACTTGAGACTAAGTTTACTTCATCCTTGGTTGATGGAATTTTATACTGACAACTTATTGGGGGTCTCATCTACTTGATTCATATGAGACCCACCATTTCATATGTTATGGGCATGGTCTCTTGATTCATGTATGAGCCAAGTGATTTTAATTGGAAAGCGGCTAAGTGAATCCTCCACTATATTCAAGCTAATCACAATAATGGGATTTAGTATGCAAGAAGTGTGGATATTTAAATGGTGAGACATATAGATTTAAATGTGGTAAGTGATTCTCAACATCACAAGTCTAGTACAAGGTATTACTTTTCACTTGGTTCTAATCCAATTTGTTGATCGAGAAAGAAGCAATCTACTATTTCTCTTACATCTATAAAGATCGAGTATCAAGGGGCGATCAATGCCACCACTAAGGCTATTTGGATTTAGAATATTCTTACTGATTTTAAAATTCCTTTTAAAAATCCTACAATCATATTTTGTGATAATCAAAGTGTAATATTGATCTCAAGGAATTTGGTTCATTGAACCAGAAGATGAAAGACATTGAGATACACACGCACTACATTTGAGGGGTAATTTAAGAAGTCATCATTGTTCTTAAGTATTTTCATATACATAATAATATTATGAATGTCTTCATTAAACCCTTCACAAAAAATAGGTTCTTATGAGAAATTTGCTAGGGGTGAGTGAGGTGTCTACTTCAGGAGGGGCTTCCTATTCCATTTTTTTCTCTCTATTTTGGGGGGGCCTATTATTTTTATAGGTGGCTTCTTCATTTGAGGGGTATCTCTTTGTACATGGGTACCTCATCAAACTTCATTTGTTAGACCCATCTTTTCACCCTCCTAAGGTATCCTCGAGGGGGGTGTTTGTTAGGAAAATGGTGTCTCAACCTTGCATTTACATAAGGTTACTATGTATAGTAAGTTGTCATGTGAGCACAAATTAGTCCAAAATTTTCTTCAAAGATTCACACTAGCTAGATAAGCATGTTGGTAAATTTTCATTGAAAGATCATGTCTAGATTTGAAGATATCATTTTTTTATTTTTATTTTAAAATTGTGAACGAAAGTTTTGGAGTTAATTTTGAGGGCCTTAGAGGCTCCAAAATATATTGAAAGTGTTCATATCAAGTTATAGCTTGATAAAGAAGGTTGTAATATTTCCAATGCATCAAAGAGTTTGTCAATTAAACGCTCGATTCAAAAGTTATGACCTCTAAAAATTGGGTCTCTTGAAATAGGAAATATAAAAAATGTGTTGGACACATAAATGAGTTGTAAAAGGGAGCTACAAGTGAACTATTGTGAACGTTGTCACATCATAAGGAATATTGGATTGGAGATAAGTTGGATGTCACTTTTTGGGTGGTTATAGCTCATGGTTTTGTAATATCGTTTGATGATTTCATGTATTGCATGCCCTATATATTAGGTGTGTGAGATGGATGTTGTGTGTAAAAGTTTTCTAGCTATTGAGTTACCTTGGATATCTGGTTGGTGATACTTTAGTGAGAAGCTTGAATTACAAGTATATTGTATTATATTGTTAACTTTTGAATAATATATTGGATGACTTTTGGAGTGTGGGGTTTTTTTCTTAAAAGGGTTTTCCCCATGATATATCTTGTGTTTATTGTTATTATATTTGCATGTTGTATATATCCTTTTGTATGTGTTTCTTATTCTATAACAATTTATGGTTTGTAAGAAAATTTGCATTATCTCCCCCACTAGATTAGTGTTACGAAGTGTTTTTCAGGCACTAGCTTCCTTTCAGTGTTAGTGTAGGTTTTTTTATTTTTCTTATATTAGGGGATATTTATTTTTGCATACACATACTATCTAAGCTTTATTAGGTTAATAGACTACAAATGATGGAATCCATTAGCTACATGTCCCACTCTCTTACACACATGGTTAGTTGAGTTATACACCCTCTTTTGAATTCATGTGCCACATCTCATAACCATTTAGTTGTCTTTACTTGAGGAGGTTATACCGTATTTTTTGGTATTTACTAGTCAATTGAGTAAAACGTCCTCCCTATTATGGGTAGTTTGAGTTAATGCATCTCTTGGATGTAAATGCCCATATTTTGCTATATAGACAACTCTCTCCTCTCACCTAAACTAGGTCAATGCTAGTTCAATGAGTAATGAGAGTCTTGTCCAAATTCTTGTAGTTATCTGTTTTTTCTCTCTTTCAAGGTAATCTCTCATTTTTCTATTTTGATAATTGATAATCTATCAATTTTAGTTGCATGTGATCTATGATTGAAATTAGATCTTGGTTTGATTCTAGCTTCTTGCAAAATTTAATAGGTTTTAGGGTCTATGGTTTTTGTCAAAAGGCTTTCAGTTGATACTCATTTTATCTTGATGCATGCACCTACATATAATGCACAATAGTTCCTTAGTTCATCTAATAAAGAGATCTATACATTCTAGACCAAAATATTGTCTTTAATTCTAATGGTCATGCATTCTAGGTATCTAAGCATGCTTTTACCACAAAAATCTATTTACCTAATGATAAGACTATGTTATAGTAGCAACATGTGTCATATTGGTGAGAAAGGTTTACAAGCATAAAAAAATATTGCAAGACATTAATTATTATCTTGGGTTTGATTTTTGTAAATATTGTATTTACAAAAGCTTGATTTATTTTATTGTAGTTGTCATAAATGTTTTAGGTGATTGGAACTTATTTTTCTAATATATTTAGTCTTGTACATATTCCATGTCAAAATATTTGTATTATGTATCTTTTTTTATGATTATTATAGGAGACTGTAAGTATATTTTCTCAAAAGTAAATATGAGGTTTTAGTCAGTTTATCCTGCTCTCTTAGAAAAGAAAAATAAAAAAAATATTAAGTTTTTGAAGATTGAGAATGATGATAAGTATACTTAATGAAAATTTTGATAAATTTTATAAGGAGAAAAGTATATAAATACATAAGATGTAACCCCATACACCACTCGATAAAATGGAATTGTAGAATGCAGGAACAAGATACTGATGGATGACTAACTCTTACTAAATGGAATAGGTTGATACAAAACACTCAATGCATGCAACTCAATGGACCAACACATCCTTTATCAAGTAACCTATTATCTCATAAAGGTTCATTTAATTATTGACCAAGGAAGTCTTTTCTTAGATGACTTGGGCACTATATGTGTAGATGAGGACTTCCTAAGTTACTTATCAATTTTCTTTAATTCTAATGATCATGCATTCTAGGTACCTAAGCATGCTCTTATCTCAAAGATCCATTTACCTAACGATAAGACTATGTTTTTGATAATTAAAGAAGCAAAACAAAGGTTGTCCCTTTATACAAACAACCCAAAGGAAGCATTAACAAGCCATTAACAACACATTAATAGCATCGATTAGTCTAACCAAAAACTATCAAAACATATATTTAAGCCTTATAGTAAAAGGAGTTCACAATAATATCCAAGTATAAAATACTTAACCAAAAACTAACAAAAAGGCAACCAAAGGGTGGTTAGGCAAACAATTTACCCCAATATTCAGTAAGGAATTTAAAAAGATCATTATAGTTGTCTTCTTCTTCAATGTCTTTTCCCAGAACCTTCTATTGTAGCAGGCACAAAGTAGTAGCCAAAATGTGCATGACTTTGGAACTGAACCTGGAAACATTGACCAATTTTTTCTTAAAGTTTGTCAACTTCACTTTCAAAGCCCCCAAGTTCATAGCAGTGGCATTGAATTTTTCATAGGTATAATCCTCCTTGTTAGGACAAATCTTCTTAGCTAACATCTCATCCTCCAACAAGTGGGTAGCTTCAATCAGGTCCAAGGGCTTTGGGGTACTCTCCAAGTGGATAGTGGCAATCTTCTCTAAGTAGCTCACATCCTCCTCATCCTCCATCTCCACCACCTCCTTAGGATCATCCTCATTAGTGTCCATGGCCTCCTTCCATTTTTCATTGACTTACCCACAAGCCTATTAGACCTATGAGAATTAATGTTTCTCACTCCTTTTTCATCACCCCCACTGTCAATTTCCTTAATGCAAGGCTGAGCCTAGAGCTTAGCCTTTTTAGCCAAGAAATAGATATACCTTTTTTAGCAAAGCTCAATGGAGTAGTAAGGTAAAGCACCAACACATTTGTTATATTTATGAGAAAAGTCTACAAACATTAAAAAAATCTTGTAGAAGGGCTTATTAATTATTCTCTTGCATTTGATTTTTGTGAACATTGCATTTACAAAACCATGATTAATTTTATCATAGTTATCATAAATCTTTTGGGTGGTTGAACCTTATTTTTCTAATATATTTAGTTTTTTAGATATTCCTTGTCAAAATATTTGTATTATGTATTATTTATTGATGATTATTATAGGAGATTACATGGGTCTATTTTCTCAAAAGTAAATAGGAGGTCTTTATTCATTTTATCTATCTCTCTTGGAAATCCAAGATCATAAAAAAAGTAAAGGTTTTGAAGATTGATAAAGATGGTAAGTATACTTAATGAAAAATTTGATAAATTTTATAAGGAGAATAATATTTAAATACATAAGATGTAACCCCACACACCCCTCGATAGAATTAAATTCTAGAATGAAAGAGCATGGTGTTGATAGATGATTGGTTCTTAGTAAGTGCAATAGGTTGATGCAAAAAACTCAATGCATACAGCTCAACAAACCAACAACTCCTTTATCATGTAACCTATCATCTCAAAAAGGTTCATTTCATTATTGACCAGGGATGTGTTTTCTTGGTTGACATTGGCACTATAGGTGCAATTGAGGACTTCCTAAGTTATCTATCAGCTGCATATAGGGGGTTTAACTGAGATCAACAAATTGAAGTAGAAATTTGCAAAACCTATCAATTGTATTTAATACTAATGGTCATTCATTATAGCTACATAAGCATGCTCTTACCTCAAATATCTATTTACCTAATTATAAGACTATGCTATACCACCAACACGTGTTATATTGGTGAGAAAAGTCTACAAGCATAAAAAAAATCTTGTAGAAGGGTTTCTTAATTTTTCTCTTGGGTTTGATTTTTGTAAACATTGCATCTACAAAACCATGATTGATTTTATTGTAGTTATCATAAATCTTTTGGGTGGTCGGACCTTATTTTTCTAATATAATTAATCTTGTAGATATTCCTTGCCAAAATATATGTATTATGTATCATTTATTGATGATTATTATAGGAGACTATGGGTATATTTTCTCAAAAGTAGATATGAGGTCTTTATTCAGTTTTTATGGCTCTCTTAGAAAACTAAAATCATAAAAAATAATTTTGTTTTTTGAAGATTGATGATGATGGTGAGTATACAATGAATATTTTGATAAATTTAATAAGGATAAAAGTATATAAATCTACATATGATGTAACCCCATACACCCTTCAATAGAAGGGAATATCAAAATGCAAGAGGATGATGTTGATGGATGAATGACTCATACTAAGTGCAATAAGTTGATGTGGAAAACCTAATGCATGCAACTTAATGGACCAATAGATCCTTTGTCAAGTAACATATTGTTTCAAAAAGGTTCATTTAATTATAGACCAAGGACATGTTTTCTTGGATGATGTTGGCACTATATGTGCAATTGAGGACTTCCTAAGTTATTTATTAGTTGCATATAGGAGATAAATAAAATCAATAAATTGAAATAGAAATAAAACAATGTTAAAGGCGCACCTATCTACACATTAGGTGTTACGGGTCACTAGTCAATTGACACAACAATGGTTGTGGGCGATTTCTTACTATGACTATGTTGCAACTTAAGGCACACAACTCTATCTATCAATGATATCAACCAATCTTGTTAATCTAACTCAATATAAATGAACATAACAATTCATCTATCAATGTAACTAACAATCTAACTAATATCAATATTAACAATCTACACTACAAAGAGGATTACAATACCTCAAGTGGACATTCATTGAGCGTTGTAACATCTTATCACAATGCTTGTTCTAACTCATAATATCACCAACATTGCACCTTTTATTCAATATTATAATAGTCTCAATAAATTGACTAGAAACTCTAATAGGATCCAACAACTAAATGACTAATATATTTTTGGTTGCCCCAAACTCTAACAAGATCTAGAATTTATACATGATCTTGAGAATGGATTACTTAAGACTCTAAATAATCCACTAATAGTTGTCAATCCTTGATAAAGATGAGGACTAATTATTCTTCTCCATAACTAGTAATAACAACCTAATTAATAAGAGTTGATGGTAACACAACTCCAATCAGACTTATTATTGTAGACGTATAAATCTGACCACTTTCCTAAATAAATATTTAATATTTATTTTAACCCCATTCCTCCTATTAATTAAATTCTATTTAATTAATTTGTTCATTTTCATCTATTTGATTAAATAAATTACTCAACTTATTTAATTAAATTCACATAAACCTTTTCTAGCTGTTAATTAAATAAATCACTTTATTTAATTAATTCCCCTTTCTCCCTTTTTAATTAAATTTACATTTAATTAAATTGATCCTTGCAAATAAATAAATCTAGTTTATTTATTAAATCCCCCCACTTGTATTTATGCAAGTTGCAACCACAATTGAAATAAATTAATTTTATTCTAATTAAAATCAAGTTCGGGATCAGTATCACACTAGTACATTCGGAGCTGATTTCCAACGGCCGTTTGTTGGATTTTCGACGAATTTTCGTCAGAGTGTCGACAAAATCCACCATCGAAAACTCGGCATCGGATTGGTCGACGATGCCATGCCCGTCACAAATTCGACAATCCAATGGACTCTGCCGACAGTCAAAGAAGTCATTGGTCGAAAGCTTGGTATTCGTCGTAATTTCGATGATGATCATTTTTATAAAAAATAAAATAATTATCATTGATATAAAAGAGCCATTGAAGGAAGGAAATGCCGAAAGGACTCACTGAAGATCGACAAAAGATATCGAAGAAACCAGAGAGGGTCTTCATCAACGGGAAAAGTTCTCGAGGAAATAATACTATCGGTACAACATAAAAAGGACCCACCAAAAGGAGCATTTTCATCGAAAGAATAATATCGATCAGACAAAAAGAAGCCACATCGATAAAAGATATCAATGAGGATATAGGTTTCGAGGAGGTTAAACTTCATGGACAAAAGATATCGAAGAAAGTAGAGAGGGTCTTCATCGACGGCAAAAGTTCTCGAGGAAATAATACTATCAGTGCAACATAAAAAGGACCCACCGAAAGGAGCGTTTAATCAAAAGAATAATATCGATAAGACAAAACGAAGCTACATCGATAAAAGATATCGATGAGGATATAGGTTTCAAGGAGGTTAAAAGGCATGTTCTCGATATGCGTGGTTTTGCCAATGTAACTTTATCGATGAAGAACGATAAGGGAAAATAAAGAAAAGCTTTGGTGAGATAATAGACTCATTCATCGACGGGGCATAGTGATATCGATGAAAGAAGTATTTCGATGGAAAAATAAAGGAGGAAATCGAAGCCCAAGGTTTCTTCGACATAAGACCCAATGGATATCAGATATGTTTCAATAAGGAGACAACCATACTATCCGAATACAGTATTTCGATGAAGGGAAAAAATACATGATCAAAGTAATATTCGAAACAAAAGTATTGTCGATAGAAACAAAGAGATCGATGGAATAAAGAAACAAATGATTGAAAGACATATCCTCATCGAAATGATTATTGATTGCCACAAAAATCATAAACAAATCCCAGGGAAGGTCACATCACCATTAAATTCAAATGTGTGCTCGAGTGACCATTGTCCAAAGCACCATTACTAACTGATTAAATATGCCATAAGTAGTGGATTAACCATCAAAGGACACAACATTAAGGAATTCATAGGTGATGAACTGAAAGCAGGAATTGGGTGAATTCACAGATAAAGCTCAGTAATTCCAAGTAAGTTGTTTGCACAGAGACCTCTTTTTCAAAATTCAAATGGAATCATCATCTAAAACTAATAAGACCAGAAAGGGAAAAGAACCTATCGCTGAGAAGAAAAACCTAAAAGACAGAAAAGGGAAGGGTGTTCTTTGGCCTAGGACCTGATTGACCAATGCCCATCATCCAGTTTGAGGTCCAAGAAGATTAGAGCTGATGAGGAAGGCTTGGAGGACCGGTTTGAGGATCTTGGAGACATATGGATAGAGTTGAGAGGGTATGAATTATTCATATATGGGTACAATAGAACTGTTGCCCCTCAACCTATCAACAATTTATGGCAATTGAACTTAGGAAGGTTAGCTGTGGCTAATGTATTCATGAATGTGGAGCTCATGAAGGCAGTGGCAAACAATTATGACCCTAAAACCAGGACCATATATAACTACATGGGTGAGCCAATTCTTGCAATCACAAAGGAGGTTATTGACACCGTGTTTGAGTTGGATTGGGGATTTGAATAATTGATTTACCTCAAGAAGTTAACAAGTGAATATTTTAACCTAGAGCACATTTACAAAATGTGGAGACTCCCTATACATAGACCTAGGAATGCAGGGTCCTTAGTGCCACTAGGTCAGGATGACAAAGCTCCCTATGATGTCAACTCTTTCCATCCATATTTCAAGTATACCTATTATAGTGTTGCCCAAGTGCTAGGGATAAAAGCCCATCCTTTGATGGATATTGCAGCCATGGTGATTTGTGTCGATTTGCAGTCTAAGGACCCCCGCTTCTTTGATTTTTCTACTTATTTGGTTGAGGTTTTGAATCATGGGTTAGAAATGTTAAAGGGGGATATCATCAATGTTCATTTCAAGAATTATTCCTTACTTATGCACATGCTATTGTATGTGGGCCAAGATGAAGAGTTATGGCCAGAAGAGTTATGTGTGAGGACATATGACAATGCTGGAATGAGAAAACCAGTGCAAGTATGGGTTTCTTCATGGGACTAGAGGTATGTGAATAATCAATATTGGCATTTTGAGGAGTTCTTTGTCAAGCCATTATATAGACTATTGGGATGCTCGTGCGATCATGCCCTTGCACCAAAGGTTCAAAGATTCCTAAGACCAAAATATTTCGCTGAAGATCCCTCAATTGAACACAATTGGGGAGATTGGTATTGTTTTTCAGACTACACACAAGTCAGGGTATATGGGTTTGAAGGGAGACCATACTTACTACCACTTACACTCCCTAATAGAGTGGCTTGTCTAGAAATTGTGAGGCAACTATCAATAGTGAGTACATAACATTTGACAAGCCATGGAAAACAATCAATTGTACCTAGGTTGTTAGTATTTTTAGATTTTATTGTGAAAAGTTCAAAGAGTTATGGCCTACTGCAGACAAAATTGGATTATTATGGCATGGCTATGGGGGGTCCAAGGCCCAATTTTGATCCTGAAGGATACATAAGGATAGCCCGGTCATCACAAAAGTTGAAGGCTGGAGAGCATAAATCTTACCTACCAGATGACCTCATTAAGAACATTGGCAGAGAAGAGGCCAGAGTGAAGCGAATAAAGTTTGAGAAAGCAATGCAGGCTTATAAATGGAAGCTTTATAGAAGGAAAATGGATGAGAACGTGCTACAAAAGATTAAAGACCCCTTGGAGTTGGCCAACAAACTTGTGGAGCATGAATTGGAAATACTTGAGGGAGTCCCGCCTCATGTTTTTAGGGATTACATTGATACTATTAGGAATACAAAGCCTTTGGCTCATATTTCTCCTGCTTCCACATCTGGCATCGTTCCATTCACTCCTCGAGAGGATTACCCCCTGGTTATGCAAAGGATTGCCCCCCTAGTTATGTAGAGGATACACCGATAGACCTGACAACAGGACAATTGAATGTCTGAGAAGTGGCTGACATCAGATTCCTAGAGCATGAGGATTTCATTGTTGATAGTGACTTCATTTCTTCCAAGGAGTTCATTGCATTCCTCTATCAACATAAGGGGTCTCAAATTAGGAATAACATGAGAAATAGTGAAGAAGAGAAACAACTTCAAAAGTTACAAGAGGAGATGGATCTTGTGATGAGAGAAATGACACCTTAGAAGAGAAGACAGTTGCTTAAGGAAGCTAGTGTGCTATTATACTCTAGATGGGACATGAACTCTACCTTGTTGTTTGATGGATTCCTCAAGAAATAGGACCCAAGTAGGCAAATGATGCCAAAAGAGATTGATAAACTCTTTAGAGGATTAGGAATGATCCAGATCAGAAGGCTCTTCTACAGTGGGCTATCTATCCCAAAGATAAAAGACCTATATTGGTTGATACAGAAGAAGCTTTTGGACATTTGATGGTGCAGCAGGTTGGAAAGACTGACCCTAGAACAACTGCCAAACTAAATTTGGATGTCGCTAAACTGAACCAAGATCAGATAGAGTTTCTGGTCTGAGAAAATTGTACATACAAAAGCCTATATGAGAAAACCAATGAAGAAAAATAGAGGCTGCAAGCAAGATTGCTTCAGATTGATACAGGTACCAGTCAAACAGGGATGACATACGGTGTTGACAGAGATGCCATGGAAGCCTTGACAAATGCTATGTATTGGAGGAACAGGGCTAAAAAGACATCTCGACAACCAAAAAAGGAACAACAAAAGATGGATAAGTTAGTTCTTGAGGTCATTGACCATAGATTCAAAAGTATGATGTAGGTTGCATAAATCTATTGGAAGACATACACTGGAACAGTCAAAGCTATGAAAGAGCATGAAAGGCTCAAGTCTCCGTTGGAAGGCTTGATGAATGACAATAGTCTGATGAATCCAGGTGAGAAAATTGAAGTCGAGGCTCACTTGAAGTCCCATGATGAATTGGCAAATCAATTAAGGAAAGAGCATCAGAGGCTAGACGATGGGAATACCCCTAGGGTGCCCTCTTTTTACAGTAATGGTGAGTTAGTATCGTTGGAACAGTGGAAACAAGAGTTCAGTGATGAGAAGAATCGAGCAGTAGTAGAGTTGGATCAGGACAAAGATTTGTCACTTTGTGTTAACAATATTCTATCCAATCATTTCCAGATAGAAAGCGACATGAGGACACTAGACAATGATGTTCTAATGTATAAAGATGATAAGTACATTGAACACATAGGAATGCTGAACTTGTTTATCTTCCAGTTTGTTAACAAAAGTTATAATTAATAGTTATGTGCTGAAAAGCCACGATGCTTGATGACAATGTATACCCTCATATAAATGAGGGAATTTTTGTAACAATAAGGATCATTAGAGAAGAAGTAGAATATAGCCTCAGGCTTACTATTGTACTATTTTGCGAACATACATAATATAATCAATCGTCTTTCCTTTGTGTATATGCTGTGGATTACTGCATCTTTCTGTAGGTAGTTACTTGTGATATTATCTAAAGGAGATAAGGTTAATTGTGTTCTTCCAGTAAAACTCTGTGTTTCATATTGTGGATTTTAATAAAAGATTTACTTGTGAATATAGTTTTGTATATAGTGCACATGCATATTATCTCAACAATGGTGCGCCTGCATATGTATATAGTTTTGTTTATAGGTGGAAAGACTGAAGTTCAATGTCGAACTTGGTTGCTCTGATACCATATGTAATATTCCATTAATTCTATACTTAAAGAAAATAAATTGTGATCTATATTAAGATAAAAAATTGAGCATTTCAAAATAAAACATAACTACTTCAGTTGAAGGAGAAAACTAACTAAATGTTCTTCAACATTATAAGAATCTAACTAATTTATCTAAAAGGAAGGTAATCTTTTAATGATTAAAAACATTGAACAAATATTATTAAGCTAATCAATATGAGAAAGGAATTCAAATGACAAGTTTCATTTTTGAGGGAAGAGATAAAGGTTCAGAGGTTACTATTATCATTGTTTAAAAAATGGGTATTCTTTTCCATAATTGGCCAAGTCTATGAAATTATTGGGTCTTGTATGGCCTTGTGACTTCTATTGCTTTGGGTCCTAAGGAGGGTTTAGGGTTTAGGTTTAATCACTTTCAAAATGTTTGAGAAAAAACCCTTATAATTCTATTTCCATGTTACTTTATTCACATAAGTAATGGGTCCTTTTGTCATGCAAAGTGTTCCCCCTGTTGCTTTTTACCTAGGCAGTCCTTTTAAATGTTTTAATTTTTATTCGCCTTTAAATTACCTTTTCTAATGACTGTTGGGCCTTGTAATTGTCGCGCAACTCTTAGTCAATCGGATGGCCCGTGTGGATTCGCGAACTCAACATGCCCGAAAGTTACCTATCGCGAAGTAGCAAAAAGGTTTGGTGGGACCCAATGATGAGGACTTCTTTCTTGGCTAAAGGGCAATCGGTTTGGAAAGAGATCAATGACCTGCATTGATTCGCAACCTAAAGATGCTCGTGGTTTACAAGTTGTGAAATGGCAAAAAGATGGTGGGCCCAGGTGAAGTGGTTAGTAGAAAGAGTAACATCAGTGCAAGTCCTTGAGATCTGACGCCCCGCATTGTTTCGTGAGATAAAGATAACCGAGTTTTACCCTTCTACGAAATAGAAAAAGGGTTTGGTGGGCCCAACATCCAAGCTTCATCTGAAGATTAAAGACCGATCATGTTCTATCTGATCGGATGGCCCTTGTTATTTCATGAGATCAAAGCGCACGTGTTTTAACTATTGCGAAATAGCGAAAGGTTGTGGCAGGTCCCAGAAGCCTGCGGGTTTTCTAACGAGTAAAGAGTGAGTGGTTCAGAGAATAATCAACAGCCTACGTTGATTCGCAACCCAAAGATGCTTGAGAGTTAGTTTTCGCGAAGTGGCGAAATGACATGGCTTTCTAAGTGAGCAGTCCAGGAGGTAGGGATCGCAAATCAAAAGGTTACAGGTGTCCTCCAGATCATGTAAAACAAAGAACAAACTTGGCGACCAAGTGGTGGGCCCAACAAACAGAATGATATAAACTAAAGACAAAGAGGTGACCTGTCAGGCACAGGTGGCATTTTAGAAGTGGATCCCACTAAAGTCTTTCAGCGAATAGGAAGTAGACACGTCAGTTCAAGAGGGATCGAATGCCAAAGTGAATGGCACTAATTCAGAGGGCCCACGTCTGGCGGTTCTAACAGGTTGTTAAAGGAAGGGCATCTCAAGAAAAATCTAACAGCGGGCATTATTTCACAACCTTTAAATGCACGATGGTTACCATTCACAAAATAGTGAAAACAGTTAGTGTTAACCATTTTGAATGCGGTTAGTGATATAAACCACCAGGTTAGGACAATATAAAGATCGATCAAGTTTCAGTTGATTGGATAGCTAGTGCAACTTCATGAGGTCAAGATACAAGATGGTTACCCATCGCAAAATAGCAAAAGGATTTTCAGCCTGTTGCCAAGCAAGGAAGAGTCAAAAGGGTAAAAGTGGTGCAAGTTCTATCTGATCCAAAGGTTGGCATCTTTTCACTAGATGAACATGCAAGAGCTTTATGCTCTGCGAAACAGGGAAAGAGCAAAATGAAAAATACTCAGAGCAGTTTTGATCCGTTGGAGCCAAATTTTTGAATTCTTTCATGAATTCAATTCTGAAGGGACAGTCGAAGCGTGCGGTGTTAATGTCACAGTTAAGGAGCCAAATTGTTGTATATATCCCTGCATCAATTGAATGAGGGTATCATTTCACATAAGAATTTGTAGAGAGAGCTAGTATAGAGAAGAAGTTTGCAAACTAAAATCAGGTTCTCTTGCTCTTTGTTTACCCATTGCTTAAAGATTGTTGAATTGTGGTCTTGCCCTATTAGAAAATTGCTTTGATCGATAATTGGCTTAGTTGCATACTCCTAAAATGGGACACAGAAGAGAATTAACAGGGAAGGTAAATTACCAGGACCGAAGTATTTGTGATGACTTTCTTGAGCAGTTAACCATGTCGACCAATTTCGGGGCTAGGGCCAAGGAGTTAGTGCCAAAAAACCCCCATTTGAAAATTGGAGATGGTTTATATGATAAAGGAAATTGGTTGAGGGACCCTGAAATAGGGATATCCGGTCTCAGTTTGTTTAAAGTGGATTTTGGTAAGAGACATGCCCCTTCCCCTATGAATAGTATCTAGAATTTAGATGTAGGGAAGCTTGTGGTCCCAGGTGTTTTCATGGATGTAGATCTGTTGACCCTAATTGCGCAGAATTATGACCCTGCTGCCAGATGCATTAGAAACATAAAGGGATCAGCCCTTGTCGAAATCAAAGATGATGAATTTAGGAATGCCTTCAAGCTTGGTGAAGCTTCCAGCTACCTTTAGCCTATTGATTTTGAGGCATTAACCCAAGTTTACAATGCCCAAAGAGATCATCTTAGGAGTGGCCCATTGAGAGAATTTTTTATCAAAATAGGGGATTAATAGTCATAGGCCCTAGCACAATGGAGCCATTTTCCCTGAATTTATTTACCTTGAGAGCTATGGGTATGTACTGGACACTGTGTCAAATTTTTGGAGAAGATGCTGAGAAAAACATGCCTTTCCATTATATGTTAATGATTGCCCAAATTTTGAACCCTTCCCTGGCCATAACATTTGACTTCGCTCCTTTCCTCTCTAATGCTATCCATGCAGGCTTAGTAGGAATAAAGAATGGTAAGGTAGACAAGCCATTTGGATGGTATTCCAGGTTGATGCATATGTTTCTATTCAAAGGGGCTGATTATTTTGCAAAAGAGATGAACTTGGTTAAGGTCAAGGATAAAGAGGAGATACCAGTGCAATTGTGGAGTACTATTCTATCTTGGGATAGAGATGATGCAAGTTATCTGAAGTTTGATAGATGCTTTGCATCTAAAATTAGAGTTCTCTTGTGTGCAGAAAACCCTAGGATTCCCAAGGCTCTTTTGGAATTCCTTAGGCCCAAAGAATTTGCAGAGGATATCAAGATTGTTCATAACTGGGGAGATATGTATCTATATCCTATTTCTACTATTTTTAGAGTGTTTGGATTTAGGGGTACCCCTTATCTACTGCCCTATCAAGTTCCATTAAAGATAGGGATTGCAGAAGTATTAAGACAAATTGGAGGAGTGCAGGAGGCTGAGTTAACTAACAGGGGTAAAGGGACAATTTTCCCAACCATCACCATGGCTCATCATTTTGTAATTACCAAAGGTGGATGGAAGTATTTTGAAGAATTATTTAAACCATACATGTTATCAGCTGCAGTGTCAAGGTGTGCTGACCTTGAAGATTTCTTCAACAACATGTTCAGGAAGAGAGCAGTTTGTAAAATCAGGCCTCACCAATTCCAATTCCCTGAAGATTTGATCATGAATGAATTTAGTCTAGATGAGCAAGAGTTGAGGAAGGAGAAGTGGATTTCATACAGAAGAGCCCTTGACTTTATCTATCAATTTGATTCTAGTTATGATCCTCTCTCTAGTTTTAACCCTTTTGAAGAAAAGGTTAAATTCTTAATTCTTTATTTTGAAGATTTAATGCAAACCCTGAAGGAAAAAAGAGAAGCCATAATGCAGAATGATCCTGATAGGGCTAAATTGGTCCTAGCCAAGTCTGCCTTTGCTAAGGCTATTCCACCAGGTGATTATATAATGCATAAGAGATCTCAGTATACTGTAATGATGCCAGTAACAGGTGAACCTTCTACTTCTAGAGGGAAGAGGGCCATTGAAGATACTATTGAGATTTAGGATTCACCTAAGGGATAGGGGACAAGTAAAGATATTTAAACTGATGACCCTTAGTACTCTCCATCTTAGTCCCCTATTCATATAGGAGATGAGCAAGTGGTGGCTGAGCAATTGATACAATTGGGGAGTCTGGGTGAAATTGCCTACACCTACAATGAGACTCAAGAAGGAATGCCAAAAGAGTAACCCTGTGCTAAAATGGATGTAACTGATGGTGAGATACAGGGAAAAGAATTTGACATTACTGTCAAAAAAGCTAGTGAAGAATTCCTAGCTGACAGTAGTTTTGTCGCATCAGGAGCTTTTATGCAGTTTCTATGGAAGAAAAATATTGATCAATTCAAGATCAGATGTGAGCAAAGGGTAAATGAACAGCCTTTGAAGGATGCAACCCAAGTGGAGGAAGAGGTTAAATAAGAAATGATGACTGAGTTCAAAGCTATCACTCCTGAGGTTGGAAGAGAGATGGTGGATAAGGCTGGTGTGCTAATCCTCCCTAAATGGGATATAGCTGATGCGTTGGTTCTTGAAGCAGTCAGAAAGGAAAATAAGCCAATGAAGGGAGTGGTATTCAGCAAAGATGATGCTTCTCTAGTTATGTGGTCCCTTAAAAGAAATGAAGATAGAAGAAGGAAAGATACCTCATAGTCTAACCTTCTAGGAGATATGATAGTTAGAAGAGTTCAGGATACAGGGGTAGTGGAAGCAACTAGTACTGTTTTAGAGACTTCTAAGTTCAATGTAGTAGTAGCAGAGAAGGAAGCAAAAGAAAAGGATGATCTCCAAATTAGGTTGGAAACAATTTTAAAGGCTTATAATGAAGCCAAAAAGGAGGTAGCTAGCAAGGACACTATCATTGCCAAACTTCAAAGTCAGCTAATGGGACAATACCAAGGAGGTGAGTCCTCTACCTTGGCAATTTCTTCGTCTCCAGCAAGGCCCCCACCTACTAGTCCCATCATAGAATTCCCTCCTTCTCCTATGCCTTCTGGTTTTCAACTAGCTGAGACTTATCAACATGAATTGGAAAAGTTGAAACATGCTCAGACCTTATTTGCAAATAAGTATGAGGAGAAGATAAAGGCTACAATTTTGAGTTTTGTTGATACCGTTGATGCTCCCATGGTACATATCAATATGAAGAGAATTTTTGACACTCTTTGTGAGTTAAATGAGGACAAGGCCATTCTAGAGCCTATTCTAAATAAGTGGATCCTGAGGGAAGTAGATTTAGAATTCATGTGTGTATCTTATGATGAAGCTGGATCCGATGCCACTATCAAATCCACATGTGAATTGACCAAAGGTTTGACAAAGTTGGTAGAAGGGAAAGCCAATGTGGAAAGGAAGGATAATTTATATAGAAAAGAGTATATTGAGCACAAATTTGAACTGTTTCCTGGAGGTTTTGTCAACCAAAATCAGATAAAGGACAAACAAGTATGGCTGGATGAGTTAGGAGCTAATCTGTCTCTAAGGATAAATGAAATAATCAATAAAGATGACACCTCACTGTTTGTTAAAACAATTGAGGAAATAGAAAAGATCAAATCACATTATGGTTTCTTGGAGTCAGAAGTGAGGAAAATAAGGAACTCTTGGAAAAAGCTATTAAAGTTGAAGAAAAAGATTATTGGCTACTCATGGCCTACCGATGATGTTTTTCAAGAGTGGTCCAAAAAATATGCAGTGCAGGAAGAAGATGCTTTGGAGTAGTTACAAGAGGTTGCAACCGATCAAAAGTGCAAGAGGCCAAAGATGCTGAAAAGGACTTGTAACCGTTTCTTGGGGAGTATTTTTAGTTTGTAACAAACTCTTTTTGAAAAGGGGTCTGAAGCTTGTATGCATTCATGATTATATAAATGGATACCAAGACTAATGAAAAGGGGGATTGCAAGAATTTGTAAGAAAACTCTGTAGAAATATATCTGGGATTTTCTAGTCTTATGGAGGATACTCCGAGTTTTGTAATACTTTTCAAAATTAATATCAATATACAAACTATGAACTTTCGAGCCTAGATTTTGTGTTGTCTTCTAGTTTACTTTCAATAGTTTATTAGTTTCAATTTTGAGTAATTTTAACATTGCAAGCACCAATGCGTTGTTAGTGTTCACCTCCCTTGCTCGACTTGTACATCCAATTCTTGAGCTCAACAAACTCACTAGTTACCAGCCATCTAAACAAGCCATCTGCTTAATGTGTACTAACAATAATGGTTATTAATGACCATCATATGATAAATAGCATACACTTGAGCCAACTAACTCACTAGTTTACTAACCAACTATCTAGTGAACTGCTTAATGTCTACTAAGAATAACGTTCATAAATGACCATCATAAGATAATTAACATACACTTGAGTCAGTTGATTCATTGGTTACATAACTTCTAGGTTTAGCTGATCCAATTCGTTACATAATAGTCTCATGTCTACTGACATTAACGGTTTACAAGGACCTTCATGGGATTCTGACATAACCTAACAAGCCAACTACTACAAATCCCCTATCTCTAACAAGCTTCAAATGTCATCATGGAATTAAACCTAATACAACATTGGTTCCCTTATTTAGCTAAATTAACACATCAGATTATGACTCAACAAAAAATACGGTTCTAATATATTTTTTTGTCTTTCTATATTCCCAAAAGTATGTATCTAATTGATGATAAGAATCCTTCTTCAGGTCTTGCAACCATGGAGACTGATATAATCTGATTATAACCGATGTGCATTGATTCCAAGATGAACCATATTTGGTTGAACTATGAGTTAAGAGTGGAAAACAAATAAACATAGAATACCTACAAAATATAGCAAGGTATTGTGACTATAAGATAGAAACCATCCTAAGAGCCTCCAATATATCAAAAGTTGAGAAAGTAGCAAGCTTACTGTACAAAGAGACTGATCACTATAAAGTTGTAGTCAAGTTCAAAGCATTGATTTGTGGGAACAAAGGGTTTCATATGGGATAGAGCAGTCTCATGAAATATCATGACAGTCATAATCATAATCTAAAGAGTAGTCAAATCTTCAAGATAGATTGGTGATAGTGCAGTCATTCTGTTGAGCATCAAATCTGAATTAAGTAAAATATCTTGATTTGAGAAATTAAATCATAGAACCCATCTCTCTTTGGAAGAAATCATTATTTTCATTGATAGCATAATAACCCATAAGTTATCGAACAAGTCTAAAAGCATTCTATCGAAGTATCTAAGATTTAAACAGTATCGTTGAGACCCAGTGATGTCTCATCGATATAAAAGGGGCATCGAAGAAAGCAAACATCGATGAACTTCAGAAAGGACTCATAGAAGACAGTAACTCCATCGATAAAAGATATTGAGGAAAGTGGAGATGGTTCACATCGACAAGAAAAGGTCTTCGAGGATATAACACTATCGGTGCAAAAAGACTCACTGAAAGGGACGGTCCCACAAACAAAAGGTATCGAAGAAAGAAGAGGTGGCCCCCACCGATGAGAAAAGGCTTTCGAAGAAACAATATCATCAATGCAAGATAAAGAAGATTCACCAAAAGAAGCATTCTTATCGAAAAAGTGATATCGATAAAATAGAAGAAAACTACATTGATGAATGATATCGATAAGGATATGAGTTTCAATGGGAGGACAAAAGAAGTCACCGAAGTCCAAAGTCTCTTCAACATGAAACCCGATGGACAACAAAATGATTTTGATGAGAATGAGTTTCAAGGAGACTAAAAGGCATGTCTCCGATACACATGGTTTCATCGATAGAAGCCATCTCTCTTTGGAAGAAATCATCATTTTCATTGATATAATAACCCATAAGTTATTGAACAAGTCTAAAAGCATTCTATTGAAGTATCTAAGATTCGAACAGTATCGATGAGACCCAATGATTTCTCATCGATATAAAAAGGGCATCGAAGAAAGCAAACACCGATGAACTTCAGAAAGAACTCATCGAAGACAGTAACTCCATCAATAAAAGATATCGAGGAAAGTGGAGATGGTTCTCATCGACAAGAAAAGGTCTTCGAGGATATAACACTATGGTGCAAAAAGACTCACCAAAAGGGATGGTCCCACCAACAAAAGGCATTGAAGAAAGTAGAGGTGGCCCCCACCGATGAGAAAAGGCTTTCGAAGAAATAATATCATCGATGCAAGATAAAGAAGATTCACCAAAAGAAGCATTCTCATCGAAAAAGTGATATTGATAAAACAGAAGAAAACTACATTGATGAATGATATCGATAAGGATATGAGTTTCGATGGGAGCACAAAAGAAGTCACCGAAGTCCAAAGTCTCTTTGACATGAAACCTGGTGGACAACAAAAAGATTTCGATGAGAATATGAGTTTCAAGGAGACTAAAAGGCATCTCTCTGATACCATGGTTTCATCGATACAACTTTATTGGTGGAAGATGACAAAGAGAGGATAAAAGGGGCTTCGGTGAGACAATAGACCCATTCATCGAAGGAGCATAGTGATATCAATGGAAAACTATAGGAAGTCACCGAAGCCCAGGGTTTCTTTGACATAAAAAGGGACCAATGGAATATAAAGAATCTGTAGCCCAAACAACAAAGAAAGGCACTGGTCATCTATAGAATACAATTCATCAGTTCACATTTCATTTTAAAGCAATAGGAGTAGTTGAGTAGGAAATATAGAGTAGACTAGAAATAGTGTATATACATAAATTTGAAGCACATAAATCGAATAATTTCTACAACAACAATCTTGAACTCATCTTCTATATCTCCATCCTGGGAATTTATGCAATTCTGAGATAGGAGGAAATCAGATCAAGATACTTAATCTGCTATAAAAAGTATTAGTCATTGAAAACAACTAGCGAGTAGGTATACCCTCCTAGGTCCTGCAGAGCCTAAAGTGAGAGAGTTAGTAACCAAGTAGGTTCACTCTATAAGTTGGCCAAGTCAATTGGAGGGTTTGATCATAGGAGTTGGCATTTCCTTAGAACCTATCCAATCTATTGATTTAAGACCCAACACATTCATTAATTGTTTTGGACATTTCAAGCTATGTTTTCCTAAAAGATGGTCAAGTATAGAACAACAACACTCAGAAAATACAGTCTAGAGAGATTACAGTCTACAGTAAAGCCAGTAGGCAGTCATACCTAGTACCAAATAAAATGACAGTAATCAAGTCTATTGAGTGAAAAAGAGCAAGGTATAAGTTTCTAAAAGGTCTTTTCAAACCTTAACAACAAATAACATGTTATTGTTGCAGCATTGTCAAAACTTGACAAGAACAACACCTTATTACCTCAAGAGGCATAGTAGTCATAGGGCAACTCATGTCAAATGTGTAACTCAATACAATAAATAATCTTAGTTTGTATCCCTATAGCATCATAATGCAATCCTTGACCAAGTATGCATACAAGAAACATCTAGTTCTATTAAGGCACAAGCATCAAAGTCAGAGGTTATGACAACTAGTCGAAAACATCAAGTACAAAAAGTTTAGTCTCAGTCATTGGAACACAATTTGCAACATGCATTAGGAGTTGTCCACCTTACAAATAGTGCAACATTAAAAAGGTATTATCAAAGCTACAACCACAATTCAAAGAGGAAGCTTACAAAGATACGACAAAGCTAGGTACAGTCATAAGTCAAGGCAAATACATAGTTGAAACTCAGTCCAAAATAGTGAAGAAGTGCAACAAATGACATGAGAAGTCTAAAGAAGTATTATAGAAATCATGAGTCAAGGATTAATGAATAGATTTTTTGCATCCATGATACAATCCTTAAAAGCATCCATGATACAATCTCAAACACACTTTTTACCATTCTCTTGGTGATTGTGCCCAATTGTGTATGTCTTGCTTATGTATGAAAATGGCATTTTGCAGCTTTCCACCGACCATGTATTTGAGATGTCTTTGATTTACATATGGCATGAGCTTAGTTGTAGAGTGAGACTAGGGAGTTGGACCATCTCAACCATGGTGCGCCTGCATGTGTATATAGTTTTGTGTATTCATTAAATATTTTCATTTAATTTTAATCAACTAAAGAGTAATATTCATGACTTACAAGTAATAAAAAAACTTACAAGGATGAGGCATATTCAATACAAACAAGTAATAAAAAAACTTACAAGGATGAGACATATTCATAACTTTTGCAGTCCCACCTTGGATATCAACACTAGAAGCAACTCATATTGTTCATGTACAAACAAGACAATATGGGAGTTCATTATACCCAGCAACTTGTGGTGTTGTTGTTCATGTTGGCTCTATTGGACCTTGCAATTAAGATTCAATATACATTATTCAATAAGATTAACTGTGCAACATAATAAAATATTGAAAAGTGCGTTACCTTGTTGAGCTTCGCTTGGTTTCGAGAATAGTTTAATATTCTCTACTTAATAGGGCCAACCATGTGAAGGTGGAAGCTCATTTGGTCCCTCCTCCCCCTAACATCACTCTAAATTCCCCATTAACATCTTATGACATTCATTCATTCATTCTTTCTAGCATTAATAAAATATAGCATTCATTCATTAATATCACATAACATTCATTAACACATAACATTGATTAACATTCATTAACACGAAACATTCATCAATATTAATTAACACATATCATCCATAACTGTTAATTAGCACATAATTACATTCACTAACACATAAAAATCAGTCATTATCAATAAGTTAGATTACAATCCTTTCTTTCTTTGTTTTTTCTTTGAAGCTATGAAAAGACTAAGTGGAACATCGGTTTCTTCATCATTTCCCCCCTCTGCAGATGTTCTGCCAACTGCTCATGATCTCAATGTATGCCTAGTCCTATACTGAGTACAAGGACGCTGAAGCGAAGGGGGGTCCTCTCTAATAACAAAGAAAATGGTTAAATTCAAAAAAAAAAAAAATTATTGTTACAAGTATTTCATTAATTTAGAGAACATAATTGTTGTCCTCTTTACCTGATGGGGCCACATCATTTTGTGTAGCCTCAACCTCAACATACTGAACACCCTCTAGATCATCTGGAGTTGAAATAGTAAAAGTTACATTAATGTTGAACACCAATAGCAATTATATTTGTTTAAAGCAATAACAGTGGTCCTCTTTACCTAAGTGGGGAACATCACATTCTTGATGTTGTGTACATAGATCATGCTCAACTTGCTCACCACCGACTACATGCTCTAAAATATTAACAAAAAAGGTTACATTAATTGCTACTCTAATTACAAATTAAGATGTTTAATTGTATTAATAGCTAAATAAATAAATTTGAATAGCAAATGAATACCTCCACTACTGGGATGCACATTCGGACCTTCATGTGCAAGTGGTGTTTCACAATTAGCAGGTTGCATTCCAATGACATGCACATTGTTATCATTGCTTGCTTATTTAAAACAAATATAGTCACTTTATGTTGGAACTCAACATCAATTAGATTATTGGTAAAGTATTCAATTTGAAACAACTTCCATTTAGCATATTTACCTGTGTGACGGATGCACTCGAATGTTGTGTATGCCCACTCAATTCTCGTAGCTGATTAGCCATAGCTGAATAGCCTTGCTGGTAGCCAATTATCTTGTCATCTTCTGTGGGCCCTCTATTGAATTCAGAGCGCTGCATTTTTGCTTGGTACCGTGAATTTTGCTTGCATTGTTTGATAAAAAAAAAACATTTGCAATTTATTAATATTTTGATGCAATATTTCGTTTACATGAGATACTTACAATTCGTGCAACAAGTTTCATGTAACCACCAGAGCCGAGTTTGTGTTGCCTGTGCTTTTCTTGCCTTGCCTTGGTTTCCTTTGACGTGTCACTCAGTCTATAAAAAGTTTGAAATATGTTAGATTATATAAATATAAAGAGTAATTAATTAGTACATAATTACATTCTTAATAGTATCTCATACCTTCTTTTGGCGTCTACTGGTGTATTTCCTTTTTTCCTTTCAATTCTCTCCTTGGCATCCAAAATCAGGTCCTTCCACTCCCTCTTTGGAATCATGGGGGTTGCTCATACTTTAGGTTCCTCTCCAAATGGATCTTGTATTGGTCCCTCACATACTTTAGATATGTGCCAGCTTTTTCAAGGAGCTTGGTTTTGTCAAAGGTGTCATTTCCAAACCACTCAACCATTTGGTTTGTCAATTCATCTTTTAACTGTTTTTCTTGGTCATTCCACCTTTTAAAGCAAAAACAAACCTGTTAGATTTAGAAATGAACTGAAGCTACATTTATTACACTTCAAGAAATGGATCAAAGGAAAAGTATTCTAGCAATGATATGAAATCAAAAGTGGATTAGGGTTAGTTCACATATGATGTACCACCTTTTACATATGGTGGGCCCAAATATCTGCAATGCAGTGTCACTAAGATGTTTATAGAAAATATTATTGCTTGCAAAAAATTCATGGGATCATTAGTCCAAAACGAGTGATCATAAAATAATTTACAATTAGGGTATATATAATAATAATTTTAAAGTACCTGGAACCTTTTGTATCTTTAAGGGAAGCATTTCTTCATCGCTCACCACCAATGTGGCTTGCAACGTTCCCGTACTAGCAATATGAGAAGATCCAGGAAATGATGGTATGTTATCAGTAGTAGTCGCCTCTGACACATCCTCATGTGCATCTTCTCCTGCAAAAAATGAATCCACTATGAAATGGCGTAAGAATTCAAGAAATAATGGTTGAAGGAAAATAAACACATGATAGAATATAGAGCAAAAGAGG
Organism: Cryptomeria japonica; assembly: GCF_030272615.1. Lineage (NCBI taxonomy): Eukaryota > Viridiplantae > Streptophyta > Pinopsida > Cupressales > Cupressaceae > Cryptomeria > Cryptomeria japonica. The sequence goes on from NC_081406.1 coordinate 259,228,370, forward strand.
GATCTACCAATGGTGGGCAGGCCAATATGACGTGCAATAGAGGATGTTTGCATGCTACATGTTGCCGACATTACAATTGGCAATACAGGTGAGGGTAACCTTTGATGAGGCGGCATCGACATTTGCACAATAACATTGACAACACCTAAAGAATAATAAATTAAATATATCAACCATTAAATATATGAAAAGTGCAAGAATTGTAAACAAGGATGAACCTTTATTTTGAAAATTGACAGTATCAAGTATGATGTGTTTTGGGTACTCAGAGTGATAAGCCAAGCAAATGATAATACAAGAAAATCGTCATCACCTGAAGATCCTGCAACACCCTGATCGTGGGAACGACTTTCATGAGGGCGGATAAATTTCTGTAAAAACAATATGTACATATTTTAGTTAATGACATAAAAGAGAATAAAATATAAACCATCATTGAACTTTTATTATAATTAAAGCTTTCATTACTGCTTACTTGCAAGTTTTCTACTGTCTGAAACAATAATTCCACCCTTTGTTGTATCTCATCAGTGGTAGGATGCACGATTGCCAAAGAAACAATCTCTTTTCTAATTTTTATAAGAGGCATTTTAAAGAATTTCACAAGGTCTGTGGGATCTTTAGGGTCATCATTGCTTAACCCTAATGATTCCACATCCCTAGAAAGGTGTCCAGGTACTGCAACTCCCTTTCCCTTTCCTCAAACATTCATCTGTGTCAAGAATATCATTAACAAATACAAAATTAGTATATATCGCTAAAAAAAAGAACATAATAATGTAATAGTTTTCTTCTACCTAATTTGTACAATTACAATGAGGTTTACCTACTATGTAGAAGTGTCACAAGGTATATCTCTGTCTGCGATATGTGATGGATCCATGTTGGCCCGTGACAAAGAAAAAATATAAAAACGTTAGCGGAATTACATCGTACACAACATGAACAACATGAACTTTGTAGACAAAAAGAGTATTAAATAATAAAAAGATGTTGTCATCAAAATCATTGTAAATTTTTTAATTCCTTACCTTTAATTTATGTAGACTATGCAGGATCCTCAACTAAATGGTCACATAAATAGTCACATAGCTAATAAACAATCCAATTTCCATAAATAAACACAGTTTAAAAATTGTCACATAAATAGTCACACTCCCTATCTCCATCTCCATATTAAAAGGTGCATCATAAATTAATTATGTAATGGCATTAGAATTCAAAATAGAATGAATTAATTATGTTAAAAAAATTCTATCAAGAAGTCAATATTAAATAGATAATATACTAATCGCATACATCATACATTTCATTCTTCATCATCATGAACATCAAGGTCATCATCGCCATCATCATCATCATCATCATCATCATCAGTAGGTCCCGGAGACAATTGAGAGGGGGGGGTGAATCAGTTGTCTAATAAATTCAACCCAAAAACTTATTAACCAACTTAATGCTTAATATCGGTAAATTAGTTAAGTATGCCGGTGGACAATGTTAACAGAAAATTGCTGTACCGGTAAGAATTAATGCATGAAACATAAGCACAAAGTCATCCACAACACATGACACTAATATTTGTACGTGGAAACCCTGTAAGGGGAAAAACCATGGTGGGAAACCTTACCCACAATCAGATGATACTACTGCAGATAGTAAGTGTACAAGAGGGGTCTGCACATGCAGAAAGGCCAACAGCCTAGAGCTCACTGCTTAATCACAAATGGGAGTCACACTGACTACAGTTAGATGGTTAAATCCAATGAGAATGTACTGCACAAAATAGCATCTTCATATGCTAGATTCAGTACCAGTGTAATGCTGATATGCTTCTACAAAAACCTAACTTCACCTTCAAATGATGTCTTCGTGTATATCCCTGATTGATCTTGCATATACCTTTCCTTAGATCTTTTTTGCATTCCACACTTGATCTTACAAATAAGATCTTACATTTATACCATACCCTAAGACCAATTTTAGTAGGTCGGCTCTACAAGATATTACAATAAAAACATTTTACAAACAATACAATATCCGATGCAATAACTGATTGAACATGTTGGCTTAATGCATTTACAACAATAATAAATCATCTCCATAGCGTGCCATGCTGATCTGGAAAAGATAAACCTGCCGGTGTAACCCTAGATAACCTGGACCTATTTGTCGGTAAAAGAAAATATGCAAATGAGAATATACCAATGATTATTACTTCAAATTAAAGTGTCCACATGATGTCTTCGACATTACCAAGTGTCTTCCATGTCAATGCAAGTACCGGTGAACATTATATCCTACCGGTTAACCATATATCGGTAACTGTTTGCACAGTTTACTGTTTGCCAGTGAATGTTGGTGGATCTCCAAAGTAGGTGTATTTAGCAGGTGTTGACATTAATGACAAAACCATACCAAAATACCAACAATCTCCCCCTTTGGCATTGATGGCAACACAAGATGGAAAAACCATCAAAGTGCCAAAACAGAAATGCCAAGTACAAAAACCAATTCTCCCCCTGGGAGTAATATGTGTTTATACCAATCTCTCCTCAAAAAGATAATGCATTTTTCATACATCTCTCCCTAATGTTTTTCCATATATCTCTCCCCCTTTGACATCAAATGTCAAAGTCACAAAAGGTCAAGTTCATACAAAATACCAACCAAGTCAATATACCAACTACTCCCCCTAGGAGGTAGCTTCCTCCTCAAATACCGAAATAAAAGATTTGTCCATTTATTTCTACCGGTTGATGACAATCATCAACTATCTAAGTCTCTACCGGTGGAGGTAAGACTCCGAGCTGATTTCTGAGATACTCAAAAGTTTCCTTAGGCAAAGGTTTTGTTAAAATATCTGCAAGCTGTTCTTTAGTATTCACATAAACCAGTTTTATCTCTTTTTCTTCAACTTTTTCCCTTAGAAAATTCAGTTTGATAGAAACATGTTTTGTTTTAGAATGTAATATAGGATTCTTAGATATATCAATTGTTGCAGTGTTATCACAATATATAGTAATAGGTTCCTTGCATTTTACCTTTATGTCTTTCAAAATTTGCTTAAGCCAAAGTACCTGTGTACGGTTTGTTGCTGCTGCAACATATTCTGATTCTGCTGTTGATAAAGATGTACAACTCTGTTTCTTACTTAACCAAAAAACTAATCTCTTTCCAAGAAAGAATGCTCCTCCAGTGGTGCTTTTTCTATCATCCACATCTCCTGCCCAATTTGCATCTGTGTATGCATATAGATCAAAATTTTCATCTTTAGAATACCATAATCCAAGATTTGTTGTGCCTTGTAAGTACCGAAAAATCCTTTTTACTATTGATTCATGATTTTCCCTAGGATTACTCTGAAATCTAGAAACTATATATATTGCATTCATAATATCAGGTCTGGTTTGTGTCAAATACAGTAATCCTCCTATTATAGATTTGTGTCTAGTTGGATTAATAGGTGTAGATTCATCCCTTTGAGATAATTTGTCATTTGTAGTCATAGGTGCGCTTACTAGTTTAGAGTTCTCCATCCCAAATTTCCTAAGTAGTTCTTTCAAGTACTTAGATTGACTTAAAAATATGTCTTTATCAGTCTGTAAAATACTTGCATAATCAAGATGTCATCATTAGTTACTTTGTAGTATAAATTGCTATCTGCATTTCCTTTAGTAAAACCAATCTTTAAAAGATACTTATCCAGTCTTGCATAACAAGCTCTTGGAGCTTGTTTTAATCCATACAGAGCTTTTCTTAATCTGTGAACCATATCATTGTCATCTGTCAAGGAAAATCCATTAGGTTGTTCAATATAGACTTCCTCTTCAAGATCTCCATTCAAGAATGCACATTTAATATCCATTTGATAAACTTTGTAATCCTTGTGAGTTGTAAAGGCCAAGAATAATCTAACTGCCTTAATTCTGGCTACCGGTGCAAAGGTTTCATTGTAATCAACTCCTTCTTTCTGAGAATATCCCTTACACACTAGTCTTGCTTTATTTCTGACAACCTTAACATCTTCATTGAGTTTGTTTCTAAATACCCATTTGGTTCCAATTACATTTTTATTTTCAGGCTGGGGAACTAATGTCCAAGTATTATTTTTCTCAATTTGTCCTAATTCTTCTTCCATAGCTTTAATCCAAAATTTATCTTCACATGCCTCATTGATAGATAATGGTTCAATTTGAGAAATAAGACATACCTCTTCATTCACCAATCTTCCTCTTGCCATGACTCCTTTAAGTTTCCTTCCAATTATCCGATCTTCAGAATGATTCAGTCTTACATACTGGGGTGTCTTAGTCTATTGTTGTTCTTCAATTACTGTGGAATCCTCTGATGATACCAGAGTAACTAGATCATCATTCTGTATCGGTGGATTTACTGTTGGTTCATTTTTCATAATTTCTGTTACCAGTTCAGAGTCTATATACCTTGAAGTTCCTCTGAATTGTTCATCAATCTTTACATTTGTACTTTCAACAATTTTCTGTAATCTTTTATTAAAACATCTATAAGCTTTACTCTTAGATGAATAACCAAGAAATATTCCTTCATCACTTCTAGGATCAAACTTGCCAATATACTCATCTCTTCTAATATAACATTTACTTCCAAAAATTCTAAAATACTTAAGAGTAGGAGTATTACCAAACCCTAGTTCATGAGGGGTCATAGTGGTTTCACCTTTGATGTGAACTTTGTTGAATGTATAGACAGCAGTGCTTACTGCCTCTCTCCAGTACACATGTGGTAGATTTGCTTTAGATAACATACTTCTTGCTGCATCCAAAATAGTTATGTTTTTCCTTTCAACAACTCCATTCTATTGTGGTGTCTGAGGTGCTGATAACTGTCTTTTGATTCCATTTACTTCACAGAATATATTAAAATCTCTAGATGTGAATTCTCCTCCTTGATCTGATCTTAAACATTTAATTTTCTTACCGATTTCATTTTCAACCATTGCTTTGAATAGCTTGAACTTCCCAAGTGCTTCTAATTTTTCTTTGAGAAAAGTAACCCAACACATTCTAGAATAATCATCAATAATTAGCATGAAATATCTATCAACTTGTAAGCTTTTAGTTCTAGCTGGACCACATAAATCAGTGTGAATTAAATCAAGAGCATTATTGGATTTTTCTGGAATACTTTTGAAACTAGCTCTAACTTGTTTCCAAACTGACATTCCTTGCAAATTGTATTATGAGGTTTCACAATTTTAGGTGATCTCTAACTGCCTTAGAAGTACTGATTTTTATCATGCAATCAAAATTTACATGACATAGTCTTTTATGCCATAACCAACTTTCATCTATATGTGCAATTAAGCATGCCTTTTCACTATTATTCAAATGAAAGATATTACCTCTAGTCTGATTACCGATTACAATTTCCAAACCAGTTCTATTCATGATTTTGCATTTTCCATTTTTAAATTGTAACTAAAAACCTTTCTCAACTAATTGACCAACACTTAAAATATTGTGTTTTAATCCTTCAACATAGTAGACATTGTTAGTGTTATGTTTACCATCAAGAGATATTGAACAGGCTTTGTCATCTCCGAATCTTACTAAACCTCCATTGTATTCTTGAAAGTTCAAGAATTTACCTTTGTCTCCAGTCATGTGATGTGAGCATCCTCAGTCAATAATCCATTCATCCTTGGATTCAACTTTAGCTGCTAGGGCTTGTTCTACCGGTTGAGAAATAGGTACTGGTTGATCTTCTGTTATAGCAACAAAGACCCATCCATTGTCTGCTGGATCCTCATCAGAATCATCAGTCACACCTTCATCATCAATGTAACAAGATTTATCTTTGTTTTTCTTAAATCTATATCTCTGATATTCAAGATTATGTTTGTGTGTCCTTCTAGCTTCTTCTCTTAGTCTAGCATGTCTATCAGGGCATCTTGAAGCCATATGACCAATCTTATTGTAGTTGAAACATTTAAAGGGTGCTTTACCTTCATACTTACTTCCAATTGGACCTTTTGGCATTTTTCTTGCAAATAGTGCTTCAAGTTCTTCAAGCTCTTCATTCTCCTTCCTAGTTTCTTCAAGTTCTCTTGCATAAAAGGCTCTCCAGTCTGATTTGTCGAAGGATGGAGTAGATGATGTTGATGCTTTGAAGGCCAAATCAGTTTTTATAGTAGCAACAGGACCAAATTCTTCAATTTCAAAAGCTGAAAGTTTTCCAATCAATGTATCCCTAGTTACTAATGTATTAGGCATTGTTCTCAACTCATTTATAGCAGTAACATTCATTTTGTATGCCGGTGGTAAACCTCTTAAGATTTTTGAAACAATCTCATCTTCACTCAAGGTTCCTCCACAACATTTGATACCCAAAACAATTTCATTTACTCTTTCCATAAAAGCAGAAATCCTTTCATCTTCTTCCATTTTCAGATGTTCATACCTAACTCGGAAGTTTTCAAGTTTTGCAATTTTGACTATGGAATCCCCTTCATTTAGTGTTTCCAAATGATCCCAAATAGATTTTGCAGTGGATCTATCTAATAATCCCATGATTTGTTGATCTAATAATGTGCTCAAAAGTGCTTCTCTTGCTTTGCAATCATTTTCTTCATCTTTGGCTAAAGTAATGGGAGCAGTCTGACCAGCTACAGTAGCAATATAACCATTCTTAGTAACTTCCCAGATGTCTTTACCAATGCAATTCAGATGTGTCTCCATTCTGATTTTCCATATCCCATAGTTGGTTCCATCAAGTTTAGGACTATCCTTTCTGAAATAATTAGTAGACATTGGATCTCCTCAAGTTGTTAAACTTCTGCAAAAAGAGGACTAGGCTCTGATACCAATTGTAGGTCCCGGAGACAATTGAGAGGGGGGGATGAATCAGTTGTCTAATAAATTCAAACCAAAAACTTATTAACCAACTTAATGCTTAATACCGGTAAATTAGTTAAGTATGCCGGTGGACAATGTTAACAGAAAATTGTTGTGCCGGTAAGAATTAATGCATGACACATAAGCACAAAGTCATCCACAACACATGACACCAATATTTGTATGTGGAAACCCTGTAAGGGGAAAAACCATGGTGGGAAACCTCACCCACAATCAGATGATACTACTGCAGATAGTAAGTGTACAAGAGGGGTCTGCACATGCAGAAAGGCCAATAGCCTAGAGCTCACTGCTCAATCACAAATGGGAGTCACACTGACTACAGTTGGATGGTTAAATCCAATGAGAATGTACTGCACAAAATAGCATCTTCATATGCTCGATTCAGTACCGGTGTAATGCTGATATGCTTCTACAAAAACCTAACTTCACCTTCAAATGATGTCTTCATGTATATCCCTGCTTGTTCTCACATATACCTTTCCTTAGATCTTTTTCGCATTCCACACTTGATCTTACAAATAAGATCTTACATTTATACCATACCCTAAGACCAATTTTAGTAGGTCGGCTCTACAAGATATTACAATAAAAACATTTTACAAACAATGCAATAACTGATTGAACATGTCGGCTTAATGCATTTACAACAATAATAAATCATCTCCATAGCGTGCCATGCTGATCTAGAAAAGATAAACCTATCGGTGTAACCCTAGATAACCTGGACCTATTTGCCGGTAAAAGCAAATATGCAAATGAGAATATACCAATGATTATTACTTCAAAGTAAAGTGTCCACATGATGTCTTCGACATTACCAAGTGTCTTCCATGTCAATGCAGGTACCGATGAACATTATATCCTGTCGGTTAACCATATACCGGTAACTATTTGCACAATTTACTATTTGCCGGTGAATGTTGTTGGATCTCCAAAGTAGGTGTATTTAGCAGGTGTTGACATCAATGACAAAACCATACCAAAATACCATCATCATCATCATCATCATCATCATCATCATCATCATCATCATCATCATCATCATCATCATCATCAACGTCTTCGCCATCATCATCACCATCATCACCATCACCGTCATCATCATCATCATCATCATCATCATCATCATCATCATCATCATCATCATCATCATCATCATCATCATCATCATCATCATCATCATCATCATCATCATCATCATCATCATCATCATCTTCTTCTTCATCGTCATTGTGAAACTGTTGATCGTGATCATCATCCACTTCATCTTCTACTTCTTCAGTATCTTCTTCTTTAGTATCTTCTTCTTCCATCACATTATACTTTCTTGGCCTTCCTCTTGGATCATGTCTAACAATAAATGACCAACCCGGTTTTTGTGGAACCTCTGAGTAATATACTTGCTCACATTGGCTTGGAAGAACATAGGGCTCATCCCCAACTGGTTCAAATGACCTTGTATTTAGTATTATAAAACCATTGTCATGTTCAATAATAGTTCTATCAGGATCATTTTTATTCAATCGTAGCCTGTACCATTTGACAACGAACAAAACTAATTTGAAGGAATTAAAGTCACACTCAAGTATATCATCCAAAATGCCATAGTATCTATTTTGAGACTATTGAGGATGAATGTCATTTCTCGATGAAATATTTGTCACCTCAAAGACTGCAGTGATGCCAGAATCACAAGTTTTCTTCGTGTCATCCAACTTTTTTATGCGAAATTTATGACCATTGCAGCACATAGCATTGTGGTGTTTTACCTGCGATATGTCAAGCATGTAAAATTTATTGCATTGTGAGTTGATAAACATATGGGTGATTAATAAATTTATTCATACTTGTTTATCTCTTAAACCATATGCTAAATCAATTTCCCTTTGCGTAACATTGGAATCTCCATTCCGATGTGCTTCTTTAACCAATGAAGCCACACCTTCCCATGTTAATGTGCATCCAGAATGTTGACAATGTTCAATCCATACCATCATCCAATTAAGATTGTTTGCAATATACAAATGTAGTGCATCCCACTCTCAACCAACTGTACAAAAAATAAATAGACGTCTTACAATCGATTTATTTTAAAGATTAAGAATTAATTAACTACAATAACATCTTATAATTACCTCTCACTTTCCTCAATCTACCTTTCCCCATCAAGTACTCCCCTTCAAATTTGTTAATGGTGTTGGGATCCCAAATGCAATCCACATGGATCTTTGTTGCAAACTTAGGAAGATATTCAGAAATGTACACCATAGTCTGGTATACCATATATACCTCCACCATAAAACCCTCAGGATGTGCTCTTTGTCGAACCAAAGCCTTCAAAAATTTCAAGTGCCTCTCAACCATCCACATTGACCTAGTGTGTACAGGTCCACACAATTCAATCTCCTCAACTTGGTGTATGAGGTAGTGTTCTTGTGCATTGAAAAAAGTTGGAGGTAGACACTTTTGCATTTCACACATTAAATGAGGAATTTTTCTCTTCCAATATTTTATATCATCTTTATAGATTTCTTTACATGACAACCACCTACAAGGTATTCAAGATGCAAAAAAATATATGACATAAGAAGTAAAACAAATCACAAATATAATATCTATACAACGAAATAAACAAATATCACTACTTACCTCATGTATTTTCCAAGATCATATATGACTTGCTTGACATTATTGTCAAAGTCGTATGGGAGAGATAGAGGTAGAACGTACTGCAACAATTATAAAATTATCTTTTCATTTTTTTGTAACATAATGAAAAGTACACATACACGTAGTACTTAAATACATACTAAAAACACAAGAACATGAATTACCTTAATGAAGGTATGCCAATCATGCATTTTCATCCCTGGCCCAAATTCATTTTTCTTTGATATGAGATTGTTTATGTTCGTAGCAAATCCTATGGGAAATCGAATTTTTCGTATGACTTCTTTTATAGCATTGCTTTGCTAGTCTATTAATAACAAAGGAAGCTCACTTATATTAATCTGGTCTCCATGGCTATTTGATTGAATGACATTTATCATTGCATGATTGGAATCCTGAATGTCACTACATATTTTGACAATTTTTTCTTTGTCACGCCTTCCATCCAATATTTTCCATAATGTCTCTGTTATATTCTTTCCAATATGCATACTATCAAACAAATGAACAATTTGTTACTGCTCATAGTAGGGCAACCTACTAAATTGTTGGGGATAACTTTTTATTCCCTTAGGAAGGTGGTCATTTATGCCTTCACGACCTTCATGATCATCAATCACATCATCAGTAAACAAAACAAAATAGAAAAGATGTTTTATGACAAACCAATAGATGGAAGGGCATTACCTTGATGATTAATTCTATTATATTCCAACTTCCATAGGTGAGGTGTCATTCTTCGTGTCTTTGATGTATTCTCTTCTTTCCCATTGAAAAGATGTTTTTTCAGTATTTCGATACTTGTGATTTTTGTGCAGAAAGTGCCTATACTCATCAAACACCTACTTTCCTAAACTTTTTGAATGACGAGATTTCGTCTTTGGACCACAAACAAGACATGCAAATTTTCCCTTTATTTGAAGACCTACAAGATAATGTATAATTGGATTAAATATGATAATTTTTTGAATTATAATGTTCATGCACAACTTAAACACTATAACATACCACAAAAATGTGTTAGCCCTGGGGCATCGTGTATTGTCTATAGAAGCATCGCATGGAATTGAAATTGTCTTTGTCCTATTGGTCTAGAGACATCATACATAGTGACACCATTCCATAACTCCAACAACTCATCGATAAGAGGCTCAATATATACATTCATATCTTTAACTTGGTACTTACCTAATCGAATGAACAAAAACATTACATAATTATTATGACCATTTTATTGCAATATTTATAATTAAATTTAGACGACTATATTTAACTGATAAAATACCTAGAACAATCATTGCCAACATTATGTGCTCCCTCTTTATTGACATCCATGGAGGAATGTTATTATTGATAACAAAAACAAGCCACACTGAGTAAACAGATCTCATCTCTCCAAATGGATTGACACCGTCCACTGCCAATGAAAGCCTAAGATTACGAGGTTCTTCTTTAAAGTGTGGCCACTTTTTCTCTATGTCCATAAATGCTGAACCATCCACAGACATTCAAATAATGTCATCTCGACTTCTATTGCATGCATGGTAATCCATAAATTGTACCAAGCTAGTGCGCTTGAATAATCGTTGCATCCGTGGAATAATGGGCATATAGCGAAGAACCTTGCGAGGAACCCTTTTTGTTATTTGATCTATTTGATATCTACTGATATGACATTCAGGGCATTCAGTTCAAAATTCATGTTGTTTGTGCTATATAATATGATCATTGGGACAAGCATCTATTACTTGATACTCCATTCCAATATCTTTCATAACGGCAGATAATTCTCGGTATGAGCGAGGTAGAATATTTGATGGTGGTAACAAAAACTCACCTATCAATCTACAACAACAAAATATAATTTGTTATAATAAAGAATATTAATGGTACAACATGATTCACAGTTTATTATGACATATATGACATGCCTTAACATACATGACATTGTTATGTTGGATAAACCATTCATAACCTTCAATTTCACCAACAACAATACAACAAAGAGAAGAGTTGCCTGTGAGCCTTCGTAAAGGGCCTCAGATGCCTTCTTAAGTAGAGGGACATCATGAACAACATCAAGGTCATCTTCATCATCATGATCAGCTGTGTGAGTGCTAAATGAGTCATGGATCAATGTATTTGTACCATCATCTTCAATTGTGTTTTCTGGCTCATGATCGTCATCTTCCATGGGATCATTATCTTCAGCTTCAATATTCACACCTCCATGTTTGTCCACTTTGAAAACCATATTCTCAGGGTTTTGTTGATCCATACCATGTGCTTCGGGGTGCTCAACCTATATAAAATTGATATACATAAATAAACTGTGATCATGATCTCATCATCACGTGATTTATTATGTATATAAATTATCAAAACAATATAATGAAAAACTCACCAATGGATGATAATCATGTCCACCTTCAATGTGACCATGTAGCCTACAATGTTTCTTCGCCGTTTTGATTAGAATTCTTCTAGTCTTTAACCCCTTACAAATTTTGCACGGACAATAACATTTTCCATCACCTTTTCTTTTCAAGTTAGACCACAATCTAGCAATTGTCTCCTTATTTTGTTGTCCGTTGATATTGTCTGGCATGGTCTTTCTTCACAAGCAAGAAAATAGAAATTATTATCTGACATGGTCTTTCCCTCAGGAGCTGGCAGATCTTGCTTCCATACTTTAATTCTGTTTTCTCAAAGGACAATCCTAAAAATCCATGCATTGAAAACAACTTTTTACACCTTTGTTGGTTATGGTGGCATCACAGAGAGTTTACATCAATAAATGAAGAACATGCCAATGCTTTTAATGCAGCAGTAGAAATCTATCTCTTATTCAATATCTCTAGTGAAACCCCCATGATCTTTTGTTGGAGTAGAATTTGTTATATTCTAGAAAGGGTCTTGTCCTTTGTTGATGGGATAGTCATCTACCTCAAGAAATAACTGTTCTTTTCTCCAACAAGAAGTGGAACTAAATGAAGATCTAGCACCATGAAATGAATCCTCAAAAGGATTACTATAGTTAGTTTTGGTAGATAATGATCTGGGTAAAATACTAATGTGTCTTTACGAAACATTATGTACTAGCTTAGCATACTCTAACAACTTTGATGCAACATGCTACATCCAATTAAGTCTCCATCGGTATCTCTATTGTGTTTATGGATTGGGATTCAATGTACTCTTTTTATACACAGATTTTACTTTCAACTGAGGAGGTTTGTATGTACTTACTTGTCTTTCGATTGTATCCCTATTTCAAGAATTTCTTCTATCAACAAATCATTTGTTTTAAGTTGTACAAGTGGAAGCTTGAACATGCCTTCCATGCTAGCCTTGTTGATACGTTCAACACCATCTTGTGCAACAAATCTTTAGAACTCCATTTTTCTGAATTGAAGAGTGAGTAGTAGGGACAATCTAGGACACTTACAAAGGTTTTGCAAGAGAGATAAATAGACCTAAATATTATGGCTTAATAATGATCAATAGGTAAATAGATAAGAAACTCTCAATATCAAAATGACTTTCTCAATTGTCTTTACTAGAAATGGATAGATCTGCTAATAATGGCTTTATGACTATATGCCAACTTTAGACTCAATCCAAGAAGAGCTAGAACTAATATGTGATATCTAGATTTATGATCTCTATAATATAACGATCCCATAATTATGTTTCCACGCATCTATACCACAACACAAACATCATGCTAGTGTTCAGCCATAGCAATTGATATCCTAATTATAGAATGTGAAATATGCACATAACTATGAATAAAGATTAAGAAAAACAAAGAAAGATGCTTATTGCAAACATAAATGACTAATGGACAAGAATTGAATTCATTGTAGATAGTTTTGAATATCAAATTCACTTATTTGTGTGCATTTAGTAACTCATGTACTTGTGGCCAACCATTTATCTCTTTCATAAATTCACACTTATTAATAACATTAAATGGCTGAGTAATTATGTTTTAGTTGAAATTGAAAATAAAATATTTTTTTTCAGGACAACTCACACTATTCCCTATCATATTTTAGACTCTCGGTTTTGTTAGTAGTAGTTTGATGTCTTTGGAGCTGATCATTGCATTTCTTTAGTTATGTTTGCTAGCCTACTGCCAGCCTGTGCCAAAATGGGAGGTTTGGAACAGGGTATGGACATCCATCAAAGCATAAAAGATAGAGGAATTTTGTCAGATGTAGTTGCAACTGCACAAAATGGATTTGTTGAGAAGACTCTAGAAACTTTCAAGCAAATGCAATCAATAGGTGTAAAGCCAAATTCCACGACTGTTGCTACTATCCTCCCTGCTTGTGCGAAAATGGGAGATTTGGAATAGGGTATGGACATTCATCAAAGCATAAAGGATAGGGAAATTTTGTCAGATGTTGTAGTTGTAACTGCCCTGGTAGACATGTATGAAAAATGTGGAAGCATAGACAAGGCACGTGAATTGTTTGATAGAATGCCTGAAAGAAATGTTGTCTCGTGGACTGCAACGATTGTTGGATATGCACAAAATGGATTTGTCGAAAAGGCTTTAGACACTTTCAAGCAAATGAAATTGGAAGGCATAAAGCCAAATTCCACAACCTTTGCCAGCATCCTCCCTGCCTGTGAAAAAATGGGAGCTTTGGAATAGGGTATGGACATCCATCAAAGCATAATGGATAGAGGAATTTTGTTAGGTGTTGTACTTGCAAATGCCCTGCTTGACATGAATGCAAAATGTGGAAACATGGGCAAGGCTCGTGAATTGTTTTGATATGATGCTGCAAAGAGATGTGATCTCATGTGAACAATCAACATGCGCGTATATGGGAGGAAGGGATTGCTGATACAAAATTGAAGGCTCACTCCTTAATCACAGTTCTATGGTTTAACGAGATTAAACTAGGACAATTAACCACCACATTTATATTTTTTGCAACAAGAAATTAAAAACTAGGGCAATTTGAATCTGCCTCCTGCATGGGATTGCCTTCGACGCGGGTTTGATGTTCTTGGGGGTTGAAGTATCCACGGATGCCTACGCAGGATTGCAATTCACAAATGAATTCCTCACCTCTTTTTTTATTTTGTAATGGCCGCTTTCGTCAGAATTACGATGAACTCAAGCACTTTTTTGAAAAAAAGAAAATTCTCATTGCTAATGCCTTCTTTGTCAAAACCAAATGGGTAATTTCCGTCAAAATTATGACGAATGCGAGCATTTTTTCAAAAAAAATCAAATTTGGCCACAATATACCTTCTTTGTCGGAAACCTCAGTCGAAAATCTAGTCCAAATGTATTAGTGTCACTTTAATCAAACTCTGTTTAGCTTCATCGCTTCAAATCAAGCTAAACACCTCGATCTTTATCTGGTTCATGATCAATCAAGTTCAGAACTAGCATTTCCTAGACATCAACTATTCTTTGAACCAATGCATTGTTCACACATTAATTCAAAGAGGGGCAAATGTAATACCCTAAAAATGGTCATCTAAAACATGGGCCCCTAATCTCGACAACATCACCAAGGTCCTAATCAAGGGCAATTAAATCAATCTTGAGCACATTATTAATTCTTTAATCATCAAATGTCACATGGCAAATCAATTACTCAATATTAATTAAATATTTATTTAATTAATTGAATCACTCCAAGAATATCATTTTGATCAATTATCCTATTTATTTTATTAAATATCCTTGCATATTTAATTAAATAAATAAATTTTCCATTTAATCATGCAAAAAAGGAATTAATTTATTACAAAAGATGAATTAATTACAAAGCAAAAGTTAAATTGAAAATAAAATAAAAGAACTGAATTGAGAGAGAAATCAAACTTGAGATATGATTTCTTTTTTCTAAATTTAGAACTTGAAACTAGAAAAGCAATTAATTGAATTATTGATTATTCTCTAAAATTGGAACTCAAAGCTTTTTAGAAAAAGAAGTTCAGTTGCATTGAAAAGACTCTTTTCTTGAATAAATAAAAGAATTATCTATTTTTATCACAAATTCATGGAATTAATTTAATATTATTTTCTAATGCAACTTGAACTTCTTATCTAAATGCATTTCAATTAAACTATAATTGGAATCTATCTCAAGGTTAACCGAACCTGATTTCTCAATTATTTAAATTAATCCTAAATTGTGCTTTTTCATCATCTCTCTTGAGAATTCTCTATAAATTCAGTATTCAGCTCTGATTCAAAAGCTACCTCAGAGATTTTTGAGAACACGCTTGGAGATTATTATTACGCTGATTTTTGCTCTGGAGTCATCGAATATATTGTGCTTTTTTAGATTATTTGCTTCCATATTTAGTTTATCATTATTGTTTGAATTCGTTATTGCTTGAATTTTTCATCCATCTTGCATCCATTTTAGCTTAATATCATGCTCATATAGATTAAATCCTTCGTCTTGGTGTAGTCTATTCACTGGTATTGCTTATAAAAATCTGAGAGTAATCTTATACTCGCATCTTTTAGAAGGCAATTGGTCGATTTGTTATGGTTTTATTATTTATGCTTATATATGTCTAACCATACATGTAATGACTTAATTGAAGTGTTGTGTCCTATAGATACAGATCCTTATTTCACTTTTTCACACACACAGGTTCCTTATCTTTTGTTTATTTTCAGCTTTTGAATTTCTTTGTGTGTTTGCTTCACGTTTGATAATGCCTTCCGAGAGTTGGGTAGAATGTTCCATTTTATATAGTTTTTTAAGGTGGTATTTAGATTAATATATGGGTTTAAACTTTATAATAAATAGGTGTTTGTATAGTGTATTCAGAGAAATATTTAGTCTCCTGTATATTGCCATTCACGGTATTGAGAAGTCTAGATTCATGGTTTGTTGTTGTGAATTCTTTGTGTTTTTTTTAGGGTTGTGCATATGGTGTTTTTTTGGTGTGGTATTGATTTTATTTGTTGTTGGTAGTGTTACTTGTGTGATTTAGACTCAAATGGAGTCTATGTGTGTGAGTTCTGGGTCTCATAGCTATGGGATAAGTCTTGAGATTTCTCTTAGTGATTTATTTAACTTTAATCTATTTATTCCTTCTTGCTTGTCGGGTCTAGGAGACCTCTTCCATATGATTTTCATGGTCTTTCGATCTGAGTCCAATTTTAAATTTTCACTGCAAGTTTTTCATTTTTTTTTTGTGCACATGCGTGAAACTAGAAAATGCGTTAACCCTGTAGAGATATGCGTGAACCTATTAAATGAATGAGTGAACCTTTATGACAAATGTGTTAACCGAATTTATATATGCATGAAACCTATGGTAAATGCGTTGTCTTGTTAGTCAAATACGTGATCCAATTAGACAAACGTTATCCAATCAAGTAGAAGTGTGGTTTCAGATTGTAAACGCATTGTCCAGCGTCACAAGGGCGCGACCCTCCCCATCTTAAGTGTTTTCGTTGTTTTGCCCCATCAGATTTGTATTTTTGGGTTTGGTTTTATTCTAGAGGCATTTTGGGGAGTTTGTAGATGTTTTCCAATGATAGTTATTTATTAGTTTGTTGCAATTTTACATTTTCTATGCTTTGGAATTCTTGCTTTGATTATTGTTGAAGATTTGAGTTCTCTTTATATTGATACATTGCGATTGAGAAGATTGCATTGTTGTTGAGACAACAGGTTGATATATTTTATAGATAGAATACTTCATATTTGATATTCTATGGATTTCCACATTGAGGCTCATATTGCTTTGTATTGGATGTAAGCCCTTTGCTCTCTTTAGCCATGGTTTTCCTTGTATGTTTATGTATTGCGTGGCTGCATGATGAGGTTGTGGATCTCTTCTTGTAACTTTGAATTGGAGCCTCTTTTCCTTTGTTTGTTTTCAGAGCATGTAGGGGGAGTGGGCTTTCATATAATGACTGAAGTCACGAGAGATAAGAAGTTAAGTTTATAAGCCTTCTGTCTACACTACTAGGGAACATGGGAGTTTTACTTTGTTTAAACAAGTGATAACATTAATAATGAATTAGTTGGGTTGCGTAATTAGGAGTCATTTAAATAAAATAATTAATTGGTTGGACCTCAAGACTCGATCCTAGGGAGGATGTTTTAGGATGGGCTTGAGAAGACCACTACGGTGGTAAGTCAATCTCCCTTGGTTCTCTCATAGGGAGATGACTCCACATGTATATCAAGTGATTTTTTTCCTAGAAGGGTTGTTTTGGCTATTGGTATTGGAGGATGGCATGTGATAACACTCCACTCCTACATGTGTCCTTTGTTTACTGCATTTATCCTTGTTCATTGTTATGCCTCTGGAAGTTTGATTTGTGATTATTTTGTGATGGTTATTTAAGCTAGTGTTGTGATGTTCTTGAGATTGAGTTCCTTTGGTAGATAAGTGTCAAACTGGGTCTAAAGTACATGTTGGGACCTTGTGTCATCTCCTAGCACGGGGGGTGGTTCCTTGTACGTTCCACATTGGTCAGGTGGTTGGGGCTATTTGCCATTGGGATATATTCTTGTTGGTGTTCTTCATGTGTGGATGTGGACTTCTTCTCATATGGATGTATTGCAACACTTGGATGTATCATATTGCAGATTTATGTAATTGTATCTTATGGTTATGGGATGTAAATACTTGTAATGAAAGTAGTTGGAAACTTTTTATGTATGTAAATGGAACTTGTAAGGAGTTGAGCTACTCAAGATGTAATATTAATGTGATTGTAAATGTATATATATGCTAGTTAATGCCTTAGAGAATTGATGTAGGAATATAAGTGTTATGATAGGTTATGTGATGAGACTATCTTATAATGATTGTTGATGTGAATACAGATTAGATTAATGATGCTCATTTTGTAAAGTTTATGTAATTCCATGGTATTATGTGTCTTAAGGAAAAGGTTTATGATTTGAAAGATGAATTGAATAGTATAGGAATATATGTATTTATTTTCAATGAGAATGCTTATTTGGTGATCTCATTGTGATTTACCTTGCATGGTTTCATAAGAAGTACAATCAATATTGTGAAAATAGAATGTATGTTCATACATAAGATAGGATTTGATAGGAAATCTAAGTTGGTAATTAAGATGATAATTGAAGTAAGATTATATGGTTTGCATTGTAATTGAGTATTAGGTCTATAAGTAGTATGATGAGATCTTATATGTTGTGATGGTGGAAATGATTGTGATGTAATGAATTAGTCATTGAGATAGATATATAATGCACACATTGTATGAATGGCTTTAATAAAATTATTGATGGTCTTGGCAATGGTTGATACTAAATCCCAATAATAAATAGGTAAATAGTAAGATGAATAGATTATCTTAAATATTAAGGGATGAATTTTTATTATAGTATTGAAATAAGATATAGGTACCTCTTTTAGTATTCATGTAATACTTAGTTAATGATGTTATTGCATATTAAGTTGGAGTAGCGTGCATATCTAAGAAAAGAATAAGTTTGACATTTAGTCCTTGCAATATGAATTTAGTATTCATATTAAGGAAATGGTCATATTAGGCATAAAAGCTAATATGTGGTTTCGATGCATGATAAAGAGTAAAAGAAGAATTTTATAATGATGTACTAAGGATTAATTAATCATGTTAGTTGCAAATGCTCAGGTGGTTTATGTTTGGTTAAGGGTTTAGGAACATTTATAATTAGAGTTAAGAATGAGCTTTAGCCAATGGTTTAATCTTGAATTTCTTGTCATGTGGTTTAATGAATTTGATTGTCTGCATATCGTCTAGGAAAGTGTGCATTATTCAT
Organism: Cryptomeria japonica; assembly: GCF_030272615.1. Classification (NCBI taxonomy): domain Eukaryota; kingdom Viridiplantae; phylum Streptophyta; class Pinopsida; order Cupressales; family Cupressaceae; genus Cryptomeria; species Cryptomeria japonica. Next base: position 259,247,733 of record NC_081406.1, read on the forward strand.
ACAAAGAAAGTGATTATCATGTGTTCATATCCTTTAGTAGTAGAACATTGATAGAATAGGATGCATCAATGAAATTGTAGTTGCCTATCATGCCAAGTAAAATAGAATAGAAAGAGATGCATAAGTGCATGTTCATGGATTCAATGGATCAGTAGTAATTGTAGATTGGATAGAAGTGCTTGAATTGCTTTTGTGCTTGGTTAAATGGATAAGTGCCAATGAATGCCATTTGCTGAATAAAATGTCATGGTTTTGGATAGTTGAGTAATTAATGACGTTAAAATACCCTAGGGAGGTAGTTGTAATGATTGTTGTGTTATTTCTCTTGCGTTTTGATTAAGTGAAAGGTGGTTTATATGATGTTCACTTAGATTTATTAATTATTGTATGTTAGTTACACTGTTTAGATGATGTTTGTATGTTGCATTAATTGATTCTAAGATAATAAAAAATTATTGTCTTCATTAGTGAGTTAGATAACTTAATTTTCTCTAGGGTATTTTGGCGGGTGTTACAAGAACATTTATGGAAAATTTTCATAAATTGATCAACCATACATACCAAGTGGTAAGCATAATAGTTTCAGACATTAAGAGACACTTTCCCACCTATAACTATCTTATCAATAGTCAAATTAGTATAAAATTACTCTTTTGTACATCAAAAAGAGATTCAATTAGATTATTACTTTTCAAAGTAGATTACTATTATGATGCATGTGTGTTGTCAACATGCACAATTGGATTTGGATAGTGTTGATATTTCATTTGAGGAACAAATCATTAAGAAATAATTCCACTTCTATATTAGTGATGATAAGGAGAATGACACACATTTTGTAGAACATTTCTTTTAGAAGTTTTTTGAATATTTGGTAAACAAAGGCATAAAAGTTGATAAGAAAAATTGTTTGGTTGATGGATGTAAGTTACAATTCAAATCATCAAATCCATTTTGTGCACTATGTAGATATCATCAAAATGGCAAAATACCACATGTTTCAAGTTTCTTTGAGATTGGGCATGGAAAGGGTGAACATGATGGTGTAGGAGCTTGTATTAAACATGCTCTAAGATAGAATCAAATCAATTATATAGGAGATTGTATAGATGATGCACATAATATTGTTGAATGGTGTAAGAAACAATTTGCACCAAATGATCCTAGTTCATCATCAAGAGCATATAGGTCCATTCAATATAGGGTGTTTTGGGAGATATTAGATATGTGATCTTTTGAAAGTTTATTATGGTTGAATCAAAATTTAAAAAATATTGCTTAGTATTAAATTAAATATGTTTAATTTTTTTTAAAATGTACATTTTGAAGGTGTGGATAGAACAACTTGATGCATGGATGCAAGAGGGTAGGGAATACAAGATCTTTGTATTATGTCATGAGTATAGATAATTGCCCATGGAAATTGTACATTAGGGATTAATCATGTTTTTGTTGTGACTATGTTTTGGAAAACTATGAAAAATGCATCAACCAAGAGCTTGGATATGTTAGTGAATGGAATATGGTGCCACTAGTTGTTACTAATGCATACGATGAAGATGAGGATAAAATATTTGAAGGCATTCCCCTAATTTCTAGTGATTATGATCATATTTCTGGACTAGTTAAAAAAGGTATGTGCACACGTATATAACTTTATATATCTTCAACATGTTGCAAGGTATGCACCCTTTGTCTCCTTGTGTTGTGCAGCGCAACACTTGGGTTTGAGACATGGCTTAACCACGTCCTGTGAATTCTATAAGTCTAGTGGTTGTATTGAGCATTAACAAGTTGATCTTTTGGTGCAACGACAACCGCACTTGTAATACAACATGAAATTTTTTAACAAGTACATTATATTTAAAATTTTGAATTTTTTATGTAAATTCGTTGTGCACGAGATATCTTGTAGTCACAACAAAGGTTGTAAATATAGAAGGTGATAGTTATTATTTATTACATTGCACAGAAGAGAGGAAGAATTTAACAAAATTTGAAATGAGTGATGGAATGTTATTTCCACAAGTTCACTAATTCATGTGTAAATTTATTGAATTTATGCATATTTTGAATTTATATTTTACAAGTTGCCACCTTGGAATTTTTTATTTCACATGCAAGCTTAATTGTAGTGCAAGGGAAATATTTTAAATAAATCAAAAATTTTCAACATGGGATTCATTTTACTGAATATCAAATTAACAACAAGGTATATTAGTACAGCCACCTAGTAATTGTTGTTAGCCTAATTCTTCACCCAGTTCCATGTTCACATGGACATCAAAAGTGGAGACTAGATAGTGAAGATCACAAGAAAATATTAAATGTAATTGAAGATTGAGTTGAACCACTTGATATGGTATGAGTATTTAGTTCTCATAGTATAGTTCTTGAACTCATGAATTGAATTTATATCTAAAACTTAGTATTTGAACTCATAAATTATAGTGTTTGAACTTTTCATGTGATATGGCTTAGAAGGGGATTTTATATTTCTTATGTTATATTGTTTAGTTTTATGAAATTTGAACATTAGAATTTCTTATGTAATCTATTCCAATTATAGTATCTTAACATGTATAACATGATTCAAACATTTTAAAATATCTTAAGGAGATGTACAATTAGGATGTATGCAAATTATGCATGTATGATATTTATATATGCTATATTGATCATCACTTGAGTTTGTAATTGTTTTAAAATAATGAGACCTATATTTCAAGTCAAATCCTTGAAATGGCTTAAAGGGATAATATTTCTTATGTGTGATCTATTTTAATTAATATTGTATAGATTAACATGTTTAACATGACATGTTTAAATGTTTGACTAAGTGGGGATGTACAATTAGGACATTGCCATCAAACTTGAATTGACATTAAATTGCTTAATTGACCCCAAGTAATCTACATAATACTCCCTAAGACCCCTTAAGACTCCTTAAATTGACATAAATTGAAAGTATTTAAATGTATGCACATATGATATATAATTTATATATCTCTTGATTTTGTAAATTATGCATGTATAATATTTATAATTTATTTCAAATGATATATTTATGATCAATTGAGTTTGTAATTGTTTCAATCGAATGAGGTATATTTCAAGTCAAATTCATGATGTGGCTTAAGAGGATGATATTTTTTATGTTGAATAATATTGTTTAGTTTTCTGAAATTTTTATTGCAATTTCTTATGTGATCTATTTCAATTAAATTGTATCTTAAAATGTATCTTAACTTGGGGATGCAATTGAAATGACATGTTTTGGGATGTAATTGAATGACTTAAGGGGATGCATTTATTGCATAATATTCTCAAGAAAATTTTAAATATATTAGATTAAGATCTATTTAAACATAGATATTTACATCTAATCTATACACATGGACCTAATCTATAAGAGATATAAACATATAACATATAAATATATAATCTATCAACTTGATATGAAAAAATGTCTAACGATCTGTAAATGTATGTATATATAAACATATAATGATCTATAAAAATGTATGTTAGACAATTAAAATAACCAAAAGACAACTAAGAGGTGGGGAGATGAATTGGTTGTCACCAGATTACTAGAACCTTTAACAATTAAAACTTTAATACCAAAACCCAAAATATCAATACCGGAATGCATAAACCAATTACTGAAATAGCAGATATACCAATTAAGCATAAACAATAATTAGAGAATAAATACCATCCACATGACACACATATTTGTACGTGGAAAACTCGGTAAAGGGAAAAATCATGTTGGGAAGCCTACCCACAATCAGATAATACTTCTGCAGTAAGTATGTGATTACAAATTGAGGGGCCCGCACTTGCAGGAAGGCTAACAATCTAGAGCACACTACTCATCACAAAAGGAGTCTCACTAACTACATAAAAATCCAGACTACAATCCGGAAGGAAGAATGAAGTGCAATGATAGCATCTCCTATGCCTTAGTATAGTTTTGGTTAAGCTCAATACCAGAGGACTTAATCCTCTTACATAAACCCAATTCGATCACCAATGATCAACCAAATCCTTTGCATGAATGATTATTACATTATTCGCTCCTTACATATGATCTACAATGAGATCTTACATCATATATATACAAACCCTCGACTACAAACAATAAGGTCAGCCACCAGACAATAAATCAATTACATAATTACAAAACACGTCGGCTTGATACCAAACAAATAATATCCAACCCATAAGACATCCCGGAAACACATCGAGAAGGTCAAACAACACGTTACATTAAGCCGGTCCATAACCTTGATAATATCGAATGCAATTTAGGTCCACAGATGCTAAAGCAATGATCCCAATCAACCAAGTCTTGAACACGATCACCATCATCATCCTGAATCTCTACTAGAAGTCGTACCAACACCACTTATGCATAATATCAAAGGATCTTCATCAAAGCTTTATCGATGAAACCCTCACCGGATCAACAAACCAAGCTTACCAGCATACAGGATAGCATTCGATCACCAAAACAAAACCAACTGATTAAACATGAATATGAGTAGCATGAATGGAATATATAAGCCAATTCCATAATTCAAAACATTCTAGAGCATACCGGATGATCATAATCTAATCCAACTAGAAATCAAACAACCTACCTAGGCCAGAAGGATACTAGTAAAGCAACCAAAACAACTAGTGTTGACATCAATGATAAAACATCAATGCAACACATAATAAATTCCTCCAAATGGCTAACAATGTATATAAGTTATAGATTCTAAAATATATATAAAAATGTCTGATGTACACATACATATAAACATCTAACCTATATAAAAATGATATCAAATAAGACTCTAATCTTGATCTCTCTATATAAATAGATCTATCTATAAAAATAATTGTTGTCATGAAGGAATGTGCCTTGGTGCTAAGTGTAAACTGAACAATCCTGTGAAACATGGAATGACCCTTGGGCCTGTGGGTTGCCTAACCTTGAGGATCAATCTCCAGAGAGGGTTGGTTCCCTGATGAAAACCTCCTACAAACTAACTCTCTTGATGGGAAAAAGGATAGAAGGAAATTTGAATTGAAAACCTATCCTAAGAGGAAGTGATGCACCAAAATCTAACTGAGACCTGTACCATGCTTAACTCACAAAATATTTCAACAAGTAGACCCGAATCACTCACAACTCAACTAGATAGGTGATGCAACAATATTTCATATAAAGGATTGAATTTAGAGCTTGTCTGAAGGAAAACAATTTGTTTTCACAACTACAAACTACTAAAATTATCTAGAACAATCTATAAGCTACACCCATCCTGTAATTACTCACACCAATCATATTTGAATGAGACACATTTAAAGGATTTATGCATAAATCACAATAATAACATCAAATCATTCATCCATAACATAGTACAAGAAGTGATGTGAAGGAAAATTCTTCTATTTTATTAAAAAATAAAGGAGCTTGTTGTTACAAAACTCAAAAAATCTGAGTTACAATGCTTCATGCTTTGATGTTGAATGAAAAAGGTAGATAGAAAAGAACTAGAGAATAAAGAGATGAATAGAACATTTTATAGAAGAAGGAGTTGCATTCTCAATTGATAGGTACATGCAAGATGAACTCCACCTCTTAATTCTTGAACTTAGCTTCAACTGAGTGCTTCCATCTTAAAATTATCTTCATCTTTGCATGAAGAAGCCCTAGGTCATATTTGGAAGAAAATCATGCATAAATTGAGGTGGAACTGCTGCAAACTAAAGTCTAACTGTTGGAAAAGAAACCTCAAGTGATAAAGTGTTCATGTGGGGTCTCTAATTGACTATGAATTGTTGTGTTCACTCATAGATTCCCATTCCCTATTTATCAACTCCAAACTAAATGAGACTTAGAAGACCAACTCTTTCAAGATAAAATCAATCTCTTGTTCTACTTGCATGATGTTGAAGAGCATGTGGTGAAATAGAAATAATTTCTTACAAAAGAACCCTTTACACCTTTAAAAAATGAGATATTTTTCTCCAAATTGTTGGTAATATTCATGTTAATCCATAAGACGCCCTTAATTTGTGTTGAAGATTAATTTTAGACCCCAAAATTACTTTATAATTGCTTTATCCCTTCAAAGGCATGCAACAAATGCATGAAGACTGATTACACTTTCTATTACTATCTTTTGAAGACATAGAAGAATTTCTCTGATTCAATGGTTGCATGAAATCTATCACACGACTCTTGTGGACTATCTCTTTGTTTCTTCAAGCTTGTTCGTTGTGATAGAGACCTTTAGTCCCCTTTTCCTTTTGCATGAAAATAACTTTTGTATTCTTGTTATCTTATGCTATATATTGTATGATTGCAACTTTAAGGATCATATAATTGTGTAAGGCTTTTCTCTAGAACCTCTTTGTAATGTTGCTCTACAACCTTAAGTTGCCTTTTAAGTCCTTTTGCTAACTATGTTCTCTTTACTATTATGGGGTTGCCATCTGATTTGATGAAGGCTTTAATAGTTCTTGAATTTGAACAATAACACCTATTAGTAGCAATCAAGAAGGAAGACTGAGAGGCGGGGGGGTTGAATTAGTCTTCAACTGATACACAAATTAAACTTACAAAACAAAAACTAATAAACCACAACAATAGCAGATAAGAAAATTAACAACACAACACACAACACCAAGATTTTGATGTGGAAAACCTGGTTAAGGGAAAAACCACGGTGGGAACCTACCCATAATAAGATGATACTCTGTAGTAGTATGTGAAAATATTACAATGGGGAATGCACATGCATTCAAGCACACTACCTAGAGCTCACTGCTCAAAAGATATATGTCAAGAAGGCTACAACCCTCAGGGAAGTCTCACTGACTTACAATATGCTTCAGACTACAATATGAAAGGAATGAATTATAATAATAGCATCTACAAATACCTGATGACAATTCTGGTTAAGCACATTTGTCTTCCCTGGAACACCAAACTCACCACAATACTTCATTGAATGATATATCCTTGTTTGCACATTTACCTCTCTCTAATAATGCAAACACAATACCGACACCAAAATTAGATATTACCTATATATACAAATCATCAAGGTTGGCTAAACTCTCAACCCTCAACTCATAATTACAAAAATTACATAACACAATACAAAGATTGACCACCAGACCAATATTATGATTTACATTACATAGCATGGACCTAATTCAAATACCCAAATGGTTACATCCATTGGAAATCCCACCAAGATCAACCGCAACATGCTACAACACTAGAAATACTACATAACATGCAAATTATCACCAGTTCAAAGAAATCACCAAAAACTCGCTCAACGATCAATGCAGATCACCAAAACAAATAAGAAATGACTAGGAAAAACCATCAAGCACATTAGAATCATCCGGAATAGTTGTACCAACATCTCTTTATAAATATTCATCGGTCAATGTCTTAAAGCTCGAGAACACAACCAATCAACAACTGTCATGAAGAAAGATAACTTGTGGCACACCAAATCATAAACCATCTGAAATGAAGATACACAAGATCATCCCAGACAATAATCCAAAATATCACCACAAGATCTTGTAGTGTCATACAATTGAAACCCTTGCAATTTTCGACCGCATTTGGGTCTTTGCATTGGTGGATGAATCCTTGAGCCTGATTGGAGACCCGAGACATGCTCAAAACATCAAAAACTTGCATTTTCCAACACCCCACACTGCCTGCCCTAAATTAGGGCAGGACAGTAGCATGGCGCCCCTGTCCCAGTCCTATTTTGGGCCTCCCTTGATCAAACTTTGCATTGGGCTTGTCAATTGTAAGCGAGAAAAAGTTTTCCTATGTCGGCCTAAGTCAAAAAATCAGCTAAATACCCCTAATTGGAAAGTATATAAGGAGCATTACCCCTTCTATTTGCATAAGAGAAATTAAGTTCATAAGCGAAAGTAAGGTGAACAAGCAAGAAGTCTCCATTATTGTCATCAAGAATTCAAACATTCAAGCATTCAAGCATCCATTGAGAATTTCAAAGTCTCCTTTCAAGGCTAGGTGTTCCATTCAAGTCAAGGATTCAACCATTTAAGAGGAGAACTCTATCAACATTTAAGATATCCTATTCCACATATCCTTTGAGGCAAATTCATCAACATTTCAATTGCATCCCCTCCTTGAGGTGGATTTTACTTCAGACATTTCCTTTCATTTACTTGCAACATTTTTCAATCACTTGGTTAATTGCAAAACAGGGTTTGACTTGAAGGCAAACTCCCAATCCCAACAACATTTTCCTCTCTTTTTTGTGTGTAGGTTGCAGATGTGCAACTATAATTGCAATTTTAGGCTTCATTTTTAGAGACGAAAAAACCCTTTTTCGATGTGTGGATTTTTTCAAGGACCAAGTTCAACTTCAACCCAGTCCTGACAACTTTTGCTTAGATTTGCATGGAAGCTTCATCTTGACATTTTACTGCTAATTCCACATGCACAACTTCATCCAACATCTCTATCTCAAGATATAATCACTTCTTTGTCATCTTTACACTTAGTCTCAATTTGCTTAATTCAACTTGTCTATTTTAAAAGAGGGTTTATTTACTTTCCAAATTCATTGTCAATCCCTTATAATTCACTTAGCATTCAATATCTTTCCATTGGGATTGGATCTAGTGAATTCAACCCCTCTTTTAAATTTAATGTGCATGAGAAGTTGAAGGGAATCCTTTATGAAACTTTCACTCCTTTCTTGAGGGGTCTAAAGATTTCCACTTGATCTCCCCTATCACTTTTCACCACATCACATTTTGGTGAACCCGACGTCTTACATGCTTTACATTGAAAATTATTGCATATTTTTCATTTACAAGTTTAATTTTCTTGCAATTTATAAACTTAGTGGTTGATTCAATCAAAACCCTAGTTGTTAAAACTGAACTTGTGTTTTGCAAAAAATGCTATCTATTATCTTAGATCTGAAAATTTACATTGCTTGTCAAATTCAATTCTTTCATTGTCTTGTTCAATTTGCAAATTGAAATTATAAAATTAAGTGGTTAATTGTCAAAACCCTAATTTTCAAACATCATCTTGAACTTGTGCAAAAAAATTGGATTCACATTTAATTTTCAGATTTGTGATTATTTTCAAACTTGTCTTCTTGCCTAAAATTAAAATTTTCAATTTCCCTCCTTTTTCAAAATTTAAAATTTTAAAATTCAGTGGTTAGGTCCTAAAACCCTAATTTTCAAATTTAAATGGATTTTGTGCAAATTTCAATCAATTTCAACTAATTTTAGTTTTCTAAATATTATTCAAGGTGGCCCTATCCATTAGGTTTGACATTTTTCAAATTTGCAATTAATTTTTTTATCTTTTTCAAAACCCTAATAGGGTCCTATTTTGACATTCAAACCTTAATTTGTCTTGTCTAGAAATCGTAAAATCAATCAATTTTTTTGGGTTAGCTCTCAAATCATCGTAGCTTTCATCCCTAAAAAAATTCCAAAAAAGTTGGGAGGACCAGGTACACTTTCAACTTGGTCCCTAGCATTTTTCTTGAAATTTTGTGAGACTGTTATGACTATTTTTAATTTCTTAAATCCATTAAATTGGCTGATTTTGTCGAGCTTTTATCCCTCTAAAATCAAAAAATACTTCCCAATTTCAACATCACAACTTTCAAAGAAACATTTTAAAATTATGTGGTTAATTATAATATGCCCTAATTTTAAGATCTTAATTTTGTCAATTTTAATTTCTAAATTAAGTGGTATCCCATTGGCCCTAATTTTAAATTTCAATCTTTTTTTATTAATCATAAATTTTCTTGGAGATTTTGTCATTCTTCTTTCCACAAAGTTCAAATTGTATAATCATTATTTTCTTGAATTTTGCATTATTCAATTTTGCAAACTTTGTTCCCAAAATTCAAAATTCAAAATTCAAAATTTTCCTCTAGTGCATGACTTTTACAACTATTAGTCCTATCTATATTATCCCTATTAGATGAAGCATTCAAATTAAGGCTTCCTAAGGCTTAATTCCCAAAGAGATGGAGCCTAATTTAGGTAATTTCTATAATGAGGATATTGCCAATTCTTCCCACCCTAATAACATCCCTATCTATCCAATTGATGATTCCCATGATGAAGAAGAAGATTTGACTAGAGTTTCCATAGATCAACTTTCAAAATTGGATAATCAATTTGACAACTTCCAACAATGGATGTGTTGGCATATGGACACTCCAATGAGACATTGTATGTGATTGAAGGTTTTGTCATTGATGGCAACCTTGCAATCCTATGGCACCGACAAGACATCATATCAGCAAAGCATTACTCAGGTAAGACAGTGCACCGACATCAACAAATCACTCTACACTGGCATCGGCATAGAAGAAAACATGTATACCGGCATAGAGGCCGACAAGATTTTTGTTATGTAATATTTTGTTTATTATTGTAAGCTGACTTGGAAAATTGTAAAATGACTCTTGTATATAAAGGAGATCATTATAGACATTTAAAAAGTAATGTAGTGAGCATAAAGAAAACTATTAGGCAGACCTAATGTGCGAATTATAGGTCAAGGGTATATGTATAGAACAGAGCAAGAACTGGTACTGAATTTGGCATTGGAGATGCTATTGTAAAGAAGTACAAGTCATTGGATTAGTATAATCCTTATTGTAAGTCAGTGTGACTTCCCATTGAGTAGTGAGCTCTAGGCAATTGGCCTTCCTACATGTGCAGGCCCCTATTGTAAGTAATATTCTCTTATTGGCCAGTGAGTGAATATTGTGGGTCACAAATCCCACCGAGGTTTTTCCCACACCAGGTTTCCTCATTAAACATCTTGTGTTATGGTGTGCTTTTCATGTGGATATTTCTGATTCTATTTATTGCATTATTTCTTGCATACCAGTACACTATTATTTTATGTTCTTCATGTTTTAACTTAAGAAATTCTTACTACCAGTTAGATACTGATTCACCCCGCCCTCTTAGTATCTGTGGGAATCCTAACAATTGGTATTAGAGCTTGGTCCTCTATTTTCAGAAGCCTAACAACTTGAGGAAGATCTTGACACCGGTAAAGATGAAAAATCTGATGAAGCAACTGGAAGGAGCTCTTACAGACTATGATGCAGAGAAGTTGAAAAATATCAAATTAGAAGATGATTTAAGAGCAACTCAGGATATCATTGAAAATCTCACTGTTGCAAGAAGTAAGAGAAGAGAACTTTGTGAAAAATTGTAAAATGAGAATGATGAAAAGGAATCACTTAATGATCAGATAAGCAAGCTAAAACAAGAGAACATGACAACAAAAAATGAAATGCAAGATATGACTATGAGATTTTGCAAAGAGATTGAGGATAGAAAGAAGAATGAAGAAGAATTGACCAGAAGACTAAGTGATGCAGCAAATGAGAACACAAGACTTAGCTATGAAAATGACATGTTGAAGATAGATCTGATGCATACTCAGAATGACTCAAATGAACTGATGAGACAAAAAGAAATCTTGGAAAGGGAACTAGAAACTGCAAATCAACATAAAGAAAAATTCAAGAAAAGCTCAGAGGAACTTGGTACCTTGCTAAAGAATCAAAAACCTAAAGGTGACACTTCTGGAATTGGCTTTGAAGTTGGTGAAAGCTCTGGTACTGCAAATACTCAGGATCATAGCAAACTGGTAAGACAACCTAATGCTTATAAATTCAATGGAAAATGCTTTAACTGTAATAAGTATGGTCATAGAGCAAATGAATGTAGATCTAGGAATTATCAGAATATCAATACACCCACCGGTCAATGTTCAAAATGCAACAAAGTTGGTCATAACTCTGAAAACAACAGAATGAATGTGAGATGTTATGTTTGTGGAAGATTTAGACATTTATCTAATCAATGCAGAACACAAACTGGCATAGGTTATGGGAAAGCTATTCAGAAAAATAATGTAACTTGTTATGCATGTAACAAGATTGGGCATATTGCTAAATTTTGTAGAAGTAAAGGAACACCAGTAGACAATAAAAGTTCTAGCTTGAAAGGTAAGGAAAAAGTTGAAGAGGTTAAGCAAGAATTCTCAAAGCAATGGATTAGAAAAGTTGATCTAAATATTGGGAATACTCCTCCACCGATAGAACCAACAAATGCTCCACCGGTAGAACCAACAAATGCTCCATCGGCAGGACAGAGCAGTGCTCCACCGGTAGGAAGTTATTCATCTAATTGAAGAAAATTTCCTTGAGGGTTTGGCAATCTAATGACACATGTGCTATTATTCCCTCGGTTAGAAATAAGAAGTTGAAAATTACTTATTACCGGCAAACAATGTTAAGTGAATACTTAACCGGCATGCAATTAATGTGGTAGATGGCGAAAAGACATTATAAAAGTAAGGTTTTGGCTCCATTTCATTTCACCGTGATTTCAAATTTTCAGAGAGCGCAAAGATTCTGAGCTAAAGCATTTTGAGCAAGAAGCAAGCACACTCCAAGCATTCATCCATCCAAGGTAGAAAAAGGTATTTAATCATGGCATCCACCTCTGCAATTGAATACATAGCAAACCATACTATTGTTGAAGTAATTAAAAGACCTAGGCCCATATTACTTGTTAGTCTTGATCCATCAGTGTCTATGAGTTTTGACAATGGCTACTCTATACCCTTTCTTGGGACTATAAAAAAATATGCTTAAATTTATCCTAAAGTCAAAAAGATTGTTCAAAAGACTGCTACAACCCCTTTGAATGGATTATGGTTTATTTCTTGATACTTCTCATTGAACTTTACCAAATCACTACACTTGTCTTTTAAATGAATGACTTCCCTAAACATATTATGTGCTATGAATATGCTCTGCTTTTTGGACAGATGATTGTCTTTTGTAGCTTTGTCTTCTTCCTAATGCCTTATCACTATTATTTAGGATTGTATCTCATGTCTCTATAAAACCTTATTATGATTACACCTTCATTATATTAGCATCAAATCCTCTCTCAATCATTTTTCTTTTCCATAGTGCTTCAAGGGCATCTCTCCTCTTTTTATGTGTTTTAACGTTGGAGTAACTATGAATCGGACTAAAAAATCTTAAATCTCTCCTTGATAAGCTTAACCTACAATTGCTAAAAGTATTGCTATTCTTTTCTTGCACATTCTTTAGAAAATCTGATATTTTTGAGCTTTGTTCATAGACTCAAATTTGTTGTTGAATGATATTTGTGACCCATGTCATGATGATTGAGGTTTAAAGGCTACTCTCAACAATTCTCGGGACTCACAGAGATTACTTTTATTCTCTATCTTATTTGTAGTCATATATTGCTCCATTGTACTTTAATTAACTATCCATGCTATATGATGACCTTCTTGCTTTCTAATGGCAGTGATCCCTGAATTTGGTGAAGGTTGATGTGTGCTTTGAGCTCTATTCACTGTCTAATATGGTCATTTACTATTTTTCCTTCTTGTGATGTTGGCATGAGCATCTTTAACCCATGTGTTGGCCCGAGACTATGATCTAAGTGGATGCTCTCTGAATCTCTATGAAATTACTATTTTATGACTATTAGGACAATCATTTTTTACTATCATTTTCTTATTATCACTTCTTTTGAATGCTACAGACCTATCTCTATCATAAAACCATACACACTACTCTTCTATGCTCTTTAGAAGTATTGATGCACTATTCTTATGCTCTATTGTTGTTCCTTTTGGGCCTTTGGCTGCCATTAACTCCTTATTCTTACTGTCAAATTTGTCTTTATGTGCTATCATGCTAAGGGTTGCTCTATTACTCTTTGGCTTAAGCCTTAACTGATCCCATGGTTTCTCACTGTGTATGAGGCCCGCAATTCTCTCCTTACTACATTTTCCATGATTGATTGTGCTTACTCTATCTGATTTAGATCTGTCAATGTGACTTTGCATGATTGTGTCAAGGGCTTTGAATCTTGTGGACTACATTAAGTGTATTTCTTCAAACACCAACATCATTACCTTGATCACTCTAAATTTTTAGCTCTGTATATAACTATAATAGTGATTCTTCAAGGATAATTGTTACTCCTTCAAAATTGTGGGTTTTGTGTAGTGCTACACTTTTGGTGCCAAAAGACTTTTGATGGCTCTGCGGTTGTAATTGTCTTTTCACTTTCTTTAGTACAATGGTGAATGCCTTAGGAAGAATTCTCAAGATTAGTGTACTCTTAATAATGGCTCAGTCAAATAACCTTTCATGGATTTTCATGCTCCGAGCTTTTCTCTAATTTGCATCGTCGACTACCATAATGTATTATCCTCTATCTTAGGACTGCTAAAGAACATTTCTATGACTATGAATTCTTAAAGAATACCTTGTAAAGGAATACCTCTACATTACAAATCATTACTTGAATGTATAGAACTTTACACTATTGTAGTAACCTATCTTTCACCGTCATAACTTTTCTATTGCAATATTCAATAATCTTTTAAGACTAAAACCCTTTAATGATTCAATAAGGAAAGCATACTAAGACATGCCAAATTCTTATAAACACATATAATAACAAATCTTCCTTAATGTTTGGGAATCATTTGTAATTAAAGGACCCCTTTTCTGTGCATTGAAACCCTACCTCACGCATTGGCCCTTGCATATGTTTTGCATGACTGTCCACAAGCTCGATGATAACTACTTCATGTTGCTTTCCTCTGTCAAATTATAGATTTTACATTCCAAAACTCCACATGTGTTTTGCATGACCAACAAAGTGTTCTTGGAAACTCTTGTTCACTACACCTTTCATGTGCATATCTTGGCATGGTTCAAACCAGTACTCCTTGGCAAACATCTAGTGGTGAGATAGAGATATAAGATGGTTTGCATATAAAATTTTAGTAGGAATTCTCCATATTCACAGTGAAAGAAAAAGATAAGGTGAAAACCTAATGAATAACTCAAACAAACCCTAGTTCCACCTAAAGCTTGAGAAGACATTGAGTTTTAAAACTTGAACGTTTCCCTCTTATATTCCATAAGAAAATATTCTTGATGTCTCTATGTAGAATAAGGTCATTATGTACTAATTGTACCATGAGCTACAATTTGATTATATTCCATAAGAAAATATTCTTGAATAACTCAAATATGATTGTAGTAGATGATCGAATTATAGCTCATGATAAAATTATGAATTATTTATCTATTAAAGTGATATAACTTTTAAAACACTTTAAAATAGTATTTTGAGCTCTTTTGATCATCTAAACCCCTCAAAAGTTTTACATAAGACCATAAATTTATTGCCAAGCTATTTTTCACCTAGGAATGGAAAAATAGGTAACAATAATCAAATAAACATCAATAACTAAATCTCAACAAATGTACATGATCTCTCATCAAACATGTATAAATGTCAAATATAAATCATATCAAAAGTATATAGGCATGTAGCATCAAACATATAATCAAGTCCCTAGAAATACATGTATATATATAACCTGTACAAACTTGTCTAAGAAATATTATATAAAGGTAAACAACATGTATGAGAAAGCCTATATAAAAGGTAAACATGTAGAGGGGCACACTCTAAGTGTCATTTTGGTCATCATGTTGTCTATGAATGGAGTGACCCTCTGAGTGAGAGTCCTAGTCTAAGGGATGCCCAATTGATCCTTGAAAATAGTAGAACACATTAAATATCAATTGATCTTATCAAATGGATGAATATATATAAAAGGAATGCACATGAATTGTGTTTATAAGAGTTTAAAACTCACATGTCCACTAGCGGGTGTCACATCAATAGAATCTCACCTACGTACATGCTTTGAACTTAGGCTAGGAGTAACATGAGATAATTGTTACATGTGTATATGTTAGGACTAGTTTAATAATTCAAGGTTACAAAAATTATGAATTAGATATAACCACAAATATTTTTAAATTATTAATTATACATGTACCTTGGTATCATGAGCTACAATTCGATCATCTACTACAATCCTATTTGCCACAATAATTGCATCTGCATGTCTATTTTTGGCATTAGAGTTGTCATTGATGTCAACATGTGTGTGTGCAGGGCTACTGAAGTTGCAAAATAGTTATTGAGATCAAGTTGATTGATGTCATAAGTTGGAGAGACTTGTAGAGATCATAGAGATTAGGTTAATGAAGATGACAATGTTGTTACAGACTCCCACAATGCCTATTAAGTCTATAATGTTCTTATTGGATGTCCTAAAGCTAGGGTTGTGAAAACAATAAATCATGTATATCGACAACACCCCACTATGTTATAACGATCACATTATGGTCTGATAAATATTCCTCATGAGTCATATCAGGATAACTAGGCCAATATCGAGTTGTGTGGAGGAAATTGCTATTGATGTAAGTCAGGTTGATGTTGGGTCATGAGGAGTCTCTTTTGTGTTTTGTCGGATCAGGATAGCAATGCTGAATACCAAAGAAAGGCAAAACATCAAAATAGTTGATAAAGGCGGGGTAACAAGTTTAAGTTATGATGATAGAGTAAACTACTCCAATATCATTGTATTGAAATAGTTATGTCGACCAGGAGACAAAGGATGTGTATCGGGGTAGTTATTGAAGATGAAATGACAAATTCCCACTATGGTGATAGACCAAACTATTCTGACATTTTCTTATCGAAATACCTTATACCAATGCAGACACCATTAGGATTGCATACAAGTTCGGGACAAGTCAAAAATGTTATCCAGATAGATCAAGCTATTTCGATAGAGGAGAATGAAGAGAAGACCCCTTGATAAGTTTATCAGAATAACATATGCCGATATGTTGAAGGACCTTGGAGTTGTCATTTTTAAACAACTATTCCAATGAAGTTTATCATCATGGAGTTGAGCTTTGGAATACCTATTTCGATAAAGGGAGGTTGATCGTATGTCATAGAAATGACTTATACTATCATTCTAGCATGTTTTTCTTATGTTTATAGTCATGGTAATTCTGATGAGTGGTTGTTTGGTTTGAAGTCTTTCAATTCGAGGTAACTTATGTCAATGAAGTGTGTCAACATGGAGATTGTGTTTCAGGATAGCTTATGACGATAAGAGAAATCAAAGGTGAGGTTCTCGTCAGAGTAACCTATGCCAATGAAAGGACAAAGGAAAGAATTAGGCTTCCCATTATTCTGTATCATCAAAAATGAGGAGTGATAGTCATGTTGGGTAACACAAGGGGGAGAAAGATATGCATCCTGCTATCCCACACCATTCAAGGTGGGTATGTGATGTCATGCAGGATAAGACAATGAGGCGAAAGAAGGATCCTGCTATCCCTCACCTACAAATGAATGTAAAGAGGAACTCACTGGATAAGTTAAGGCAGAAAGATTATGCATCATGCCATCCCACAGTGACAAAGGTTAAGGTCATCATGACCATTTGAGGCACAAGGGTGTTACATGGAAAGTTGACCTATTTTGATAGAGTGACCTGGACAACAAATGTGAAGACATGTGTACCCCAAGTGAGCAAGTAGGCATGTAAGGATGTTGATTAGGATTAACAGAGCATAAGGTCATCAAGTGGATTGGCATGATAGTTGGTTCTAAGGTCAATGTGTGTTTGTAGTGCTAATCGACAAGGATTGTGATGCCATCTTTGCATGCAAATAGGTGCAAAGATGTACATGGCATTTGACAAGACTTGACTAAGTGATCTGGATGTCGAATATGATGACATGTGTAATCCAAGTAGTCGAATAAGAGAACTGAAGTCTATGAATGAAGAGTGGGCGCACATAAATGTGGTGGTTGTCAATCAAATCTGAGTAGGTTGACAGAGGATGAAGAATGATTTAATGGGGAACTTGCAAAAGATCATGTGAGAAGATCGAGAACATCAGAATATCTTCAGTCAATAAGATGTCTAGGCTAGATGCAGGTGAAGATTACTAAAGATAGTAATCTAAACCCAATGTTTGAACTGAAGAAGGAAGTTCCTACAATTAATTATGATGGGTAGAAAACCTATGGAGCAGATTTAGAAGATCAAATGTACCTGATCTATTAGATGTACATTTGAACTTCAGCTCTTGATGGGAATGTATGCATTCTCTCAAGACAAAAGGTGAATGTGTATATGGATGAGGTGGTTGATGATGTGGTGCATGAAACCACCACAATTCTAGTAGTAAAGGTTGAATCTAGCAGATCGATGACTTAGATTCATAGATGATGAAGAATACAGTTTGGTGTGTCTAGTAATTTGAGTTACTTGCTAGAAAGAGGTAAACTGACTGAATGAACGATGGGATAGTTGACTGAATCAAGGGGGAGTTGATGATATTTGACAATGACAACTGAGGTAGTTGAGTTGAATGATCTGTGAGGACACGTGGAATATCTCGTAGAGATATTAAAAGCTAAGTGCAATGTGAGAGTGAGAGAGCATGTCTGTGTGCAGTATTTCTGATTAGGGGAGGAAGTTGTTGCCAAGAATGGAAGTTGTAGAAGCACATAGAGAGGTGAACAGAGAGGAAGCACAAAGAGAGAAACAAAAACTAGAGTGTGTAGAGCCAAGATAGAAAGGCAGAGGAGGAAAAGTGATCTAAGAAGAAAGTAAAAAGTTATCTGCAAAGACAAAGAGAAGAGTGTAGAGATAGAGACCAACTAAGACCAGTGTGTTAGACAATTCAAATAACCAAAAGATATCTGAGAGGGGGGGTGAATCAGTTGTCACCAGATTACCAAAACCTTAGGAAATTTAAACTTTAATACGGGAACCCAAAAGATCAATATCGGAATGCATAAACCAATTACCGAAATAGCAGATAAACCAATTAAGCACAAGAAACAATTAGAAAATAAATACCATCCACATGACACCAATATTTGTACATGGAAAATCCATTAAAGAGAAAAACTATAGTGGGAATCCTACCCACAATCAGATAATACTTCTGCAATAAGTATGTGATTACAAATTGAGGGGCCTGCACTTGCGGGAAGGCCAATAGCCAAGAGCACACTGCTCATCAAAAAATGAGTCTCACTAACTACATAAAAATCCAAACTACAATCTAGAAGGAAGAATGAACTGCAATGATAGCATCTCCTATACCTGATTATAGTTTCGGTTAAGCTCAACAACAGAGGACTTAATCCTCTTATATAAACCCAACTCGATCACCAATGATTGACCAAATCCTCTGCATGAATGATTATTACATTATTCTCTTCGTACATACGATCTACTATGAGATCTTACATCATATATATACAAACCCTCGACCACAAACAATAAGGTCAGCCACCAGACAATAAAGCAATTACTTAATTACAAAACATGTCGGCCTAACACAAAAATAATAATATATAATCTCAAACACATCGAGAAGATCAAACAACACATTACATTAAATTGGTCCATAACATAGATAATACAAAATAGGTCCGTAACCAAATTCAATGATCCCAATCAACCAAGTCATGAACATGATCACCATCACCATCCATAATCTCTACTAGAAGCCACACCAACACCACTTGCGCATAATATCAAAAGATCTTTAATAAATATATGTTGGTGAAACCCTCACCGGATCAACAAACCAAGCTTACTAGCATACAAGATAGCATCTGATCACCAAATCAAAACCAACTGACTGGACATGAATTTGAGTAGCATGAATAGAATATCTAAGCCAATTCCATAAGTTAAAACATACCAGAGCATACCAGATCATCATGATCTAATCCAACCAAAAACCAAACAACCTACCCACCAGGACCAAAAGGATACCTGTAAAGCAGCTAAAATAGCTAGTGTTGACATCAATGACAAAACATCAATGCAACACATAATCAATTCCTCCAAATGGCCAACAATCTCCCCCTTTGGCATTGATGGCAACATTAGATGTGAAAAGAATCCAAGTGCCAAGAAATGCCAAACAAATCTCCCACACAAGAATATAGCAATGAAGTTCTGATCCATATTCTTTGTAAATGATATCATAATTAAGTTCTGCAAATTTCTCCCCCTAATGTATATATCCCTTAAGTTTTTAACATAGATATCTCTCCCCATTTGACATCAATGCAAAATATCTGGCATAAATATCAAAGCAAAAATCAAAAACCACTGAACCACAAGCCTAACTACTCCCCCTGAGTAGTAGCATCACCACATCAATCTGAAATGAATAATATCATTGATAATGCATACCAGAATGATTCCAAATAGCATCAATCATTTTTTTGTCAGAGGGGCAAAAACCCCTAATCTATCTCTGAGGTACTCAAATGATTCTTTAGGCAAAGGTTTAGTGAAAATGTATCCAATATTCTCTTTAGCATGCACCTAAACCAGTCTAACTTCATTTTATTCCACCTTCTCCTTCAAAAAGTTATACTTGATAAATATATGCTTTGTCTTAGAGTGAAATATTGGATTCTTTGATATGTCTATTAAAGCAGAGTTATCATAGGGAATAACTACCAGTCCATTGCAATGCACTTTTATATCCTTCAACATTTTCTTCATCCATAGAACTTGTGTACAGTTAGTAGCAGCAGCAACATACTCAGCTTCAGCAGTAGATAAAGAAGTACATGACTTTTTCTTGTTAATCCTTGAAATAAGTTTGTTTCCAAGAAAGAAAGATCCATCGAAAGTACTTTTTTGGTCATCAACATCACCTACCCAATCTGCATCCGTATATGTGTTGGTAAATAGATTTGTCTCTCACAATTCATTTGACTTTTATGCTCTTTAACCCAAGAAATGAAAGACAAATTTCACCATACAGTTGGAAAACCATCGTATTGATTAACCTCTGAACTAAGGTACAACTCCCTTTAATAAGTATTCAATCAGCTCCAAATTACATACAACCAATATTATACTTTTCCCCAGAAAGTACAAAAAGGTAATCATATTCACCAATCAATACCAAATGAACACAAGCATTGATTCATATATTATTCTTTGTGTAAAGCCGACAGACTTCACATGTACGCTAAAACAAAATGAAAACCTTAAAAGATTAATCTCACTGATATTTTCTGCACATATAGAAAGCTATGACAGATTCTTTCTTGAAATAGATTCTCACATAAATCAAATTTTAAACACCAAACACACAAATTTGAAGCCAAAGATAATCTGTCATTAGATTTTCATTCATAAATGATCATCAACTTCCCACACATACATAAATTATTTAGCCAAAATTAAAGAGATAGTTTTTCAAAAACTTAGCGGACCCGCCTAAAGTCATTACAAAGCTTATAAATAGGCCTCCAAACAAATAGTTCAACCAAAGGTAAAATTAACTCGAAATGAGTTAATGAGAAACTGTCCTAACATCATAAATGAAAATAAAAAGAAAGCTAGACATGCTGGCATACAACTGCTAGCAGTGCTAGTCATGTTGTCGATTCTGTTTCAATCGGATTGCTCGGATTGCTATTCTGGGCGGACACCATAACCGCTTTCACTGCCCTCCACTCTCAATGAACCCTTGAGAATTCCTAGATTACCGCTACATGTGGCAGGCTGATATGAATTACCCTTTGCTTCCAAAGTTCCTTCTTTCTTTTCACTAGCTACACTTTATTTCTGTGAGAGTCCAAGTGATCTAGACATACTATAAGCATCGATTCCACTTTAGCAATCTTTGTAAAATCTTCCACAGCAAAGGAATTTTCCACCTTAATCTGTTTAATGCAACTACTGAATTGATTGACCATTTCTGTTGTATCTTCCAAAGTCTAGCAATCCTCTTTAAGTAACTAAACATTTACACAACGCAAATCCTTTTGCATGGTTGTTCTCAGGGTTGTTAGTTCACTTCACAAATTAGTAGACTCACTATGACCTTTCTCAATGATTTGGTTATGCTACTTTATACTTTCTTTGCATATGAACATTATATGTTCATCTAATCCTGGCACTTGTCTTTCACCAAGAAAATTCATCTAGCCATAGCGCTAAATATCACGCATTTGCCTTGAAATCACCGCCCATTTAGTCTTTTCATTCTGCCATATGATTAAGTTAGCATCCAATTCCTTGGTAACATCATTGGAAACTTTGAAAATTTGAACTAAATCCAATATATAATTAGTTCCTTGATGCACAATTGATGCAAGCCACTCAGAGAAAATCTCTGTGGTCATCTTGTTCCTTTGAACTTCATCCAAGAACTTCTAATTACTACGGGATTTTAAATTAAAGGGAATAGGGCTTTGGGACAATGGCAGTGGACTATTCTGTAGAGCATGGATGTATTAAGCCATTTGCATTAAAATTGTTTCAACTCTGGTTTATCCTTTTCATCCTTCTAGTTGTGGGAGATAATCCTTTTGGTTGAAGTTTCTAAATGTTTCACATCAACCGCTCTAGTTCCTGCCCCCAGATCAACTCACTCAATAGTATAATCAGCCTCTGAGGCAATGGAAACATCCTTGTCGGATGTAGGCTTAGCAATATCTACAGTCCAATGTTTTGTGCCCTCATCAAAACTGATCATGGTTTCCACTTTTAGCTGCTTAGGCTTCATGGCTCTTCCTAGACATTTACTCACGACATCTTCCATTGACACAAAAATAGGCACAAAATTCCTCTTCTTGGTAATTGAATCACTCAACCATTTAGGAGCCATAGTTAGATCTTTGGATTGAATGGGTGGAGGCCCTCCTAAAGTCAGCAACATAGAATTATTTGTATTAGACAGAACATCAAGCACCTATGAATCTTGGACATTAGCATCAACATCGGTTAAAACCTTGTTAGCATCAGAAACAGGGGTTGTCATATTGCCTTGTACTTCCTCAATGTCCAAATCAAGAATGAGATGAGCGGTAGGTGGCTGGAAATTCTTCTTGTGTCTTGATCTAGTAACTCGGCCACCAATAGAATGAGCAACTTTAAAGTCAAGTTTTTCCTCTTTAATATTAGCTTGCTTCTTTCTTCCAATAGAAATAGGAATATTAGTTAAAACAATGGTTTTGCTTACAATCTTCTTTTTGCCACCCTTATTTCTTGAACCAGTTGCCTTTCCCAGATGAAATCTATAGTTCCTTAGCCAATTCTCCATTTTGTGAATTATACTGAAGGTGTGTGCCTATACATTATCCTCCATCCTTCTACTCCAATTAGCCTCTGGAAGAGGTTCATTATGTATCTGTTTCATGAATTTTGGATCTAGTACATCTTCATTATCAATAGTCACACCAGAGATATCCATTTGCAACTTCATGTCAAGAATCTGCTTTAGAGTTAACCTGGACCAATTTCTTTTTCTTACTTCAAATTCATCTAAGTATTCTTCCCAGTAATCTTCCAACTGTGGCACATGTTGATCAGGCACTGTTGTTTTCACATAATGAGCAATAAAACCTTTGCTGTCAAAATTATCTCTGCTCACGAAAGTTTTCAATTGAAACCTTTGAAATTCCAATTCAAGATTCAGTGCATCAGAAACAGACTTGTAACTGTAATGGCCTAAATCAATAGGAAAAATTCCACTTGTGCCAGAATCTTCACCAGAATCCTTTACAACATAGGCTAATTGCCTAGAAAATTCAATCAAAACATAGTAGGTTCACCTTTAGAGCCTCCAACCCTTATATAAGTGAAGTGATTAAACTAAGTAAAGAAGCTACCATAGTTGTTGATTAGTTCAACAGCTTCAACCGACATTCTCCTATGCAAATTACCTTGTAACTCAAAAGTTAACCTCCCAAAAAATATATCATTCCAATGAAGGTAATTGTCAACATGTCCTTTTTGGGTCAAATGGGGGTGGTATTCATAGATTTTTACACCCTGAACCCATTTTGTATGGAACAGTTCTCGCCACTCCCTCACACAGGCTAACATGTAGAACATATATGAAGACATAAAAATTTGAAACCCCAGCGTAATTACTCAAACCCTCATGCAACCTTTCTGCAATTACTGTGCCCTAGTCAATGAACTAGCTTTTGTCGAGAGCGACTTGGATGAAGAAATACATCCAGTCCTCCCAATAAAAGGAGTGTGAATTTCCCCTAATTCTGATTAACATTATTACCAAATACCTAATTTTAGGAATCAAATGCTCTAGGGTTAATTGCCTTGACAGCCTTGAGCCACCTTTTTGGTACTTCAAAAGCCAATTTCTTTCAATAATGGTTATGTAATACTTTCTTCTTGGAATAAATCTTATAAGACTTTCCAATAGTCCAATCCTCATAGGATTCCCGATGTGGGATACCCATGGCCGCCATTACTGTCCCTCTATCAATAGACAATAGAACCTCACCATTATTTCTCCTAATGCACTTGTTAACCTTGTCATAGTGATTCATGCTCTCTAAAACCAACTCAGGACAAGGGGCAGCTGTGGGAAATGCTGCTGCTTCCAATAAACCACTTTTTGCAATATCTTTCAGCATAGAATCAGCAGCTGGGTTCCTCACTCTTTCTAAGAAAACATCTAAATCTAAATGAACTAGAGTCGTATCAACTAGCTTTGGTAAGGAACTCACAAGGGAAGAAGAGTTCGCTAATTTAGGCAAAGTCGGCCTCATGCTTAACTGATAATATTTCCCAATCAGCTCAGATAAAGCAGAAAATAGGTAAAATAGAAACATGCAGCTAAACAATATACCCAGATCTTTTAAAAACTGCAGCAATTAGGAAAGTCGTTGAACATACCTTCCTCTGTCATCTGTAAAAACCTTGTCATAGTCTATTTTCCTTTCGCTCCGAAAATTCTCCTAAAAAGTTATGTTTCACAAATGAAAATCTCGACTAAACAACTGCTCAATTTAAAATAGCCGAGAAAATCCTACTCATGATTTCCATAAGTTATCATCATTACTCTTCACTCGTGCGACATTACTTTGAAATGATTGAAATGATCATGCATTTAATAACAAGCCACTTCATATTTGAAAACACGGATTCCCACACCATACTTGCTATAAATAACAACTTTTAAATCATTAAGAAAGAATATTCCCTTTTCCTGCCACTGTTAGCCATTCCTTAAAATCTGTGCCGCCACCTTATGAAAAGTCATATGATTTCCAAGAAATCAAACATTGAACTTTGAACCTTGAAGAACAACGACAACGAAAAAAACATATACATAACAAATGTTGAACTTTGAACCTTGAACCCGAAAGGTTCAAGTTCAAGGTTCAACCAATGCTAAACACCGACAAACACTGAAACAGACTTATAAAGCTGTGCAGGGAAATAAACTTTAACATGATGCCCACTGAACTTTGAACCTTGAACCCAAAAGGTTCAAGTTCAATACAGTGAAACTTAGATAAAGAAGACTGTGAAGACTGAATTTGCACAAAAAATTCAAGAAACACAACCCGACCAAAGGACCAGTTAGGGACATGACTCAATAAGGTGATATTAAAATGTAAATTTATATGTACCACCAACAGTGGCTCTCCATGGGGACTGGAACTGTAAAGTACCAAGCAATGAATCCCAGAATCCCTGGTTTCGTAAATGACTTAAAAGTAAGGTCCGACTCACACGAAAACTCACACACCTAAGCTAAACAGAATAAAATCTGTATGCACAAACTAGTAGGGGACTCCTGCTTACAATTGATACAATTTTAAGTCTTGCCCGTTAAAGGAAAGGGGTAGTTCAAAACCATCCTGATAAGCAAGTTTAAAGGGACCTTTTACCTCATGAATTACATAAGGTCCTTTCCACAATGACTCAAATTTGCCATGGGTGCCTTTTGACTCCCTCCTTTTATCCCATAATAACACTAGATCACCTTTCATGAACTTCCTGGGTCTTGCCTTCTGATCAAAATTCTTTTTCACCCTCATCTGATGTTTTGTAATCCTGTCGACCAGCTTTTCCCTTTCTTTCTCGATCTTAATTAAGTACATAATTCTCTTCTCAATAGAGCTTTGAAAGAATGTGTCTTCTACTACAGTATGCAATTTAGAAGCCCTTAATGATAGAGGAAGAGAGATTTGGGCACCAATGCCATATACCAACTCAAAAGGAGACATCCCTATAGCTCGCTTAGGTGAGGTTCGATCTGCCCACAGTGCTTCATGCAACTTCTTATGCCAGTCTCTGAAATTTTCACTAACCAACTTCCTCATAATGTTAATCAAGTTTTTGTTACTTGAATTTGCTTGGCAGTTACCCTGTGGATAATAATCAAAAGCATGCACCAAAGAAATTCCATGATCATAGAAAAATAAAACTAATTCAGATGTAGAGAAATTTGATGCATTATCTATGACTATTTTCTGAGGAACCCCGAACCTGACAAGAATATTGTCCTTAAGGAATGCACACATAATCTCTGAAGTGGTCTTTTTCACAGGGATAGCTTCCACCCACTTAGTGAAATAATATGTTGTTGTTAATATGTGAGTGTGTCCTGCACTGGAGGTTGGGTTCAAACAACCAATGAAATCTAATCCCTATTGTTTAAAGGGTTCCTCAATCACTATAGGTCTTAAAGGCAAGGCAACCAACTGGGGTTTACCTATAAACAATTTGCACTTTTCACACTTCACCACCCAAGCATACGCATCTTTGAACATTCATGGCCAACAGTAACAGTTCTTCAAGATTCTATATGCAGTCACCGTAGAAGAGAAATGACCACCACACGCCTCATCATGAAAAGTGTTCAGTAAAGCTTCTTGATGTGGCTTATCTACACACCTGAGAAAGGTGACATCCAAACCCTTCTTGTATAGTATATCATCAAAGATAACGTACTTAGAAGCTTTCAGCTTCAAATTTTGTTTCTCCCTAGGAGAAAGATGATCTGGACAGTCTCCATAAGTGAGATAATAGGCAACATCAGTGAACCAGGAATCCTGATGACTAACAAATAAAGTTAAGGGAAGATTCTCCTTCTCTTCAAACTTGCTCTTCACCATTAGTTTAAAAAGGCCTTGTCCTCTGACCAGCTTAGTGGGCTTAATGTCTAAATTGAACTCTTGAATCTTAGAGACCCAAGATGCTCTATTATTGATACCAACATCCTGCTGGGTTAAAATACTTTTCATTGTAGAGTTCAGAACAAAGACAGTTGCATGTGAATGAAGTATATAGTACTTGAATTGTTTTACGACTTTCATTACTACATAAGCTTGTTTTTCTATCTGTGAGTATTTTAACTCATGCTTCTTCAGAGGTACACTCATGAAGGAGATTGGGACTTCCTCATTATCTTCACCTTTCTGCACTAAAATTCTAGACATAGTATGCTCTGACGCATAACAATAAATAATAAAATCCTTACTAAAATCCGGATTAACCAGAGTAGGTGCATGCGCAATTGCTCTTTTTGTTTCTTCAAAATCCCTTTTACCTTCCTCATTCCACTTAAAAACCACTTTCTCACTCATCATATTTACAATATATTTAGTAGTCTCAGCAAAATCAGGAATAAAACGTCTTAGAAAGTTCACCTATCCAAAGAAGGACCTCACTCCATTTCTGTTGGAAGGAAGGCTGAGTTGTTGTATTGCTTTTACTCTCTTTGAATCCACCTTTACTCCCTCCTTTGAAACAATATGTCCAAGAATTTTTCCTTCTATGACGCTAAAAATAGACTTTTTAGGATTTGATGACACTCCATGCTCTCTGCATCTCATCAGAACTTTCCTCAAATCTCACAGATGATGTTTTCTCTTCCTAGAGAAAACAGTCAAATCGTCTAAATATATTACAATGATCTTATCCCTCAAATGCCCAAAGGAAATATCCATCACCCTCTGAAATGTTGCCCATGCATTAATCAATCCAAAAGACATCCTATTATATGCAAAGGTGCCCCAGGGAGCTATAAAGGTCATCTTGTGTTGATCTTTCTCCAAGACACTGATTTGGTTATATCCAGAGAAGCCATCCAACATGGACATCATCTCTAATCCTGAAACAGTTTGTAAAATATGATCCATTGCTAGCAGAGGATAATTATCCTTCAAGCTTGCTAGGTTCAAGTTTCTGAAATCAACACAGATTCATATTTCACCATTTTTCTTTCGAATAGGGACAATATTAGCAATCCAGGTAGAATGATGTTTAGGATAAATAATTTGGGCCTTCAACATCTTGTCTACCTCGTGAAAGATCGCTTCTGCTACCTTTGGATTAAATTTCCTCAACTTCTATCGAAAAGGATTGACACCAAGTTTCAAAGCAATGTGATGTTGGAACTTACCATCTCTGAAATTCTTTAATTTAAATCATCGTAGCACGATGCAAAAACATCTTTGAGCTCAATCAACAGGTTGATGAACCTCCTCTTCTACTCTTCAGAGCAACATTTTCCCAAATTAACAAATCTAGGATCCTCCTCAATACCAATGTTGATTCACTCATACTCACCAGAGTTTTGAATTACAGGAGTCTCTTTCTCTCCTTGTTTAAAATACCCATCCTTTCTATCAAAAAGATGTTCGAGAGAAACCAAGACTTTTGGGATTTTATTTCCTTTCAACTGTAACACCCCATTATGCAGTTCCTATGGTGAATTGGGAGAAAACTCTTTACAACTTGCTTCTGATCCTTCATAAAACAAGGAAGTGAAAATCTCAGCACCCCGTAAAAAATTCTGAATCTGCTTATCATTTTCGAACACCTGCCAAGATTCAGAATTGTCAGGAATGCTCAGTCTATAAACCAATTCTACCCTATAGGTATCAGTTGTAAAATTAGGATGAGGCACTAATAAAGCTGCAGATACCGCCAAAGAATCAGCCTTCGAGTTGAACTCCCTTGGTACTGCTTCGATTGAGAAAGCATCGAATGCTTCAATCTCATCCCAAACGCAATTTCTGTAATGTCTCAGTCTCTCATTTTTAATAGTGAATAAACCTCTCACTTGCTTCACAATAAGTTCAGCATCACCTTTAACTTTCAACATTTTGATCTGCAATTTCTTCGCTTTGGCAAGACCTAATTATAGAGCTTCATATTCAACCGTATTATTAGTGTTTTGAAACTCCAATTTGAAAGTATAAGAAATAACTTTACCTTCAAGAGGTATTAATACTACCTCAGCCCCTAAACCAGAAGATGAACAAATCCCATCAAATTCCACAGACCAAAGTTCATCAGACATACCTGAATCTACGGTCTTATCGACACCTTGAAAATCGGTTAATATCATATAATTTCCAAAGCCACAATCTTGATACAAAATTTGAGCTTTTGGATCATTTGAAGGAAAGACTGTGTATTTGGCTTTTGTTTCAGGATGTAGGACAACTCTTTGTTTTCCAACTGTGATCATTGCTTGAGACCAATCCATTCTAATTTCCCCACCCATGTCTTTACAAAAGGTACGTCAACTTGATTCTCTTGTCAAGATGTGCTACTAAAGCCACTTGTGCATCCTTAATTTACCCTAACAAAGGAAGTTGCTTGGAATCCATGGAATTAAATTTGCCAAAGGTTTTTGTTTAGGTTAAACCTAAAGCTTTTGCTACTACTGAGGGCATGACATTGTCTGATACTCCAGAATCTATTATACAATTACTTAATTTATGCCCATTGATAAACAAGGACACGTAGAAAGGTTCAGGCTTATCTTCAAGACTAGGTTCAACCAATTCAGCTTGTTGAGGAATGGTATTTGATGAAACTTCAGGGATTACTAAAGCAGGGCTGACATTTTCCTGTGCTGAAGAATTACAAGTCACGAGCATTTGGGTTTCACTTGCTAAAGCCTGAGTATCATTTCCCTTGACAAATTCAAATAGTCTATCTAACTCCTTAGGGTTCAACTTTAGATACTCAGCTGGAGTAATCTGAATACATGATGATTTGCAAAATTCAATGATATCAAAGGACCTATTAGATGAATTAGAACCTGAAGAAGCAACTTCTTCAACAACTTTTGAAACACTTCCAGGATGAGTCAAAATTTCCTTACCCTTTGCAGTGCTATGGACAGGTGTTACAATGTCTTGAGGCTTCAAATTTCGTTGAGTTCTAGTAAGAATTGCATATGAGGAATCCTCCAAAGTCACCAACATGTTTCCTCCCCTTTCTGAGTCAGAGACATATTCCATATAATGAATTCTAGAGTTGCCAGGCATACTTTGGGAACCTCCTTCATCAGCTTCTAAGATTGTTTCTCCTTTACTGATCATTTGAGAAAAATGAACCATCTCTCGACATGAAGAAACATCATGTTCATCAGTTAAATGGAACACACATGTGTTTGTCTTAGGAGGTGGTGCTTCAATAGCAAGTCTTTGTTGTGCAGGAGGTAGTTGTAATTGTCTTCATCCATTTCCTCCTTGTTGATTGGGATATTTTCTAGGAATGTCCTGATACAGTTGAGAATATGAACTTGTACTTTCTTTAGGAGCCTTTTCTATTTAGGGCAATCACAACATTCATTAACCGTTGAATCATAGGGTCAGATGAAGTAGAGGCACTTGTAACTTGAGAAGCAGAAGTTTGCACTTCTCTTTTCCACTTGCTTGCTGTGATTAAATCATCTTCTAGACTCACAGCTGAGACTTTCATAGCATCAAGGGTTTGTAACCACTCGCGCCTCATCAAGAAACTTATTTCTATAGGCATGGAGTTCATGAAGAAACATTTCATGTTTTCATCAGAGGTTTTTTGTGTTGTTGGAATTTTATGACAAAGTTTATCAAAACGGGCAACAAAGTCCCTCATAGGCTCTGCTATTTCTTTCTTTAATTGAGCCAACTGAACAATGAGCGAATGCTCATCCTCAACCAATTTAAATCTTGCCTCAAAACTATCTATTAAAACCTACCAATTTGTAATAACTCCATCAGGCAGATGGTAGAACCAATCAGCAGCAATGTCAGTAAAAGTTTGAAAAAACAACCTCACTGTCACATCTTCATGTTGTACTACTAACACTCCACATGCAACTTTGAAATCATTTAAGTGTTCAGTGGTGGTTACTTTGCCATCACCACTGAACTTGGGTAGATGATCTTTTTCTCCCTTAGGAAGGTTATGAATTGCCTTGAAAGCTAAAGGTCTAATAGCAGCACCCCAAGGATTGTTTTCCATTGCTCTAGTAGTATTCAAAGGGGTAAGGTTTATAGCAATTGGAGGCACAACACCATGTAAAGTTAAGGCTTGACATATAGGTGAAGCAGTTTCTCTTGGTGGTGATACGGGTCTACTTCTATCCCTTCTAGGTGTATCCTGAGAAACAAAACCAAGGTCTAAGAGTTCTTAGAAGGTGTGATCAACAATTCCCTCCCTCCGTTGTGACTGGGTATAAGGCTTAGACTCCAGTGTGAAAATCAATCAGGTTAACAAGCATCTGGGATACTGTGGTTGATTATCAGGGATTCTAATAAAGAAGACTCTAGGAACAATCACCCTCTCAAAAACTAACACAGGATGATCTACTTGTCTTTCTACTTCGTTGAGGAATACACTTATTCTATCATATTCAACTCGAATTCTTCTATATCTCCAAGCTAAAGTATCCAACTCAGAGATAATGTTTTTGATTAAGGTAAAAGCAGGTTTTGAAGGGGCCCCGAAACCCTTTAAAATAGATCCTTAAGATATAAAAGCATTAAGCAACAAAAAGGAACAAACTGCTAAAAAGCCAGCACAAAAACGATCAAAATCCAGCAAAAAACCCCACAAAACCAGCAACATCCACCAAAAATAGACAAAGACCAGAAAAAGGAACTACTTGATGTTTTTTAGACCATTAGCCAAATTTCCCCTAATCCCATGCAATTCTTTAATATTTTCCCTAAGTTTAGGGATATCCTTAGGAGAAGCCACATCAGCTTTCTTCATGCTCGCCCTTGTCCTCTTTGTAGCTCCACTAGGTGCACTTTCCGCAGTCCCAATCTCAATGGCATCTTCATCCATATCAAGGTCCACAACTGGCTTAGGAGTACTGGATCCCTCAAGGACCTTAGAGATTTCCTCTAAGTTCTTAGTCACAACAGTCAACTCAAAGATAATGTTACTTTTCTCTTCTTGCACCCAATTTAGATTTGGTTGTAAAATAGGTAAGAACCCTTTGCGAGGTAGCACCATTTATAAAGAACAAAGCATCACCATAAAGATGACTATTTTTAAAACCACTTTTCTCATTCATTCCCCAGCAGAGTCGCCAAAAATCTGTTGGTAAACAGATTTGTCTCTCACAATTCATTTAACTTTTATACTCTTTAGCCCAAGAAATGAAAGACAAATTTCACCATACAGTTGGAAAATCATCATATTGATTAACCTCTAAATTAAGGTACAACTCCCTTTAATAGATATTCAATCAGCTTCAAATTACATACAACCAATATTATACTTTTTACCAGAAAGTACAAAAAGGTAATCGTATTCACTAGTCAATACCAAATGAACACAAGCATTGATTCATATATAATTCTTTGTGTAAAGATGACAGACTTCACATGTATGCTAAAACAAAATGAAAACCTCAAAGATTAATCTCACTGATATTTTTTGCACATATAGAAAGCTATGATAGATTCTTTCTTGAAATAGATTCTCACATAAATCAAATTTCAAACACCAAACACATAGATTTGAAGCCAAAGATAAAATGTCATTAGATTTTCATTCATAAATGATCATCAACTTCCCACACATACATAAAGTATTCAGCCAAAATTAAAGAGATAGTTTTTCAAAAACTTAGCGGACCCGCCTAAAGTCATTACAAAGCTTAAAAATAGGCCTCCAGACCAATAGTTCTACCAAAGGTAAAATTAACTCTAAATGAGTTAATGAGAAACTGTCCTAACTGCATAACATAAAATAAAAAGAAAGCTAGACACACTGGCATACAACTGCCAATAGTGCTAGTCATGCTGTTGATTCTGTTTCAGTCGAATCGCCCAGATTGCTATTCTGGGAAGATGCCATAACTGTTTTCACTGCACTTCACTCCTGATGAACCCTTGAGAATTCCTGGATTACTGCTACATGTGGCAGGCTAATATGAATTACCCTTTGCTTCTAGAGTGAGTTCTTTCTTTTCACCAGTTGCACTTTATTTCTATGAGAGTCCAAGTGATCTAGACATACTGTAAGCATCGATTCCACTTTAGCAATCTTTGTAAAATATTCCATGGCTAAGGACTTTTCCACCTTAATTTGTTTAATGTGACTGCTGAATTGATTGACCATTTCTGCTGTATCCTCCAAAGTTTGGCCATCCTCTTTAAGCAACTGAACATCTACACAACACATATCATTTTGCATGGTTGTTCTCAAGGTTGATAGTTCACTTTGCAGATTGGCAGACTCACTATGACCTTTCTCAATTATTTGGTTACGCCACTCTATACTTTCTTTGCATATTTACATTATATCTTCATCTAATCCTGGCACTTGTCTTTCAGCAAGAAAATTCATCAAGGCATAGCACTGAATATCACACATTTGCCTTGAAATCACCGCCCATTTAGTCTTTTCATTCTGTCATGTGATTAAGTCAACGTCCAATTCTTTGGTAACATCATTGCCAACTTTGAAAATTTGAACTAAATCCGATATATAATTAGTTCCTTGATGCACAATTGATGCAAGCCACTCAGAGAAAATCTCTGCGATCATCTTGTTCCTTTGAACTTCATCTAGGAACTTCTGATTACCAGGGGATTTTAAATTAAAGGGAACAGGGCTTTGGGACAATGGCACCAGACTATTCTGTAGAGCATGGATGTATTGAGCCATTTGCATTAAACTCTATTTCAACTCTGCTTTATCCTTTTCATCCTTCCAGCCGCAGGAGATAATCCTTTTGGTTGAAGTTTCTAAATGTTTCACATCAACCTCTCTAGTTCCTGCTCCCAGATCAACTCACTCAATAGTATAATCGGCCTCTGAGGCAATGGCAGCATCCTTATCGGATGTAGGATTAGTAATATTTGCAGTCCAATGTTGTGTGCCCTCATCAAAATTGATCATGGTTTCCACTTTTAGCCGCTTAGGCTTCGTGGCTCTTCCTCGACATTTACTCATGGCATCTTTCATTGACATAGAAATAGGCACAACATTCCTCTTCTTGGTAATTGAATCACTCAACCATTTAGGAGCCATAGTTAGATCTTTGGATTGCATGGGCGGAGGCCCTCCTGAAGTGAGTAGCATAGAATTATCTGTATTAGACAAAACATCAAGCACCTGTGAATCTTGGACATTAGCATCAGCATCGATTAAAACCTTGTTAGCATCAGAAACAAGGATTGTCATATTGCCTTGTACTTCCTCAGCATCTAAATAAAGAATGAGATGAGAGGCAGGTGGCTGGAAATTCTTTTTGTGTCTTGATCTAGTAACTCGGCCACCAATGGAATGAGCAGCTTCAAAGTCAAGTTTTTCCTCTTTAATCTTAGCTTGCTTCTTTCCTGCAACAGAAATGGGAATATTAGTCAAAATCGTGGTTTTTCTTACAATCTTCTTTTTGCCACTCTTATTTCTTGAACCAGTTGTCTTTCTCAGATGAAATCTGCAGTTCCTTAGCCAATTCTCCATTCTACGAATTATACTGAAGGTGCCTGCCTGTACATTATCCTCCATCCTTCTACTCCAATTAACCTCTGGAAGAGGTTCATTGTGTATCCATTTCATGAATTCTGGATCTAGTACATCTTCGTTATCAATAGTCATACCAGAGATATCCATTTGCAACTTCATGTCAAGAATCTGCTTTAGAGTTAACTTGGACCAATTTCTTTTTCTTACTTCAAATTCATCTAAGCAGTCTTCCCAGTAATCTTCCAACTATGGCACATGTTGATCAGGCATTGTCATTTTCACATAATGAGCAATAAAACCTTTGCTATCAAAATTATCTCTCCTCACGAAAGTTTTCAAATGAAACCTTTGAAATTCCAATTCAAGATTCAGTGCATCAGAAACAGACTTGTAACTATAATGGCCTAAATCAATAGGAAAAAATCCACTTGTGCCAGAATCTTCACTAGAATCCTTTACAACATAGGCTAATTGCCTGGAAACTTCAATCAAAACACAACAGTCTAAAACATATCTAGGTAACCTAAAGGGTTCACCTTTAAAGCCTCCAACCCTTATATAAGTGAAGTGATTAAACTAAGTAAAGAAGATACCATAGTTGTTGATTATTTCAATAGCTTCAACCAACATTCTCCTGTGCAAATTACCTTGTAACTCAAAAGTTAACCTCCCAACAAATATATCATTCCAGTAAAGGTAATTGTCAACATGTCCTTTTTGGGTCAAATGGGGGTGTTATTCATAAATTTTTATACCCTG
The DNA here is from genome assembly GCF_030272615.1 of Cryptomeria japonica. Taxonomy (NCBI): domain Eukaryota; kingdom Viridiplantae; phylum Streptophyta; class Pinopsida; order Cupressales; family Cupressaceae; genus Cryptomeria; species Cryptomeria japonica. The sequence continues at coordinate 259,283,050 of NC_081406.1, forward strand.
AACCCATTTTGTATGGAACAATCCAGGTCACTCCCTCACATAGGCTAACATGTAGAACAGATATGAAGACATATAAAAATTTGAAACCCTAGCGTAATTGCTCAAACCCTCATGCAATCTTTCTACAATTACTGTGCCCCAGTCAATGAAGCGGTTTTTGTCGAGAGCAACTTGGATGAAGAAATACATCCAGTCCTCCCAATAAAAAGAGTGTGAATTTCCCCTAATTCTACTCAATATTATTACCAGATCCCTAATTTCAGGAATCAAATGCTCTCAAGTTAATGTCCTTGGTAGCCTTAAGCTGCCTTTTTGGTACTTCAAAATCCAATTTCGTGCAATAATGGTTCTGTAATACTGCTTCTTCTCGGAATAAATCCCATAAGACTTTCCAATAGTCTAATCCTCATAGGGTTATCGATGTGGGATACCCATGGCTGCCATTACTGTCCCTCTATCAATAGACAACAGAACCTCACCATTATTTCTCCTAATGCACTTGTTAACCTTGTCATAGTGATTAATGCACTCTAAAACCAACTAAGGACAAGGGGCAGCTGTGGGAAATGTCGCCGCTCCCAATAAACCTTTTTGTGCAATATCTTTCATCGTAGAATCAGTAGCTGGGTTCCTCACTCTTTCTAAGAAAACATCTAAATCTAAATGAACTAGAGTCGTATCAGCTAGCTCTGGTAAGGAACTCACAAGGGAAGAAGAGTTCGCTAATTTAGGTAAAGTCAGTGTCATGCTTAATCGATAATTTCTCTCAATCAGCTCAAATAAAGTAGAAAATAGGTAAAATAGAAACAAGTAGGTAAACAATATACCCAGATGTTTTAAAAACTATAGCAATTAGGAAACTCATTAAACATACCTTCTCTGTCATCTACAAAACCCCTATCGCAATCTATTTTCCTTTCGCTCTGAAAATTCTCCTAAAAACTTATGTTTCACAAATGACAATCTTGACAAAACAATGGCTCAATTTCGATAAGTTATCATCATTACTCTTCACTCGTGCGACATTACTCTGAAATGATCATAAGCGATCATGCATTTAATAACAAGTCACTTCATATATGAAAACATGGATTCCCATGCCATACTTGCTATAAATGACAACTTTTAAATCATTAAGAAAGAATATTCCCTTTTCCTGCTACTATTAGCCATTCCTTAAAATCCTCGCTGCCACCTTATGAAAAGTCATGATTTCCAAGAAATCAAACATTGAACTTTGAACCTTGAAGAACAACAACAATGAAAAAACATATACATAACAAATGTTGAACTTTGAAGCTTGAACCCGAAAGGTTCAAGTTCAAGGTTCAACCAATGCTAAACACCGACAAACATTGAAATAGACTTATAAAGCTGCACAAGGAAATAAACTTTAACATGACATCTGTTGAACCTTGAAACCCAAAAGGTTCAAGTTCAAGGTTCAATTTCAGTATAGTGAAACTTAAATAAAGAAGACTACGAAAACTGAATTTGCACAAAAAATTCAAGAAAAACAACCTGACCAAAGGACCAGTTAGGGACATGACTCAATAAGGCAATATTAAAATAGAAATTTATATGTACCACCAACAATATGCACATAAAGTAATGTCATCATCCTTAGGGTACCGCAAACCATATTCAGATGTACCTTGCAAGTATCTATAAATTCTTTTCCCTCCACTCTCATGATTTTCTCTAGGATCACAATGATATCTCGATGCAATGAAAACAACATTCATTATATCTGGCCTATTTTGAGTCAAATATAGTAGACCTCCAATCATAGACTTGTATCTTGTAGGATTTACCTATGCAAATCCATCTTTCCTTGTCAATTCCTCACTGGTAACCATAGGAGTACTTACCAGTTTAGAGTATTCCATACCAAATTTATTCAACAACTCCCTAGCATACTTAGTTTGACAAATGAAAATACCTTTATCAGTCTGAGTAATGTACAAACCTAAGAAAAATTTCATTTCCCCAATCATAGACATTTCAAATTCATTGTCCATATTTTTAGAAAATTCCATGCACAACTTATTTTCACCTTCAAAAATGATGTCATCAACAAAGACTTCAATAATTAGTATATCATCATTAGTGACTTTATAATATTGATTATTGTCAGCATTACCTTTAGTGAAACCAAGCGTCAAAAGATATTTATCGAACCTTGCATACCAAGCTCTAGGTGCCCGTTTCAATCCATATAAAACTTTCTTTAACTTGCAAACCATGTTCTTATCATCTGAAAGTGAAAAACCATTAGGTTTCTCAATATAAACTTCCTCATCAAGATCCCTATTCAGAAAGGCACACTTAACATCCATCTGCTAAACCTTGTAGTTTTTATGTGCAGCATAGGCAAGAAATAATCTTACAGCTTCAATCCTAGCTACAGGTGCAAAATTTTCACCATATTCAATTCCTTCCTTCTGAGAATATCCTTTACAAACCAATCTAACTTTATTTCTCACAACTTGTTCATCTTCATTTAATTTATTCCTAAAAGCCCATTTAGTTCCAATAACATTCTTATTTTTAGGTCAGGGAACTAAAATCCATGTGCTATTCTTCTCTATCTGATCTAATTCTTCTTCCATAGCTTTCATCCAACATTCATCTTTACATGCTTTAATTACTAATACCGGTTCAACTTGAGAAATTAAACATACCTCATTAGCTGCCAATCTCCTTGTCATCACTCCATTGTTTTTATCCCCAATGATCTAATCTGCTAAATGATTCAACCTTACATACCTAGGAGTCTTCTGATTCTCTATTCCTCTTTCATGTTCTTCAGTTACTGTTGAGTTTTCTGATATTGCTGAAGTAACTAGTTTAGCATTTTGTTCCGGTAAAGGAGTTATCGGTTTAGTTATGACCATTTCCACTGTTGGTTCTTGCTCATAAACTCTGATTTGACTTTTATTCAGTTCATCTACCTTGATATTAGCCCTCTCCACAATTCTCCGCAATCTCTTATTATAACATCTATATGCTTTTCTTTCATTAAAATAACCAAGAAATATTCCTTCATCACATCTAGGATCAAATTTTCCAATGAAATTATCTCTCCTGATATAACATTTACTACCAAAGATTCTTAAATACTTAATTGTAGGTGTATTGCCAAACCATAATTCATAAGGTGTCTTACTGGTTTCTCCTTTGATATAAACTCGGTTGAATGTATAGACTATTGTTCTTACTACTTCTATCCAGTAGATATGAGGTAGGTTAACTTCCATCATCATGGTTCTAGCAGCATCCAATATAGTTTTGTTCTTCCTTTCCACAAATCCATTATGTTGAGGTGTCCGGGGAGTAGAAAATTATATCCTTGTGCCATGCTTCTCACAAAAGTTATTAAACTCACCGGATGTGAATTCTTCACCATGATCTAACCTTAAACACTTAATCTTCAATCTTGTCTTAGTTTCAACTTTAGCTTTAAATATTTTAAACTTTTCAAAAGCCTCAGATTTCTCCCTTAGAAAAGTAACCCACATCATTCTAGAATAATCATCAATGATTAGCATAAAATATCTATCAACTTGAAAACTTTTAATTCTAGCAGGGCCACACAAATCATTATGAATAAGATCAAGAAAATCATTAGATTTGTCTTGTATACTCTTAAAAGAGGTTTTAACTTGTTTTCCCATTTGACATTCTTTACATGCCAGATTATAGGGCTTCACAATCTTAGGTATATCTCTAACTACCTTAGTTGAACTCATCTTTGCCATGCAATCAAAATTCACATGGCATAGCCTTTTATGCCATAGCCAACTCTCATCAATTTGTGCAATCAAACATGTCTTCTCATCACTTCTCATCAGAATTCAAATGAAATATATTACCTTTTCTCTGAGTACCAGTTGCAATCTCCAATCCAGATCTATTAATGATTTTGCATTTTCCATCCTTGAATTGTAATTGAAAAATCCCTTATCCACCAATTGTCCTACACTCAAAATATTATGCCTTAAACCTTCAACATAATAAACATTATCAGTATCTTGCTTACCACGTAATGATATAGTTCATTTTCCTTTGATCATCAAATTCTTGCAAAGTTAGAAACTTCCTTTTATCTCCTGTCATATGATGTGAACATCCACTGTCAATTACCCATTCATCCTTATCTTCAGCTACATTCTCTTCTAGTGCTGGAACATCTTCCTTGATAGCCAGGAACACCCATTCCTTTGTTGGCATTTGCATGAAAATTGCATTAATGATATGTTATGTTGTCATTGATGTCAATTAACCAGTAATGATGTTGTAACAATGTTTTTTTGCAACCAGTATATGAGCTTGTGAAGAAAACGGTATTACTAGAAAAGAAGTGAGATCAACTGGTAAACCCTACCTGTTGATATGATAAACCCTAACTGATGAAGTTTGGTCAATCGGTTGTATTGGTTTATGATCAAATGATGAGCGGCAATGATTATGACACGTATGCATGTTGTAATGCTCCGCTATAAACCCCAAAGGAAAACCCACAACACGGGTGAAACAATTTTTTTTTTTTAAGTATAAACATAATAAGTGCATTTACACAATATGCACGATAACACAAGCGGAAGACTTACACCAGAATTCCTTAAGGGTTACCAACGTAGAATTAAATCCATAAGATAAATTTCACATATACAATTAATCCAATAATTCCAAATATTCATCATTAACTTAATGATCACAAGAGGCCATATGCAATAATAGATACTCCATTGAAAGATTGAAAGGATACAATATAATTCCACTTCAATAAGCATTTACACATATCATAAAGGAAACTGATAAAAACATCCCAAACATAGGATTACATTTCTCTTTCAATACATGGCTTCTCAATATATATATAAAGTTACATCTTAACCAAATACAAGGTTACAAAAGTTCAATGATACAATGACCACATAGGTCTCCAAATAACAATAATCTCCAAACATGAGATGAAGCATGAGCCACGAACCACAGAAACACCTGCGAAGCCAAACCTTGCATGAAGGTACAAATCAAAACATTCAATGGTAAGTGGCACTACCACCCGACCATGTAATTCCCAAACTGGAATCACCCCACCATGCTAGGAGATAGCTAAGGACCCTCAAGCAATCAAAAGCATGACATGGTCGACAAAACAATATGACACCATGACAACACAAAGAGACTCCACAATAATCCAGGTGACTCAACATCACAAATACACAAGTGAACCAAATGAGAGAGTGTCATCACATAGCTTGATGGTTACATGGTTGGCCTCCATACGTCCCGACTCACTGTCCTAGTAACCTTTCCCGAACCTTTGGCTCTAGCTAAGTCTCATGCAAACCCTACCAGCCTTTCATGAAGACAAGGTGGTCGGTTTTCCATTCAAGGCCTTCTCACAAAATGATGAGCCTCAGTACAAGCACTCACCCAAGCGCGAGGTACACTTATCTTTATTAATGTTATAAGACTACCCACCTCATCAATTCATTAGATTACTAGTTATTATCTAGCTTTCGATGGGTTATCCTGCCATCCACTTAGGGCGCAACCCCCACTAAAAGCCACTCTCTCAAAGGACACTAAACATAACATGGTGACTCAACGAGGACCCTATGGCGAAGCAAACAGCCATAACACCACTATCAAAAACAAGTGGTCAAACAAGGACATACTAACTCTTGGCTAACCATAAGGCAAAGACACTACATGGTTAGGACAATGAAGCCAACATATATCTCTTGGTCAAAGGTACCAAATACGTCACTAGAGGACGACTGAACCACAAACCAAAAATAACACAATATACACTTGCAAGGATAGCTAATTCACTAATTCCCCACTCAGACAATCTTTGAGAATATCAACATCATACTCACTTGCAACATCATTGATTGAAAATTAAATAAAACACTCTTTATAACAGTCACATCTAATCAATTTCCAAATCAATATTCCATCAGGAATGAAATCCACATTAAACATTCAACCAGTTATAACATTAATTCCTAATAGGCATTTAATTCATTTCCAGAATATATCCAAATTAACCAATTTGAATTCCTAATTCATGCCTTGATTTCCATAGATGAATTTATTAAACCACATAATAAAAATCACATGAAAAATCACCATTTTCATTTAACACTAAAACCACTTAAAATATATTTCATTTTATAAAATTTAAGTTCATAGCATAAACCGGTTTGTACTGGTAAGGGTACAAGGTCAAGCGGTGGCCAAGGCCATCCCGCAGTAGTGTTGTTGCCAAGGCAACAGACACTACCTGTCGGTAGTGCTTCTACCACTGGTAACAGCCCTACCAACTGGTAGTGCTGCTATTGCTAGTAGCAGCCGCTACCAACTGGTAGTGGTACTGTCGAGCAATAGTGCCACTACTACTAGTAGCAGCTACTACCAACCGGTAGCAATCCTACCGATCGGTAGTGCTGCTACTGACCGATAGTAGTCCTACCGATTGGTAGCACTGCTACTGCGTAGCGGTGCTACCGATTGGTAGTTCTGCTACCTGCGGGTAGCAGACACTACCAACCCGCATGGTGAGACAAGCCCACCACGAGAACGGTAACGTCCAAGGAAAAAAACACAAAAACACATGCTTTCCAAGCACTCAAAAACCAACAAACCACAAAATCATTTAACACAAGAAAATGATTCATTTCCAGATTATTTCACGGGAACACGCACATAGTGCCAAATCCAAAATTCAAAGGAATATTTACCAGCAAGGTAAGTGATGAAATAAACACACTAGAAGCAATAGCTAACAAATTCTTGGGAATTTAGATACTAGGATGCACAAGCAAACCCAATCTAAAATTCATTCTTTCAAAAAGAAGAGGTAAAACAAGAAATTGATTTTCAAGAACAAAACACACAACATATAGAGAAACGAACCATTTATTTCCCATAAGCAAATATATGATTTAAGATTCACAAAATCAACAATCACAGACATTCTTTCTTCCATTCCTATCATTCCACATGAATCTACAAGGAATTTTGCATATTTTCAACACACAGGAAGCAAACTGAAAAATTCAAATTAAATTTAAACCAAGAAGAGATTATCCAACCTTGAAGCAAACTAGCAACCAAAATGAAGGAAGAATCCCAATCCCTGCAAACCAATTCGAATTCCAGCTCCTCCCAAAATGATTTACCAATTTTCTCTCCAAAATTTTTGCCTCTTCTTCCCGTGAATTTCTAGAATTATATGGGAAAATAATTTCAACCTAAACTTTCTAGGTTAAATTTTTTTCCATCCAATCAGATTTAAATATTTTAAAAATTAAAAAGGCAATCAGCTTTACTTTCATCCAAAAACAATTCTTTTTCAACAAATTAAAAAGCAAAAGTCAAATGGAAAAGTAAAAAGGAAAAGCTTTTATTAATTTCTATTTCCAAAAATACTTTCTTTCAACATAGGCATTTAACATTTAAATGGCTAGGCAATCATTTATTTCCAAAAAATATATCAATGCCACTCTGCAAAATAAAAAAGCCTTTTAACCATTTAATCTTGCAATTCATTAATCAATTAAATCAATAATCATAGAGCATAATAATTAACTAATTACGCCAACATAAGATAACATCATCCATTTAACTAAATAACCATTTAAATAAACGGAAACATGCAAAACCAAGAAAGATCAAATGACGACTCTCAAATGACCAAACCAAAGCACCATGACTCGCACACCAGCCAGATGGGAAAGACAACCGACTGACAACACTCACACAAGTGTAACTATAGGTCAAGTTAGGGTACAACAACTATCTCCTTCACTCCCATCAGACATATAAGGCATGCTCAGACCTATGAAACCAGGTGGAGTTGATACCCCGTACCTACCCAGTACTAGTACTTGCAATGTCCTGCACCAAAGAACCACATGTGCATATAGACCAATATATATATATAGACACGACACACACATCGATGAAGGAGAATCATGACATTCGCTGTCTCACCAGAGTGAGCGAAGGAAAATCATCCCCTCGTATCCCAATACACTTGCAAACATGCAACATATAAATAACGCATCACAATATAAGGTGAGAGTGTCAGTCCATTATAATGATCCATAAAATAATATTAATCATAAGCACTGAGATACTGCATAAAATCATACACCATAGATCCAGATAAAGCATGAAATAACATCGCATAACATCCAAATCAATATACAATAATGTTCCACTAAATAGTCACTGAAGTAAATCAAAATATACAAAAAGAGCCTGATCAAGGAGGGGTACTACACATGTTGTATGAGAAGAGTTTCAAATGGTTTTTGGTGCATAGAGATAATGGTTTTTATCTTGGGAATGAGAAAGTTCATTGCATGTAATGCAAACCATGTGATGAGTTACAGTGTTTGATGAAGTGGTGATCAAGGGGCGGTCAAGAATATCTTGAATGATGTGCAGTAATTGTAATGTAATCCAACGATCATACTTGAACCGATTTGTTTATAATCTCTATGAAAGAATTAGGTTTGTGATGTGTTACCGACCTAATGATTTGTTTATAAGGTTGATGAGTTGTTTTGTTTGAATGTTGGCAAACTTGTAGTTAAGAGTGAGAGTATGGTTGTTGAACCTGATAATGTATCTGTAGTATGTGTAGTGGTAGATAGGAGCATGAAAAGGACCTGAACAAGAAAGTGTAGTGCTATTCAAACAAATCAGCAAACCCCTGTTGTTTTCTAACAATTACAATAGTCAAATCCCCTAACCAGGTAAGCTCTAACAAGCTTAGTGTTATTCAAATCCTCTAAGCAGGTGATCCATTAGCTTGGATTTTAAATCCTCCACTGAGGTTGCTCCTAATAGGGTATTATAGTCAATCCCTTAACTGGGTGGTCCCTAATAGGATCTGTTCTTAACAGGGCTTATTGTAAAGCTTTAATAGACTAGGCTCCTAACAGGCCGAACTTCAAAAGAGTTCAGAATACTTGTGGGTATTCATCCCCACTGTGGTTTTTCCCATTTGGGTTTCCACATCAAAAATATTATGTCAAGTGGTGAATTATTTTGTGGTTACGTTTACTATGGTTGAATTGCTTATCAGCTAAATCCACTTTGATATGTTATGACAACCGACAACAATCTAAAATATGTTTTAACTATTGTTAGTAAAGTATTTGAATAGTTAAGATAAAACATTTTGTGAGTTTCAAGTTATTTAGTGTTAAATCTGTTATAACAGTCAAGTGGTTTATCTTCTTAGTATTATTGAATTTTAAGTTCAGTGTTGAAACTAGTCAGTTTAGAGTTTGTCTTGAGAGGTTGTTTTAGAGATTGGTGAAAGTGTATCAATTTTTCTATCTATTGATTCACCCCCCCCACTCTCAGTAGTTGACCGGATCCTTATTTCTTTCATCATACCATCATCCTTTCCATTATCGGAACCACTAGCAGAGTCTTGTGTCGGTTCATCATCAAAATCAGTCACACCTTCCTTATCCACAATGTAGAATGATTTATCTATGTTATTTTTATACTTGTGCTTGTTCTGATATCCAGAGTTAGGATTAAAAGATCTTCTATCTCTCTCTTCAAATCTTGAATTCCTTTAAGGACATCTAGATGAAAAATGACCTATCTTATTACACGCAAAATATTTAAAAGGTAATTTTCCTTCATACTTCCTACTGGTCCTTTAGGTACTCTTCTAGCAAATAGGGCTTCAAGTTGCTCAAATTATTCATATTCTATCTTCATATCATCCAATTCCTTTTCATACAAAGCTTTCCAATCTCGCTTTCCAGTTGATGATGTAAATGCATGAAAAGTAGGTTCAAACTTCATAGCTCCAGAAGGTCCAAATTCTTCAAGCTCAAAAGTAGATAATTTCCCAACCAAGGTATCTCTATTGACAGAAGTATTAACCATTATTCTCAATTCATTAATTGTAGTAGCCTTCATCTTGTAAGCTAGTGGCAAAAATCTCATAACTTTAGAAAATATTTCATCTTCACTCAGAGATCCACCACAACATTGAATTCCCATAACAATTTCATTTACCCTTTCCATGAATGGAGTAGTCTTTTCATCTTCTTCCATCTTCAAGTTTTCGTATCTCACCTAGTAACCATCAAGTTTAGCAATCTTAACAATAGGTTCACCTTCATTTATAGTGTCCAACTTGTCCCATATAGCTTTTTTTGTTGCTTTGTCAGTTAATCCCATTATTTGTTGATCAGAAAGTGCACACAAGAGGGCTTCTCTAGCTCTACAATAATTCTCAAGCTCCTTATCCAATTTTGCCAGACGAGGATTTCCAAATGCTGGATTAAAAGGGGTAAATCCATTCTCAATGATTTCCCAAATTTCCTTACCGAGACATCTCAGATGAGTCTCCATCTGAATCTTCCATAATCTGTAATTTGTTCCATCAAGCCTAGGAATTTCTCTTCGAAAGATAGCATTAGATGAACTAGATGAACTTAAATTGTTAATCACCATAGGATCTTCCTCGAGCGGTTAAGCTTCAACAGAGAGGACTAGAGCTCTCATACCAATTGTTAGATAGTTCAAATAACTAGAAGACAACTGAGAGGGGGGAGGGTGAATTAGTTGTCACCAGATTACCGAAACATTAGGCAATTAAAACTTTAATACGGGAACCCAAAAGATTAATATCAAAATGTGTAAACCAATTACTGAAATAGCAGATAAACCAATTAAGCACAAGCAACAATTAGAGAATGAATACCATCCACATGACACCAAGATTTGTACGTGGAAAACTCGATAAAGGGAAAACCATGGTGGGAATCCTACCCATAGTCAAATTTTACTTATGTAGTAAGTATGTGATTACAAATTGAGGGGCTTGCACTTGCAGGAAGGCCAACAGCCTAGAGCACACTACTCATCACAAAAGGAGTCTCACTGACTACATAAAAATCCAAATTACAATCCGAAAGGAAGAATGAACTGCAATGATAGCATCTCCTATGCCTGAGTACAGTTTCATTTAAGCTCAATATTAGAGGACTTAAACCTCTTACATAAACTCAACTCAATCACCAATTATCAACCAAATCCTCTGCATGAATGATTATTACATTATTCGCTACTTACATACGATCTACAATGAGATCTTACATCATATATATACAAGCCCTCGACCACAAACAATAAGGTCGGCCACCAGACAATAAAGAAAATACATAATTACAAAACATGTCATCTTGATACCAAACAAATAATATCCAACCCATAAGACATCCTGAAAACACATCAAGAAGATCGAACAATGTGTTACATTAAGTCGCTTCATAACCTAGATAATACAAAATAGGTTTGGAACCAAAAGCAATGATCCCAATCAACCAAGTCATGAACACAATCACCATCAGCGTCCTGAATCTCTACTAGAAGCCGCACCAACACCACTTATGGATAATATCAAAAGATCTTCAATAAAGCTCTATCGGTGAAATCCTCACTAGATCAACAAACCAAGCTTACCAGCATACAAGATAGCATCCAATCACTAAATCAAAAACAACTGACTTAACATGAATTTGAGTAGCATGAATAGTAGATCTAAGCTAATCCTTAAGCCAAAACATACTAGAGCATACGAGATTATCATGATCTAATCCAACTAGAAACCAAACAACCTATCGGGACCAAAAGGATACTAGTAAAGAAGCCAAAACAGCTAGTGTTGACATCAATGACAAAACATCAATGCAACACATAATTAATTCCTCCAAATGGCCAACACAGTGATCAAAGTGCAAAGAGCCAAGATAGCTAGAGGCAGCAAGAGGTTGAGCAGAGGTTGGATGAGCAGTAGAAGGAAAGCAAAGAAAAAGACAAAGAGCAAAGGACAAAGAAGAAGAGATCAGAAAGAGAGAAGATTAGTAAGGTGTTGCAAAACCTCATTTTCAATACGGTATATAACTTATATTTGTAATTATATTCATTGGAATCTCTACGTGGGTGCTCAGAGCTAGGGGTTGGTGCTCCTTGGGTTGGTGCCCTAAAGCCAGAGGTTGGTGCTCCTTTGGGTTGGTGCCCATAAAATTTAGGGGTTGGTGCCCTAGACTTTGTAATCAGTTTTACCTCTGAGGCTGGATTGAAGCAATAGACTCCAGCAACATCTCTCACCAAGCTTTTTCCCCACTGTGGGTTTTCCTCATATATTCTTATGTTATTGGTATGCCTCTTGTGTGTATGTTGATCTATTTAATATCTCTTCTCATGGTTTTGTGATTAAATTTATTACTGATTAGATATTTAGAAGGTAAAAGTTTTTATTGATTACCACTAATTCACCCTCCTCTTGGTGGTCCATTGTGTTCCTTCATCTATGACAAAATCAATGAGTGAGGTGTGTAAGGAGCTATGTAGATAAGAGGAAATTGATGAAGAGTATGTTCATAGTAGCATATCCATAAAAATAGTTTGGCTCAATCCTTGTAGGTTCTCCTTAAATGAATCTAGGCCCTCTACTATGATATGAACCTAATCAACCCATATCTCCTCCTCTACAACAACAACGTGATCTGTAGGTGGGTCATGTTGCGTAGAGTGATGAGAATGTGTTGAATGTCCTAGTGTATGAGAGGATTCTCCAACATGAGGCTTTCTAAGAATCTCTTTATTAATCTTAGCCAATGGCATGTAAAGGCGAGATATAGTCCTCAACCAAATAGTGAGACATCTACATCAGTTGAGCACCTCCTAAGATAGCTACTATGTCCTATGGCTTGGGGATGTTGACAATAGAATAGTGATCATTAATTGGATGACTAGATGATGTGCATGTTGATGGTCTTGGTCATGATTGACTCATCACATATTTACCCAACCTATCAAAAGAAATGGTAGATGTTGTAGCTGCAATATCTTCAAGGTTGTCAATTGGTTCCCTCTAGGAAGAAATGACCACTTGATCTATTGTGGAGGTGAGGGATGGGGATATCCCAGGAAACTTTTGACCAATTGACTGCTTGTGTGATGGAAACTATTGGTCAACTCTATAGTATGTCTCTCAATCAGCCACTCTACCTTTCCCCTATCCAAAATAGCTTGAAACATAAAGGTAGTTGACCTTCAATCCCAAAAAAATCTCAGCATACACTTGTTGAGAAAAATATAATAGAATTTGGTTGTTATTAGGATAATGACTATGTGCAGTTAAGAACCAAGGGTATATCTTCCTAGCCAGCTCTGCATCTATACATCGTGTAACCTGGTATCCTCTAACCTTGTTCTGATTAATTGAAAAAGAGGTTTTAAGGACCTGAAACCATTACAACATAGTTAAAATAAACAACAGAGAAAATAGAGTCCACATACAAAGCGATTGGTCCAAAAAACCAGCAAACAGAAAAAACAACTAAACAACAAAAAACAACAAAGAACCCAAGGAGACACTACATAGTGATTTTCTTCAGCAGCTCCTCTTCCTTAGTCACCAGCTCATCATAAGTCACCCCAACTACTTTTAGCTCCTCCAGGTCCTTATTCACTTTCTTTTCCTTCCTCTTTCCATGGGTGTGAGTTCTGGGACCTTGGACTTCCCTGATTCCTTCTGCATCTAGGTCAATTTCCTGGGTTTCCTTTTCATCATCGAGCTTGCTGATGAGGGCATCGGTGTTGTTGGCTAAGATTTTCAAAATGCTGAGACTCTACTTCGCAATGTTCTTGAGGCACTCCTCTATCTTGTCCACCTTGGCAATTGTATCCGAGAGCTTTTTTTCGCTAGTTTCCTCCAGGGTTTTTCTATCCTATATCTCCCTTTCAATTTTCTCAAACTGGGGATTAAAGGCATCTTTGATGTCTTCCGCTTTGGCAATTGTGTTCTTCAAATCTTCAATATAATTGGCCATAGTATTCCCCTCTCCAATGTTAATGGTTTCCAGGATCATGACTCTATTGTAGAGTTTTTTGTAATCATCCACAGTATTCTTATTCCCATCAATAAGCCATTCTATGGTTTTCATAAAACCCTTCAAGGCCTCGGGGTAAGGACTAGGAGAACGAGTAGCTTTACCAGGGGTTATCTGTTCATCTTTAGCAATATGGAGGGCAGAAATAGTGTCAGCAGCCCTAAGGGTCTCCTCCATAGTCTCCATCTCCAGGCTTTGTTCAGCTTCCAGGGTTCTTGTTTGCTTGTCCTCTTCCGGTTCCTTTCCTGTGTCCTCTGGATCTTTTCTAGTCTCCTCTATTTCCTTGTCTTCTTCCTGGGTTGGGCTTGGATTTTACTTTTTCCCTTTAGCACTCCCTTAAGGTTCTTCTTCTCCTCAGGGAAATCAGAGTCCTCTTCTTCTGAAGAGATACTAATCAAGGGTTCGCTTTGGGATTTTTTTCTCTTAGAAGAAGAGGGTTTTGATTTCCTCTTCTTGTTCCTCTCATACTCTGAGTCGTCAGAGCTTTCCTCATTTTTAGTTGAGGAATCATTATCTGAATCCTCCTCCTCTGAGAAATCAGAATCGGACATATCTTCTTCTGAATCCATAGGGAGCTGCATTCGATTGATTTTACTGGCCTTTAGATGATCATAAATGAGGACCATAAGTCCCTGGTGCATTGCGGTGTCACCTCGAGGATTTTCTTTATATGCTTTTAGGGATGCATTCATAGAACAGAGCAAGAAATAAGGCTAATTCACCTTATCGTTATGCCTAAAATGATTTAAGAGGACAAAGTGATATCCATATACTTTCATAAACTTTCCATTTAGAGTTATATACCTCATTAAAAGACAGTTCCATTTTTTGGCAAGAATAATGCCTTGAAGGGTTGTCATAGCTTCCACCTCATGATTGGTTTGAATGCCAATAGTGATAGCAACCATACCTTTGCAAATGCCTTTATTGTCTCTGAGAATAGCTCGACAGCCTGAAGGACCTAGATTTCCTTTGGCTGCTCCATCAAAATTGATTTTGAGCCAACCATGGGGAGGGGTTTGCCATTTAACTTCAAGCCTTTTATTATGGTTGATATTATGACCATCAGTGATCTTCATATTCTAGGCTCTTAAGATATTTGACTCCAAAGAGTTGTTTGAGTAACAAGAGACCTCCATAGTTCCCATATTTTCCTGAATAGCCCTTTGAATTTTCTGAAAAACAATGTCTTGATTTAAGGACACATCCCTGAAAATTCGGTTGTTTCTTTCCGTCCAGAGACCCCACAAAATGTGAGGCAGAGAGAGCTACCACATGCACCTCAGAAAAGAGTTGGTCCAATGAATTTTCCAGGAAGAGAACAAATCTCTAATGTTACTAGGAAACACCCAAGCAAGACTAAAGCTTTTGAGGAAGCTTTCCCAAATAGAGGTTGAGAAAGAATAGTGGAGGGCAAGATGGTCCACTAACTCTTCCTCTTGAAAGCACAGCACACACCTATTTGGAAGGGCAAAACCTCTACATTTAAGGTTGTCAACAGTAAGGATCTTATTCTGGAGAATAGTCCAGAAGAACATATTGATTTTAGGAGTTAGCTCTTTTAACCAAGCTTTAGACCAGAAAGGATTCATAGGAGGGGAGGGGGAGATGATACAATACATCGAAGATATAGTAAAGGTACCTTTGGGGTTATATCTCAAGATCAGGGAGTCCTCTTCCTTATTTAGCCAGATAGCAGACAGTTGGGTTTTGAGCTTGGAGAGACTGGGATGAATTCTATCAATGTTCTGCCAGTTGTTCCCATCCCAGTAATCTACCACTAAGGTACCAAAAGAGACAATACAGGAGGGGGCATGGGAAGCCCACTCATTGAAATCAATTAGGGGTTTGTCAAAAAGCCAGGGATCCTCCCAGAATCTCACTTTTCTACCATTTCCAAGTTTCCATGTCACACCTTTAGCAATCACCTCTTTACATTTAGAAACATGGTTCCAGATATTAGATCCATTTATACTAAGATCTGAATTAAGAAAAGAAGATAGAGAAGAGGAAAGAAGAGAATACTTACTTCTCCAAATTTTGCACCATTCAGAATCAAAGTTAAACCATCTCCAAACTTGTTTTGACAAGAGAGCTTCATTTAAAGTGTGAATCCTCCTAAGTCCCAAACCACCTTTGCTTTTTGGTTTCCAGACCTGATCCCATGCCACCAAGGACATTCTTTGCTTTTCCTCCACCCCAGACCATAGGAATCTTCTTTGAATTTTCTCAATAGCTTCAGCATACTTGACTGGAATTCTGAATAGGCTAAGAGCATAAATAGGGATAATTTGCAGAGTAGCCTTAAGAAGAATGAGCTTACCAGCTTGACTTAATAGAGCCCCTTTCCAACCGGCAAGTTTTTTGTGAAATTTATCAACCAGCGAACTCCAATAGGAGTCAGGAGGGGCAATCCCCATGGGGAGACCAAGGTAGGTAGTAGGAAGGTCATCAATCTTAAACTCCAGAATTTTGCTGATCCTTTGTTGTCTTCTCTCTGGAGTGTTAATGAAAAACACATCACTTTTGGCCCAGTTAATAAGCTGCCCCATTGCAGAAGCATATTTACATAGGGTATTCTTCAAAACTTTAGCTTCTGAGATGCTTGAATCCCCCATAATTATTGTATCATCAAATAAATGATGGTGTGAACAAATAAGGTCAGTAGAAGAAGGTTGGAGACCCTAAAGGATCCTATCTGCACCAAATTTTCCATGGTCCGTCCAAAGCATTCTGCCATAATAATGAATAGGATGGGGGAGATAGGATCTCCTTGCCTAAGACCTCTCGAAGCTTGGAAAAAGGTTGAAGGAGAACCATTGACAAGAATAGAAAAGGATGTAGTAGTGGTAAGTTGGGATAAAAGATCCACAACTCTTGGGGCAAACCCGAAAGCAGAGAGGACTTTCTGAAGAAGAGACCAGTCCACCCTATCATAGGCTTTGGAGAGATCTAGCTTAAGGATGACACCCTGCTTCTTCGCTTTAACAAGAGAGTGAATATTCTAATGAACAGTAATAATGGAATCAAGAATTTGTCTTCCAGGAACAAACCCATTCTGCTGGGGTTTAATAAAAGCCAGGATAATAGACAAGAGTCTAGAGGTCAGGACCTTAGATATGATCTTATAAAAGGAATTGCAGAGGCTAATAGGTCTGAACTTGCCCAGAGAATCAACACCTTGAATCTTGGGGATAAGAGCAATAAAAGTACCATTTATTTCCTTCAAGAGTTTTCTAGCCCCAAAGAATTCCTTAACCCCATTAGCAACATCAGTCCTGATAATGTCCCAAAACTCCTGAAAAAAGAGCAATGGGAAGCCGTTAGGACCAGGAGCTTTGTTTCCATCAAAGGTTAAAACAACATTTTTAATTTCTAAGGTGGAAGGAATGGAAGAGAGATAAACATTATTTTGGGCATCAATGAGACAAGGAATGTTCTAAATAAAACAGGACTGAGCTTCAACATCCAGACTTTGATCCCTCGAAAGGAGGTCCGAGAAATACCTCTTAGCTTCATTCCTTATTTCATCTTCCTTGACCAACTCCCCACTGTCCACAACTAACTTGTTCATCCTGTTGGCAGCTTTATGTTTGATAGTTGACATATGGAAGAATTTTGTATTCCTGTCTCCTTCCTTGAGCCATTTGCATCTTGATCTCTGCTTCCAGAACATTTCCTCTTTATTAATAATATCATGGTATTTCTTAAGAATCTCATTCTCCTCAGCAATAGAAATAGTACTAAAACCATCCTTCTGGATCTGGTCCTGTATCTCTTTTAGGTTTTCCTGAATTTTACTCTTAGCCTCAAATATATTCCCAAAGTTGTTCTTATTCTAGATTCGAATGTTGTCCTTCACACTTTTGAGCTCCTTAACCACTTTGAACATTGTCGTTCCCTCAACTTGGATACTCCACCATATTTTAATATACTTTTTAATATCAGGGTGAAGAGTCCAAATTTTTTCAAATCTAAAAGGATATTGTTTTCTTCTGTTGATCAAATCAGCATTAAAAGTAATTGGAAAGTGATCGGAACCAACCCGAGTATGTGCAAATAAAGAACAAAAATACTGACTGTACCAATCATCAGAAATAAGAGTTCGGTCAAGGCGCACTTGAATAAAGTCATTACCATTTCTTCTATTAGTCCATGTGAATTTACAACCCTGTATCTCCAAATCATTAAGAGCTAGAGAATTAATAAAATCCATGAGAGCCATTCTACTTTCCAACTGAGGTGGGTTGCCTCGAAATTTTTCCTCCTCTTTTAAAAGCATATTAAAATCTCCCATAACCATCTAACTTAAATTTTTGAAACTTTCCCTAGCCTGTTTTATCCTTTTCCAAAAAAAGTTTCTAGCCTTTAAAGTGTTAGGAGCATAAATGTTTGTGAGAACCCATGAAAAACCATCTTTAAGATGCTCAAATTTAATACAAGAAAAATTACCTTCCTGAATAATGACCTAGCCTTTAACAGTGTTAAGATTCCAGATGGTTGCAATGCCTCCAGAAGCACCCTCAAAACTTCCCCCACTAATTTTACCATTTTTGAAAAACTTCAAAGATTCAACTTTTTCTCTACTCATTTTGGTTTCTTGAATGAGAAAAATGTCAAGATTGCTATCTCTTATCATATTCCTAATAATATCATGTTTATGGGGATT
This sequence comes from Cryptomeria japonica, assembly GCF_030272615.1. Taxonomy (NCBI): domain Eukaryota; kingdom Viridiplantae; phylum Streptophyta; class Pinopsida; order Cupressales; family Cupressaceae; genus Cryptomeria; species Cryptomeria japonica. The sequence continues at coordinate 259,301,677 of NC_081406.1, forward strand.
GTTTAGACCCCTTAAATTCCAAGAGATTATCTTCATAGTTACTTACCAATTCCCAACTCCTTGAGAGTTTTCTGAGTTCCATCTGCTATGTTCTTGCTAGCCTCCATGTCTCTAACTTTGTGATTAGATGGTCACCCTGGGGAAGAGGAGATGTATCCCACATCAACTTGAGCTATTCTGCTGGATTTCCTAATCAAGGATATCGAGGGTGTTGTTGCTTTCTTACTCCTATGTTTAGGCTGCTTCCATTCCGTTTCTGACATAGGAGCCACTTCTGGATTGGTTAGGATTTTGGAAATTTCATCTTCATTACCCCATTTAGAAGTTTTGGACTCAGTTGAAA